>NC_059102.1:322554952-322870230 GCF_020740685.1 Jaculus jaculus
AGGAAAATGATCATACAAGTATTACCTCATGCCTTCACACATTTTTACCTGCTTCATGTAGTTATTATTATTTTTTTTTACCAGCTCTGAAGCTGGTTGCTATGGTAAATGCTGGCCCCCTTTCATAGGAGAACGTGGGTCTTGGAGGGGTGATGCGATTTGCTCAAGTTCATGTGGTTGAGAGACTGCATAGTCAGGACTAGAACCCATTTCTCCAGGAGCCTGATCAATGCTCTCTTCAGTCTCCAGGTACTTCGTAGCAAAAGAGAGAGCCTGAGAGCGGAGTTCAAGGTCAGGTGGATGGCTCTTGCGCCCCTCCCTTATTAGTCAGGATCAGCTAGGTTAAGCTGTGGTAACTTGTTTATGCCAAGTCCCTTGGGGGTCCAGAGTTTTTGTTAAGTAGACAAATGAGTGCGGGATGGATGAGGCCCAGACCGCTTAGTGCTACGTCAGCATAAACTGACGAGTCTTGGTACTCTCTTCTACCCTGGCTGAGCTGTGCACTGCGGGTAAGATGTAAGCCAGCTCTGAGCTTGGACTGATAGTCTCCTGTCTCGGTGCCACTGTGCACCTGTGTGGTGCCCTTGACTGAACTGCCTGATGACCTACTGCTGGTCCTTAGAAAGGAAGAAATGTCATATAGCTTAATATTAAATCATTTCCCATTTCTCTGTCAAGGTTTAAATTCACTTGACAATACATAATTAATGGTAGATTGCCATTCGGTACCTGAATTATGTGGCTGTCATCTCGTTAGTTATCATTTAATGGGGTGGGGGGGGGCAGAGCTTCTGTTGGAGATGATGAAAGTGTCCTGGAGCCGGATGGTGATGACCAGCTGCACAGCAGTGACCACGTATTCAAGGCCTGTGAGCTATGCACTTGAAAACGGTTAAGATGCACCAGGCGTGGAGGTGCGTGCCTTTTATCCCAGCGCTTGGGAGGCGGAGGTAAGAGGATCACTATGAGTTCAAGGCCAGCCTGGAACTACAGAGGGAATTCCAGATCATCCTGGAATATAGAGTGAGACCCTACCGTGAAAAAATTAAAGAAATCCAAAAAAAAAAAAAACCCGTTAAAATTAATCCCTACTATAATGAATACTCGTCCAACCCAAGTGCAAACATAACAGAGTTGAGTTGAATCCTCAAACTTTGACTCCATGCTAGACACTAGAGTGTCTCCTAACCAGCCCCGGCCTGGTCCATGTCCCCAGGCTACGCTGATTGCACTACCAGGTCAGTTGCTGAGATTCAGTAACATTTTGGTTCCCTGACTTCTTTTTATTCAGGAAAATTTTTCTCCCAGTGAAATTAAACTTAGTCCCTTAAAAAAAAAAAAATCTCACACTTTGCCCATGGTGAAAATTTTGCTCAGTGTTTTTCAGATCTGTCTTTTTCCCCCCCCTCCATTTATTTATGTGCGTGAGAGAGAAGGAGAGACAAAGTGGATGTGGGCATGCCAGGGCCTCCTGGCTCTGCAAACAAACTCCAGATGCATACATCGCTTTGTGCATCTGGCTTTATATGGGCGCTAGGGGAATTGAACCCTGGCCATCAGGTTTTGTAAGCAAGTGCTTTTAACCACTGTGCCATTTCACCAGCCCCTCCAACTCTGTTTTTGAATAAGTCTTTTTATCCCCCCTCTGAGAGAATTTGTTTTAAAATTAATTTCAAACAATTTTCTATCCCTGCATTTACAAAGTGAAATTCAATTGTCCCCCTCACTTCTAACCCAAGCTTTATAACATCTGGGTACATTTATTGATTGCCTTGGACAGTCAGGGTCAGTTTTGTTTTACATTGATTTGACATTATTGCTGCCTTTGATACAATACTTGCGTATGGACCAAAGCATGATTCACAGGGGAGGTAGTCCAAGGAAGCCAGGACGCCTGCACTTGCCTGGTGTCCTTGCACGTTTCCTTTAAGAAGCCTGGCCTAGGCTGTCCAGCCCCCACTGCTGTGAAGGGGCTCCTGTGGCCTGGTGATGGATGCCCTCATCAGAGCACATATTGGATCTGTTACACGGCGGTGATATACGATTCTTGCATTTCAGGGTTGATTTGGATTTTCTGTACTCCCTGACTGGAATTTCGCTGCAGTGTTGTTTTGAGCTGTACTGTGAAGCAAGAGGAAAATAAATCTGGACATGTGCTTGGAAAGGGACACACTGCATTCAGGTCTACATTATTAAAAGATCTTAGGAGTGAGGCCTTTGTTTCCTCATCTGTATAAGGAGCGCTACATAAGGATTCTGCCCACTGCAGCAATTCCACGATGCTAGCTAACGAACAGTAATATCTAGGGTACCTAAGACCCTAGACATTTCTCCCGCCTGACAGGCCCAGAGGAAGGCTCCCCGGCTGGGTTATCAGAGGGCTGCTGCTATTCCCCCAGGGCTGATTGATCTGTTTATTCTAAGCTTGAGGCCAGAGCTGGAAGGAAAGCCTTTTGTTTTGGGCACTGCTGAGAAAGTAAAAAAAAAAATCCAAAAAACAGACTAATCACCTAAATACCACCTCGGGGACCGAGGGGAGCCTGCTTTTATGCGGAATGAGAAGGAAGAGGGAGTGGGAAGCTGGGTGGTTCTCACTGAGCTTGGAGCCTCTGGCCACGAGGGACTTGGTCTCTTTATCCATCCAGATCGAGAGCTCTTCATGTCAAGACCAGGGTTCTGGGCAAAGCTCTCGTCCCCTGGTGTTGAGCTGGGGGCTGTTGGGCAGGTGTATGGGGAGGGGAGGGTGAATGAACCTTCCTGATCTTACCTTCCTCACCAGCAACTGGAACACTGTCAGATGAGTAGCTTTCAGGACTCAAACAAGAAAACTTTGCTAAAGTGGGGGGGGGGCAGGGAGGGGGGCTGCCAGGCTTGCTCCTTCTGTTTTCGGTGTTCTGAAACATAAAGGGGGTGCACATGGCAATTTAGCACTTAGAAAAAAATTAATTCATTACAGACACAGGTAGTGTGGTAGTTTGATTCAGATGTTCCCCATAAACTTAGGTATTCTGAATGCTAGTTCCCTAGCGGATGGATGGTGATTTGGGAATTAACACCTCCCGGAGGCAGTGCAGTGTTGGGGGCTGGCTTATGGGTGTGGTAACCTCTTCCTCTTGCCAGTGTGTGGCACACTCTTCTGTGATATTGTCCATCTGATGTTGGCCAGGAGGTGATGTCCACCCTCTGCTCATGCCATCGTTTTCCCCTGCCACCATGGAGCTTCCCCCTCGAGTCTGTAAGCCAAAATAAACCCCTTTCCCCCACAAGCTGCTCTTGGTCCAGGGTTTTCCTGCCAGCAATAGATAGATTGTGAGTTGGTACCATCCTTTCCCTTGCCCTGCCCTTCTTTCCACTGGGGGACCTTCTCAGTGGGCTTGTGGGTTATTCAATGTGGGAGCAGCAGTCAGTTAACACTTTTTAAAAAAAATTTTATTTATTTATTTATTTATTTGAGAGCGACAGACACAGAGAGAAAGACAGATAGAGGGAGAGAGAGAGAATGGGCACGCCAGGGCTTCCAGCTTCTGCAAACGAACTCCAGACGCGTGCGCCCCCTTGTGCATCTGGCTAACGTGGGACCTGGGGAACCGAGTCTCGAACCGGGGTCCTTAGGCTTCACAGGCAAGCGCTTAACCGCTAAGCCATCTTTCCAGCCCAGTTAACACGTTAAAATTTTTTTTTGTTTATTTTTATTTATTTATTTGAGAGTGACAGAGAGAGAAAGAGGCAGAGAGAGAGAGAGAGAGAGAGAGAGAGAGAGGGAGGAGTGGTCGTGCCAGGGCTTCTAGACACTGCAAACGAACTCCAGACGCGTGCGCCCCTTGTGCATCTGGCTAACGTGGGTCCTGGGGAACTGAGCCTTGAACCGGGGTCCTTAGACTTCACAGGCAAGCGCTTAACCGCTAAGCCATCTCTCCAGCCCAGTTAACACTTTTAAGCAAGCAAATATTTCTCACAATGCAGGCCACACACTCCACCCGAGGTCCAGGTTCGACCTGTATCCCACCCCCCTCTTCAGAGGCACCTTGGCTTAGCAGCACAGATGGGCAAGCTCCTTGTCGCTCAGATTGTCTCCGAGCAGATCTGGACGATCCCTGAGTAGTAAGATTTAACTCTGGGCCAGATCAGCAAATATTTGTTGAGTACGCACAAAAGAGGAGGCATCATTAATCATCAGCAGCACTTGTCCTTGGCTAGCGAAAAAGGCAATACAGTGAATGACTGGCAAATACAGGTGTGCGTTCCACGGAGCCTTTCCAAGAGGAGAAGCCGAGAAGTTCTAGGAAGAGTTCAGCTCAGCTCACCAGCTCACTGCTTCTCCAAGCCTCCCGTATTAGCCATACACCTTTCCAGCTCTTTCGTATCTGCCAGTGAAGGACCAGCGCTGGGATTACCTTCCCGCTGAGGGCTGAGGTTTCCTGGCTCTGGTATGTGCAGTGGGGAAGGAGGTTGCTGTGACTCCTTGAGGTCATGAGGCCAACTCAGAGAAGCAGCAAAGATGAGCTCGGAAGCTTCTGGCTTTTGCATTAGTGTTTCAGGTGAAAACTCTGTAAACTATCCATAACTTAATTCCCCTGCCTGCTGTGTGTCTGTCATCCCTGAGATTTCACGGGGTCAGGTCAGGTCAACACATGAGCTAGTAAGACAAGCTTTAGCAAAACATAGAAGAGTCGAGAACTTCCCAGTAACGAGAGATCAGCCTGAACCAAGACACACCAGGAAAAAAAAAAAAAAAAAAAAAAAAAAAAAAAAAAAAAAAAAAAAAAAAAAAAAAAAAACACCAAAATAATCTGTTGCATCTCACTCCTAGATAGGAGGAAACTTTCCTCAGTGTAAAGAATACAGGGATTTTTGATCTTGGCTCTCTTGGGAATGTGTATCAACTTTGTGTTATTTTTTCTCCCTGGCTAGGTAGTACTTCAGTTTAGGGGAAAATCTAAGATTCTCAAAGTATCAGACAGCAGGAGAAAGAAACTTGTGTTTTTATTTAAATTTTTTTTGGTTATTTTTATTTATTTATTTGAGAGAGACAGACAGAAAGAGGCAGAAAGAGAAAGAGAGAAAGAGAGAGAGAGAGAGAATGGGCACACCAGAGCCTCCAGCCATTGCAAATGAACTCTAGATGCATGTGCCACCTTGTGCATCTGGCTTACATGGGTCCTGGGGAAATGAGCCTTGAACTGGGGTCCTTAGGCTTCACAGGCAAGCGCTTAACCACTAAGCCATCTCTCTAGCCCTTGTGTGTTTTGATAGGCTAGGAGAGACATAATACAAACTTGAGCCTAAAGTGATTCTTTACCTTGAGAGTAGTTAATTAAATTAATTTATGTGTGTGTGGGGGTGCTGTGGGGTCTCTTGCCACTGTAAACAAATGCCAGACCCTTGGACCACTTTTTATGCTTGACTTTCCAAGCATATTGGGGAATTGAACCTGCGCTAAGAGGCTTTGCAAGGAAACACTTGAAATTGCTGAGCCATCTCCTCAGCCCCACAGTGATTCTTTTAGAATTAAAATACATTCCAAGGTACCAGGAGACGCTAGGAGAAGGAAGCTCTGCTTGTCAGTGGTCTTGAGTTAGATGAGCAGAACCTCACTTGTGCCTGTGAGAGGAGCGTGAAAAGGCCATGGAGAGAGGTGGGGAATGGGCGGGAAGCTGCAAGACCGAAGCAGAGGATGGCTCTTGAGATTGCAAGTGCCCTTGGTGAGGACTGGACACACTGGCCTGTTTTTTTTTGGGGGGGGGGGGTGGTTTCGAGGTAGGGTCTCACTCTAGCCCAGGCTGACCTGGAATTCACTATGGAGTCTCAGGGTGGCCTCGAACTCATGGCGATCCTCCCACCTCTGCCTCCCGAGTGCTGGGATTAAAGGCATGCGCCACCATGCCTGGCTGGTGTACACGCTTTTAATGACTGATGAAATCACTCTACTACTAAGGAAGTATACTCAATGGGATGAAACTCAAGGCAGCCATGAGCACCCTGGCAATGAACCCTGTACCGAGATGTGTGTTGGGAGTTCAGGGAAAGTCCTTGAACTCCAAACCATGAGTTCATGTTTGTATTTAACCGAAGAACTGGGCAAACCAAACTGAGGATAATTATGAAATTATCATATTTATTGAGGGAAGTATAAAACCAAGAGAAGGGAAATGGATACCCCCATGTGATCTGAGAGCCCATGTGAACAATCCTGGGAGAAAGGTGAACAGAGATTTAGGGAGGAAAAAAAAGAAAGTGAAGAGAGCTCCTGTCATGTGGAGGGCAGGAGGGGGCAGAGAGAAGTCAGGGGAGACTTGGCAGAACCTGGAGGTTCAGGAGTGATGAATGAGCAGCCAAGAGAGCCCTTGCCCCTGGTAAGGGTCTATTTATAACCTTACTGTGGAGGGCTCTCCCTCAGGCTTAAGTGAGCTTGAGAGACAGTTGATTGGTCCGGGCTTAACCAACCACAATGTCAGGATCACATTTAAATTCTAGGAAAGGGGACCTCCTTCCAAGGGGCTCAGGTTGTTCTTGGGAACTCTTTTACGCAAGAGATAAGGAGAAGCCTGATTCTATCTACCTTGGCAAAGTGGAGACTGCAAAGATAGGCCAAAGACGTTCCTGCGTTTTTCTTTCAGGGGCCTAGTCACCCTAACTGCTTCAAACCCAGATGCCTTGTGTCCAGTTGAGCATTCTTTTCTCTTATGTTATGACTCCTAGGGTGTAAGCAGCAGAAAACAAAACACAAACTGAACGAACATGACCAAAGCTTTTCAGTAACATGTTCAACTCCAATTCATGTGCTTGCTTAGTCTCCTAGGACCTGCATCCTTGATCATGCATCTGCTCCACAACTTTGACACTTTTCACAGATGTCACCATGCAGTATAAATAACAGCCTGCAGAAGAGGTGACAGTATGCCATGTTGCTGGGCCACATCTTGCTCAGCATTGCTCGTGAAGTCTCCTGCTACTGGCCACAAGCCAGACCTGACAAACAGCCATGAAAATGACTTGTCACACAGCGATTTTTCAAAATGATTGTTGAGGTTACTCCATTACCACATCTTTCATGCTTGGCAAAATAATGATCGTGGTAGTGTGTGTTTTTTTTTAATCAAAAGAAAACAACGATGGAAGGTTTTCTTGTCACTGGGTTATAGACTGTTCAGTGGTCTTTGAACTTGGTCTTGTTGTGTGTATGCATGTCATTGTAATCTCTGTCCTGGAAAAATGTGTCCACAGATTACTGGGAATGAACCTTGATTAGATTTGCAGGCCATTTCCTGGGGATTTTTTTTTTTTCCCCTTTGGGAATAATTTTAATACTGGGCATCATAACTTATGGACAGAGTATTCTCCCATTTCCACAGCCGGGTTGGAAGAGAGAAGTCTGCACTTGAAAGGGCAGCTCCATATTCCAGAATGTGCACACAACAGCATTCTGAGATTTTTTTTTTTTTTTTAGCCTTGGATATTTTCTTGTTGTAGCTAAGGTGTGGGTCCCTCAAGTGACATGATTTGGGAGCATGAAAAGGTAGGGTTGGGCTGGATAGATGGCTTATTGGGTAAGGAACTTGCCTGTGAAGCTTAAGGACCTCGGTTTAATTCCCCACTACCCACGTAAACCAGATGCACAAGGTGGCACATGCATCTGGAGTTTGTTTGCAGTGGCTGGAGGCCCTAGTGCGCCCATTCTCAATCTTTCTTTCTCTCTCTCTCTCTACATCTCTCTAAAATAAATAAAAATAAGATATTTTTAAAAAGGTAGGCTTGATGTCATTTTTGTCTACTGTTGAATTTCCTTTAGAAAAGACATTTGTTCCTATCAACATTTCAAAACAATAAACAATATTGTGCTTTTAGATGTAACCATAAATTACAAGTATTTAGGACATTCTTGTTTACAGAATGGTTATGCTGTGCTTTTGCTTGGTGGCTGTGATGGGCAGTTCTGTGTGGTCAGCCAGCTATTGTTATTCTTATTTATTCCAGATGAGGAGCAGGAAGAGGCTCTGAGCAGTGATGTGTGTTGCCCAATGACTGGTCAGGGGCAGAGTTCCTTTACCACTTTTTTTCTAGCAGTTTAAGTTTATGGAAAAAAAAAAAAAAAAACTGAACAACAAAAAAAATACAGAAAGTTTCCACATATCCCTCTCTCATCTCTCATTTCCTCAACATTTGTATGAATGTGGTCCACTTGTTAAACTGATGAGGTAAGATCAACCCATCTTTATTAACTAAAGTCCATAGCTGACATTCCAGTTCACTCTTTGTGTTATGTAGTTTGTGGCTGGTGACAAATGTGCATCATGTAGAGTAGGGATCCAGCTATGGTCCCTGTCATTTTCTGTCATTGTGTTCGTGCATGTGTCACACATAGTTGTTTTACTGCCCTAAAATCCCCTTGCTATTCATCCTTCCCTCTACCTACCTTAACCCCTGGAAACCACTGATCTTTGTATTGTTACCTTAGTTTTGCCTTTTCTAGAATACTTGTAATCATACACTAGGTCTCTTCCACCTTTTAAAACCCCAGTATTTACCTTTTATTGGTTACATCAATGACAGCATTTGTCAGAATTTGTTAGCAACGGCAGAAATTGCTGTTTCTATTTGAGCTAAATTGTGTGTGTATGGTGTATGCATGTTCACATGTATAGGAATGTATGTGTATGGGTGCACGTGTGTGTATGCTTGTGTGTGTGTGTGTGTGTGTGTGTGTGTGTGTGGTAGGTCAAAAGTTGATGTTGGATGTCTTCCTTGATCACTTTCCACCTTATTAATTAAGACAGGGTCTTTCAAACTCAGAGATCGCTGGTTTGGCTAGTCTAGCTAACTGGCTTGTTTTGGGAATCCCTTATCTCTTCCTCCTAAGCTCTGGAATTAGAGGTAGGCTACCGCGACTATCCAGCATTTACATGGAGGCCAGGGGTCCAAATTCAGGTCCTCATTTTTAAGGACAAGTGCTTTTTCCACCAAGCCCTCTCTTTGGCCCAGTATATTTTTTTCCACAAAGATAAGCATCTAAATTAACCTTTCCGTTAGTAACTTTATGTCCTGTGCCTGTTCTGAGCATATGATCAGTAGATTTGGCTCTTGGTACTTTCTATGTGTAAGAAATTGGGCCCTATAGATGTCAGTGTTTACCATCTTTAGCTACCAAACCAAAGCAAACCAAACCAAACAGACAGTTGCACGCAGTTCAGTATGATGGCGAGGCTATTTCTCCTTCTTTGTGCAGTGGGATGGGACATGCTCCTTGTGATTGACCCATACGTGTTTAATAAAAAATATACAACCAGGTGCTGTGGAGATGGTTTAGAGTACTAGCCATGTCACTGTGAGGTCCTGAGAAGGCCTGAGCTAGCGCAAATTCAATCCCAGCAGAGTGGCCATGGGTCCCTGTGACCCCACTGTGGGGAGTGGAGACAGAAGAGCTGGTGGGGCTCCATGGTCAACCACTCTGGCAGAAAAACAGCTGCTTAGGTTCAGCGAGAGACTCTGTCTCATGGAAACAAGTGGAAGAGAAGGAGGATGCATGACATTCTCCTCTGGCCCTTGCACATGTGCACATAGGGCATGTGCACATACACATATGTGTGCACACCACACATATATCACACTACCACATATACCACACACACATACATACACACACACACACACGCATATATATGTATATATGCACGACTTCAGAAATGAAGCTAGAAATTCTCTTACGTATTCTCTCAACAAACTGGCAAGATGTTTGTTTGGGCAAATTACCCAGCTGAGGACAGAGTGATTGGAACAAGTCATAATCATGCAGGTTAATCACCTTCCTTTGCAAACCTGTGTACTTTCAAAGACATGCCCATCACACACAAAGGTTCTTGATGGAAGTGTGTCCTAAAGTACTTGACGTCGAGTTCCTTCTTCAGACAAAGTCAGGAGTCTTATTGGAGATCACTCTGATTTTTGGTTAAGAATCTAAAGCCAGGTTGGGAGTATAGCTCAGTGGTAGAGCACTTGCCAAGCAAGCATGAATGCATGGGGCTGTGGATTCAATTCCCAGCACCAAAACCCAAAGCAACACGCACAAAATATCAGACAAAACCCTAAACCTCAGTGAAGGGTAAGTTATCATTCTGAGTTACGTAGTGGAGGGAGGTAGGATATCAAGCTCAAGTTGATGGGAGCTTGAGGCCAATCCCATTCTATGCCATCTTGGTCTCAGCCTACAAGTTTGTGAAAACATACTTAAGAATCCATTTCCTCAATCTCTGTGATTCTAGCGACGTGCTTCAGCTCAGCACGTTCTTCAACAGCCTGGACGTCGTGCAATATTTGTGGGTGTAGTATTTGTGGGTGCAGTATTTGTGGGTGCAGTATTTGTGGGTGCAGTATTTGTGGGTGTAGTATTTGTGGAGAGCACTGCCCGTAGCAATGATTCCCACCCAGAACTAACGATCCGGAGACTGCCCACTGCTGCGACCGCCCTGATTATCACAGTGAACTGTAGAAAACCCACAGGGCAAGGAACACGGTGACCTTCTAACTGGACTCATGCAGAGACAGGGGACACACAGCCCGGCATGGTGGCGCACGCCTTTGATCCCAGCACTCGGGAGGCAGAGGTAGGAGGATCGCTGTGAGTTCAAGGCCACCCTGAGACTCCATAGGACGTTCCAGGTCAGTCTGGGCTAGAGTGAGACTCTACCTTGACAAACCCCAAAACAAACAAAAAAACCAAACAGACAGGGGATACAGGCCACCTCTTCCCTCTCAGAAGAGTAGGAAAATGACAGTGAAGTTTTGGAAGTCTGGACAAGACTCCAGCGAGCGATTTTCCGCAGAGTGAGGCATTGCACGCACATGCAGGGCAAATCTAACCGATGCTTTTCAAATGTAAACCAAAAGTGAACAGTAAATGTTTATCTCCCAGCTTCATGTTGATTGTCACAAAGGTTTTCTGTTTAGAAGGAAAACGAGCCGTTAGAACATTCCAGCAGGAGTGTCGTGAGTGTGATTTAGGGGGTGGGTGATTTGGGGCTCCTCGGCAGCATTTCTGGATGGTGGTGAATGTGTTCAGCTTCCCTGGCCAAATCCAGTGAAGCAGCCTTTATTCCTTCCCACCCAGGTCGTTACCTCAGCCTCAACCCAGAAACTCAAATGCCAACGGCTGTCAGGTTTATTCCAGAGCTATCAAACACAGGTTCTGGGCCATTTTCTTTTTTCAATTCCTGAAGCCCCTTAGTGCTCAGAAATGTTGACTTTTATTGAGAGGCCAAGAAAAGGCTGAATGTGTGCCAAGGCTTTGGTTGTGGACTTGGCACCAAGAGAGGCAGCTGGTGAGGATGGGGACAAGCAGCTTCCAGGGCACACGCTTGAATTCAGGAGGACAACCTTTTGGTTGCTGTGGATTTAGAAGGGATTCACAAGCTTCCAAATTATATTCCTGATGCAAAAAAAAAAAAAAAAAGATGCATGGATTTGTCCATAATTACAAACTATCATAGCACTGTAAGGTGACTTTGAAGTCACCTTTGGCCATTCCCAGTCCAGTTTCTCCTCTTGCGGGTCACCAGGCTTTAGGAGACCAAGTAATTTGTGGGATCTTCTCTTTGTACGTCATTGCTTTCACCTCTCTCCCTTCTGTCCCCACTCCTTACAGTCTGAAGTGAAACCATTGTCATGGTCATGGTGGTATCAGGACCAGCGGCAGAAACCACGTTTTCTGAGACCTGAAGCCTTGTATCGTTTTTGGAGAGGGGTGTCTTTTAGAAGCGGAACATAGATGACCCTGAGCCCATGTTGCTGGGGTCACTCGACTTGGAAGGTCCCGGGAAGTGAGGGGTTCTGTGCTTCTGTCTCTGGGCAGGACCCTCCTATTTCTGACTTCCTCTCACCTTTCATGCTTTATGTTATATTAAACAGATTTGAGTCCAACAGCCTTCTGTTACATGGTGGTGTGAATATTGGCGATCAGAGCTTGCAGGAAAAGTATAGGCAAGCCTTCATTATTTCATCTGGTCATTACATAGGTTGTCTTGCTTGCTTTTCTTACCCATTTTCTCCCTGAGTTTCATTTTCATCCTTTTCTAGCTATGGGGGCCAGCGCGAGAAATCAACACTTGCAGAGGATACAGCAGTTGACCTTCAGTTGACCTTGAAGCTCAACTCCCCAGACTGTATCCCAAGACAGGGTGCTGTTTTCACCATGGTGACAGTTCACCTGGGTTGAACATTTCCTAGGTGGCAGGCATAATATGATTCTGGCCCACCAGGATCACAGAGGGCCTGGAAGAATTGAGAACCACTGACCTATAGCATTGACCATGGAGGCATCTAGTTGCTGATGTCTTTTAAGGCAACGGCAGAACGTCAACATGTTTGAAGCTATTTTTTTCCATTAATTGTGTTTTCCTGTGCCTTAGGACTTTAAGCCAGTGTAAAAAAAAAAAAAAAAGAGAGAACATCCATAGTTTCTAAGGTAACATTGCCAATGGTAAAATGAGACTTACCAACTAAGTTCCCAAATTGGGACTTCCGGGAAACAGTTACGGTCTTACATGACATTGAAGAAATGTCTTTATCTTAGATGTATCAATACACACCTCACCGGGCTAAAGGGAAAGTGACAGTGAGGAGACTATCTGACCCTGTCAGGGCCTGTAAGGGAGGTGGCAGGTGATGGCGGGCAGGGGTCTCTGTGTGAGTGACTCTGCTGACAAGGCTATATTTAGCTGAGGAGGGTGAAGGGAGGGGCTCAGCCTGAGGACACAGGACAGAGGACCTGGTTGCTCACTCCTGTGCCATTTGGAGCATGTTATCATGGAGGAGTCAGCTACTCATGTAGGCGTGTGACTCAGGTTTGACAGTTGAAAAAAAAAAATAAGAAAGCCAGGCATGGTGGCGCGCACACCTTTAATCCCAGCCCTTGGGAGGCAGAGGTAGGAGGATTGCTGTGAGTTTGAGGCCACCCTGAGATTATGCAGTGAATTCCAGGTCAGCCTGAGCTAGAGTGAGACCCTACCTCGAAAAAAAATAAGGTAAAAACATAAATAAGGAATTACGTTAGGACTAGGGGTCTTTTGTAGCTCTCATTCACCCCTCTCTCCTTCTCTCCCTTCCTTCCTTCTTTTTTCCTTCCCTCCCTCCCTCCCTCCCTCCCTCCCTCCCTCCCTCCCTCCCTCCCTCCCTCCCTCCTTCCTTCCTTCCTTCCTTCCTTCCTTCCTTCCTTCCTTCCTTCCTTCCTTCCCTCTTTGGTTATTGTTACTTGTTTCCAGTGCTGCTATCAAATCCTGAAGGCTTGTGTATACTAGGGAAGCGCTTTACCACTGAACTCTTTCTTTCCTTTCTATTTATTTTAAGTCGTGAACTTAAACCTCTAATATAGGCCAGGGTAATGAGCATTGGTATTTGTAATTTTACTTGGTAAGGCTTCCTTTTCTGTTCGTTCCCTGGATAGTCGAGCATGATCTGGATTGAATGCTGCTATATGCTGTCTGCAAGGCTGGCCTTCATTATGTGCTTTCTGTGGTGTGGATGTGCAGTGTCGAGATCGCCCAGCTGCTTGGTGACTGCTGCCTGACGAGAGGGTCCCTCTAGAAAAGTCCATGAATCTAGCCCTCCCCTTCCCTGGCATCCAAAGATCTAGCCCCCTTGAACATGAAAGGGCATATCACTCATTGGTTGTAACATCTGGTCTTCACACAGACAGGGCCTTGCTTATGAGAAGGATGGGCTTGGTTGCAGCAAGGTGGGCACCAGGGTTTTGACAAGTGCACTTGCCTCTCCTTGGGATCTGTGAAGACAGGGAACAGAGCAATGACGAAGTATCAACTCCTCCTGGCGGCGGGGCAGCATCTCCATTGTAGCTCCGTCTTCCCATGCCCATTCTGGGCTGCGCCGTGTGTTCTGATTAATATAATCTATTAGAGAACAATTTTCTCTAAATTTCTGTCGTTTTGTAGTTCTGTGCGAAAGGCAGTAAACTGTGAATGGAAATGAGGGCATCTGGGCATGATTGAATTCGCAGGCTCTGAAAGTAGTAACAGTGCAGCCATTTGTGTAGGCTTACCATTTCTGGAGGGGGGGAGCAGGATGGGAGGTAGTACCCCTGGAGACGTTTGTCCAGTGGTGTGCTTCTCAGTGGGGAACTGAATTTTTTCCACTGGCTTCATCTCAGGACTGGATCTCATCCTGCTCGCAGGTCTTACTGAAGTAGCTGCTTTTCAGGGCCGTCAGCCGCCACCTGTCACTAACACCCGTTGGAGGGACACAGTCAGGACTTGGGCATGAATGGGAAGGGCAGAAAGGCTTGCAATAACGCTGTCATTCTCGCCTGCGGTTCTGACGCTCCTCACTCACTCCACCGACTCCTGGTCAATTGGAGCCACGCAGGCGAGGCTCGGAAACGAGCTGCACCCGGGGAGAGGCCAGAACTCCAGCCAGACCTTCCGCACATTGGAATGCAGCCCAGCTCTTCCCCTGCTCCTCCTTCCACAGGGAAGCTTAGGCGGCGGGCCATGTTAGCATCTCTCCCTGGCCTCCTCTCCCGGGCCACTCTCCTCCTCCGCCACCTGCCCATCGCAGCCTCCCAGCCCTTTCTCATGTACCATGCAAGTCAGCAGATGAAACCACCGCGGGCATCAGATATTCATCCACGGGGTGGCAAGTATGCCAGCCATGAGCCCGAAAACGATTTCACTGTAATTGTTTGTATGGTAGTTTTGGAGTGGGCACCATCCACTCTAGTCCTGAGGCTCCAGGTAGAATTTTCCTCTCTTTGAGCACAGGCCCACCTGGGGTGTCCCGAGAAGGGGAGCCAGGAGTGAGAGGAGGCCATCTTCTCACGGTCAGGATCCCTTATGTGGAGTGCAGATAAGCCACAGTGTGTCTCCATGTGAAACTCTCCTTCCCACGCACATACATGCATACCACCATCCCGGGCACACAGCGCTGGGCAGGAGGGCTGGCACAAGGCTTGTGGCAGGTGGGCACGTGGTGCTGTGGAGGTGAGCAGTGGGGACAACTGGTGCTGGGTGTATGGGAAGGTGCCAGTGTGGAACGAGGTCCGATTTACTCACTCTTTCCCTCAATGATTTCAAACGGAAGATGTGCTCACGGAGGAGGCGGAGGGACTCCAGCAAAGGCAGGGAGGACTGGAGTAAAGAAGTGGGGGACAGTTAGAGAGATTCTCGGGAAGCCAGCTGTAGATCACACCCAGGTGACCAGAAACCCTGACCATGGTGTGCTGGTGTTCAGCAGGAAGATGCTTCAGAAGGATGTTGTAAACACCAGGGTGCGAATCACTGTGCCCAGTTATTGAATTCCCCAAAGACATGGCAAGGATCTTACAAGCCATCTTGGAAGCTAGGAGAAACAAGCTGAGAAGCGTAACAGCTGTCAGATTCATTCTTTAAAAAAAAATTATTTATTTATTTGAGAGCGAGTGAGAGAGAAAGAGGCAGAGAGAGAGAGAGAGAATGGGCATGTCAGGGCCTCCAGCCACTGCAAACAAACTCCAGATGCATGTGCCACCTTGTGCATCTGGCTTATATAGGTCCTGGGGAATTGAACCTGTGTCCTTAGGCTTTGCAGACAAGTGTCTTAACTGGTAAGCCATGTCTCCAGCCCTCAGACTCATTCTTAATATTGAAATCAGAACATGAAAAGGTTAAGGTACTCCCCCATTAGCCAAGACTAACAGAAAATATAGACACATTAACTTTTGTGTAGTGCCTAGGATAACAATTTAAATGTTTATTGCTGCCCATGCGTTCAAAGGTTTTATCTGTGGCTGCCTGGCCCTATTGCGTTGGGTACACCCAGTACATCATGGTGGAAGCTCCTGTGTGTAGGGGAGGCCTGTTCACCTCAGGGCTCCCAGAAGCAAAGAAAGGGGAGTGGCCAGACCCCCAATAGCCTCTTCAAGGGCACACTCATAAGGACCCAACTTTCATCCACCAATCCCCACCTCTTAAGATTCTAACACCACCCATGGCTCATAATACCAAACAGAAGGCAAGGCTTTTATCACATGGTCTTTTGGGGACATCACTGATCCAAATCATAGCAAAAAAAAAAAAAAATTGATGAGGGAAATTTGAGGGAACCATATTTGCTAAAACGTTGCATCACCCCTGGCAGACTCATTTGTGATAATATAAGAGACAGAGCCGGTGTGGTGGCAACATGCCTTTAACCCCAGCACTTGGGAGGCAGAGGTAGGAGAATCACCATGAGTTCAAGGCCACCCTGAGACTACATAGTGAATTCCAGGTCAGCCTGGGCTAGAGTGAGACCATACCTTAAAAAGAGAGAGAGAGACAGATAGACAGTATTTTCAGGAAGCCTGCTTGATCTGTCCCCTTGATTGATGGTTACAAAGGTAAGACTTTATTTCTCATGAGCCTTGGTTAGCTGTGAGCTTTTATGTCAATAAAACCATAGATATGGGTAATGGAGAAATAGATACCCACTGTGGGGTATTCATTGTGTACTATTGTTATGTAATATGTAGTAATAAAATATGTTAGACTTTTGTTTGTGGATATGTGGTTTTGGGGTAGAACCTAGGGCCTCATTCATGCCAAGCAAGCTTTATACCACTGAGCAATACTCTCCAACCCAAGATGAGGTATACTTTTACAGTGAAAAATACAGGATTAAAACATACATTTTTATTTATTTGCAAGGAAAGGGGAGGATGCACATAGGAACGCCAGGGTCTCTTGACACTACAAATATACTCCGGATGCATTTGCTCCTTTGAGCATCTGGCTCTATATAGGTACTGGGAAATTGAACCCAGACCATCAGGCTTTGTAAGGAAGTACCTTAACCAATGAGCCATCTCTCCAGCCTCAGGATTTTTTTTTTTTTTTGTAATGAAATTTTGTGTTTAAAGTGCACACGAGGCAATGTGGTAAGTATATGAATTGGGTCAAACTGCCAGAGAATCTTCTTCTAAAGATAAGGATTGGTGCTTGTATATAAACTGTAGATAAGCTTTCTCCATAGTAGGCTCATTTAGGAAGAAGATTAGAAGTGGCATAACCCCACCTATCTCTCAAGGGTCAGGTCAGTAAAGGGCAAGTGTAACATTTCAGGTTAGAGTAGGGCCTCTTTCTATTCTTGAATGTACAGGCCTCTCACATCTAGACTTGCTATTTGAATATCATAGATTCTGAAAATCAGACGTGAACACTTCTTTTTACTCCTTTATTTTTGCCCAAGTAAATTCTTTACTCAAAGACCTTTTGTCTGGTCCAACTGTCCTTTCTCTGATTCGTCTCAGCCTCTTCCATTCTTCTCCTACCTTCCCTTCTGCATGCTCCTCCAACCCACGGTGCTAGCATCACATCGCCTGTCTCCTGGAGGTCAAAGGCACCTAGGCATCACACTGGTGACCATGTCTCTCAGGAGAGTCCCTGATTGCATAAGCTTGTGAGGCAGGCTGGCTGGTTTGCTGGCTCCAGCATAGTGACTTGGCTTTTGTTCATGGCTCTTCATTTCCTGATTCTTTGGGCTGCGTCTGTGGCCTTTGTTTTATCATGCCACCTCTCCTCTGCCCGGGGGCTGCCTTGAATGTTGATGGCAGGAGTGAGAGGCAAGTCTGGAGAGGTGTGTAGAGTGGACTTGTCAGTGGGCTCTTCTGGAGATGCTGTGTGTTTTCATTGTGGGCTTATCCAAACCAAATCCAACCAAGTGAAGGAAAAACACAAGGGAGGATGCCAACTGGAAAGCATCACATGGGCCTAAAGGATTTGCAGGTCAGCAGTAATCAGAGAACTGGTGGAAAATAAGAAGCCAGCGTGTACGAGGAAGGCAGGAAGCAACATGATGGCTGAATTAATATAATACTGGAACTCCTGAAGACAGTAGTAAATCCTTATTCACAGCAATGTTATTCATAACAGGCAAAATAGGAAAACAACCCAAGTGTAGTATTCATTGTATTCTATTGTTATGTAAAATGAAGTAATAAAATAATGCATAAAATATGGCAGAGAGTTCTTTTCTTTGTGTGTACGTGGTCCCGGGGTGGAACCTAGGGTTCTATTCATTCCAGGCAAGTTCCATACTGTACGTTTCGGGAGTGACCAAGACCACGCAGACCACTCTGAGGCAAAGATGAAAGCTTTTATTGGGGAAAAGCACAAGTGACCAGGACTAGCTTTCAAGAGTGGAGCACGGCCAACCTGAGTTTCCAGATAGAGGGCTTTGCAGGGCTCTTCAGTTGGTTGAAGGTGAGGAAGGAAAAAGAACTCCTTTGTTCTTTACGTTAGCCATTCCAAATAGGTAGGGTGTGAGACCAGAACAGTGACCAGGTGACTTAGAAAATAAGGGGGTATAGCCGGGCGTGGTGGTGCATACCTTTAATCTCAGCACTTGAGAAGCAGAGGTAGGAGGATTGCCATGAGTTCAAGGCCACCCTAAGACTACATAGTGAATTCCAGGTCAGCCTGGGCTAGAGTGAGACACAACTCCAAAAAATGAAAAAAAAAAAAAAAAAAAAAAAAGGTGTGTGTGGGGAGGCATTGTTAGGCAAGGAAAAGATAATGGCTGGGTGGTTTCTTGAGGAATGTGGAGAAGTCTCTGTCGCCATCCTGCTGTCCTGGGTGACTCCATTTGGGGAGCCTGTCCCTACCTAACACATACCACTGATTCATACTCCCAGTGGATGGGTGAACAAGCAAACCATGGCCCAGGTAGTGGAATGTTATCCAACTTTAAGGAGACTGAGCTCCTAACACAGAGATGAACCAAGAAGACCTTATTCTCAGTGTAATAAGTCAAACACCAAAAGAACAAATATAATGATTCCACTTATATGAGGTGGTTAGAGAAGGCAAGTCCAGAGGGACAGAACATAGAATGGTGGCTATCAGGAGTTTCGAGGAGGGAAGAATGAAGAGTTAGTGCTGAACGAATATAGGATTTCAGTTTGGGAGGATGAAAAAATTCTGGGGACGGATGATATGGTGATGGTTGCACAATGGTGAGAATGAACTTAATATTGTTGAACTGTATAGTTCAAATGACTGAATTGTTACATTTTATATATATATATATATATTTTAATGCCTGCACACAATTGGAAATCTCTATGTTTTATCCTTATATTCTTAACATCTAACTACTCAAAAGTCTTTTTTAAAGATTGCCCCATAGTATTTATTGGATGGGGAATTTATTTGGGGTCTAGTGGGGAGCAGAAAAGTTCAGGCTCTCCTGTTACCTGAATAATGAAGTATAGGAGGCAATGCATATGGAGCTGGTGGTATCCGATCTGTGTGTGCCGGGGTCATCAGTGTGTCTACTTTTAAATTTTTATTTATTTATTTATTTATTTATTTATTTATTTATTTTTATTTATTTATTTGAGAGTGACAGACAGAGAGAGAAAGAGGCAGAGAGAGAGTGAAAAAAATGGGCGCGCCAGGGCCTCCAGCCACTGCAAACAAACTCCAGACACATGCGCCCCCTTGTGCATCTGGCTAACGTGGGTCCTGGGGAATTGAGCCTCGAACCGGGGTCCTTAAGCTTCACAGGCAAGCACCGCTAAGCCATCTCTCTAGCCCCTGTGTATCTGTTTTGCAGAGAAAGTGGAAATTCCTTTGGGTATTCTTTCAAATTAGCTTTCAAAAACACCCATAGAGGTGTTTCCAGCCATCTCATAGCTAACCTACTAACTCGACTGGTCTTGCTCACTCTTGCTATCCAAGAATGTCCTGCAGTCTTATTTCTTGGTTTGAACTCAGGCTGTCCAGTCCTTTGAGCTTGCTTGATTAACAACAGGGTAATTGGCTTCTTTTCCCCTTTGTTTTTAAAACATGGCCAGCTGGGGTTTTTACTGCCCGGGATGCAAAGAGTGAAACTCCTCCAGCTAGCCCCTCCTTGTGTAACACATAGGTGAGAAGCCCTATGGGACAGGAAGGGGTCAGGCCAGGGTTCCCTGGAGGAGCAGCAGAGGATCAGGTCTGTCTTTCCAAAGAGGAATATGGAAGCCAAGCAAGCAAAGAGTCAGGAACAATCAAGAAGCAGAAATGACTTTGTAGAAGGGAGCACCCCTTTCCTCCATGAAAGACCTTATGGTTTGAATAGAAAATGCCTCCTACAGGCTCATGCATTGGAACTCTTGGTTCCCAGTAGGGGTGGGAGTGTTTGGGAAGACTGTGGAACCTTTAAGAGGTAGAGCTTTGCTGTAGAAAGTGGGCCACTGGGGCCTTGAGGCTTTATGACCTGGTCTCACTTCCTGGTGTGCCCTCTGCGTCTGAGCTGTGGATGCATTGTCACCAACCAGCTTCCTGCTGCTGTGTCTTCCCTGTCCTCATGGACTGTATCCCCTTGGACGGTAAAGTGACATGAAGCCATCCTTCCTTAAGCTGCTTTTTGTCAGGTATTTTGGTCGTAGCCAGAAGTAAACTACCTAATATACTCCCATAACAGGACAAGTTAATGAGAGAAAAAGTACAGCCGGTTAATTGAGCTAGCTTGACTTCAATGGCAGCCTTCAGGCTGAAGACGCCAGCTCCCTGGATGAGCCATTCACTCTATGCTTGGGTTCCCTGAAGCTGTGTTGAGAAATAGGATTAGACATATAGGGCATGAATTAATAGCAATGCAGAAAGGCCTGTCCAGGATCTTCTGGGTCCCTCAGCTACAGCGTTTCTCCCTTGTAGGTCTGGAGCAGGAGCCCTGTGTGGCATGAAGGTCCAAGGGCCTACAGTCCAACAAGATAGGCCACTGGGTTTCCTGTAGAGAGAGGAGGCAGGAGAAGCTGCAGGCATATTTGTAGGTTTATGGATGGCTTTGCAGAAGGAGGTTCTGGTCCCACTTTGGGGGAGAGGAATTCTAATTCCCATGGATTGCTTTGCGGGAGAATGTGAGAGACAAGAAGACAGGAAAAGTTCAGAGAGGAGCTTTGCTCCTGAGGCCTTCACTTTTGGGGTGTCGTTTTCTGAGTCTCAATATATATTATTTTTCCTACTCGTGGCATTTGCTGAGCATTTGCTCTGTGTTTGTCTCTGCCAAGTAACATCTCATGAGTAGTGAGGTGTCCTTGCTTTTATTCTGTTCACTTACTGCTTGACTTATGGCTTGATTCTGCTGCCCCCCCCATCCTCCCCCCCCCTTCCATACTCACAGTGAAGGCATTCTTGGGGAGACTCCAGGCCGGGTGACGCAGCACAGGCGAGGTGGGTCACCTGGTGTTCCCCTTGAGTCAATCACAGTTCGGGGGTTTCTCCTTCCTCGGTGTGGCTTTGCTGTGTTCTCCCCAGGTTTGCCATTCCCCCTTTCTCCATCATGCCCCCACATCTTGTCTAGGACTCTACACACACACACACACACACACACACACACACCACTATATGTGCACACATGCATCCGTGCACCCAACAGAATGAAAGGAGGTTGATCTTAGCCAGAGGAATTAGCGTCAGTAGAATGGGTGAAATTGCAAAACGAGAGGTAGTTGGAGCAGGATGGGAGAAGCTTGGGAAATGAGGATGGAATTATCTTCCTTCCCACTGTTTCCTGAAGGGAAAGGAAGATCCTGCGGAGTGATGCCTGTCCCAGCTCGGGCTCTTGGGTTTCATGCTGCAGGATGCTGTCTGGAGGCCGAACCCACCACTGTTTCCACAGCAGAAGAGCTCAGGGCAGATGGGTCATCAGGAGGACTTCCCAGGGGACCACCATAGAGACCGGGGCAGGAGGAAGACAGTGCGTGTGCGTCTAGTCTGGCCTTCCATGCTTGATCGGGCTCAGGGAAGATTCTGGGTTGCCTCTTCACAGATCGCCATCAGAGGGCTGGCACGGAGGCGTTCCCCCTGAAACAGTGCTTCGCGTCCCAGTGCTTCCTGAGAGTCTCTGAGAGTCATGGGCCTCCGTTGTTTCTTATTTATTTATTTTTCCCGTTCACCCTCCAGATCTTTGCACTTTGGGGCTTTTCTCACCTGAATGCTGCTGATAGCTTATGAGTCCTTATCTTTTCCTTCCTTGGAGCTCAGGGACTGCAAATCCAACTTCATTAAACTGGAAAGACTGGCACTTTGTTAATTAGTCCATTTTTAAAATGAAACTGAAGCCCAGGCTAGGATTTTGGGTTCACCTCCCAAATCACAGGGATTTATGGCCTCATTAACAGTTGAATAAGCAGTTTTAAATGATCCAGGCGCGCAAACGGACCACTTGCAACCCCCAAGCCCATCTGCCCAGCTGGTTTCTCCCCTGCCTCTGCTCCCCTGGGGGCCAGTGTGTCAAGGAAGGGGGCAGGAAATGAGAAGCACAGAAAACCTGGAAGTGAGTGGGCGCTCTGATTTATCAAATAGAAGTGAGTGTGTGTGTGTGTGTGTGATGGGGAAGAGGGCAGGTTTAGAAGTTTTGTAATGAAAGATCCTTTAGTCATTTAACTTGGTGATCTGGAAGTACTTTGTGTGTCCCTGTGTGTGTCTGTGTGCGTTTGCGTGCACGTGTGCACGCATGTGCTTGAGCTTCGTTAAGAGCAAACTGCATGTAATGATTCTCCTGTAGGGGAAAGAGGACTTGTAGACTTGTTAAGTTGTACAGCGTCTCCCGTGGAGTTGTCAGCTCCATTATGGCTGATTGTGTGTGTGCATGGCATGGGGGGAGGCGCTGGGTTGGCTTGTGACCTGTTCTCTCATGTTGTGCTCACTGATGTGTTCTAAGTGATTGGCACACAGGAACTCAATATTTACTGAATGCATAGTTAAACGACTACGTGTGCATATATACATACACACACAAAGGAGCCTCTTGCACACAAGTCTTTTATGGAACAACCACAAGTATTACAATGAGGTATCAGAACACAGCACAGAAGGCCATCGAGTGCTTCATCCAGCTGACAAATGTCCTGCCTGTGTTTGTTGACTCGTGAGAGGAGTTTGTCGTCCTTCACAGCTGGCTGTACTGTAGGTACTGTTCTTGGCTGGCCCAGAGCGGGTCAGAAGTGGAACATTAGAGAGAGAATGGACCACAGAGATGAAACCAATGAAGTGACAGGGAATAGCTTCACAGGAAGAGGGGAGACAAAGAGCAGACATGAGTCCTCAAAGGATAGCCATTTGGAAGTGCTTGCTTTAGGAAACATGGCCTTTGGCACTTTGTCTTTGGAAATTATGTCATGTGGCGTGATGAACCTGGAAATGTGGAAAGCTTGAAATATATTTTATAATTTTATAAGATGAGGCCACCGCTTACGGTTTAGGAAGATTTCCTCAGAATCTTAAATATTTAAGTACCTTTTTAAACTTTAAATTTTCTTTTTATTTATTTGCAAGGAGGAAGGAGGGAGGGAGGGAGAGAGAGAGTAAGTGCAAGATGGCGTAGGTGCACTGGGATTTTTGTTGCTGTGCATGAACACCAGACACATGCGCCACTGTGTGCCCCTCACTGGGGTTGTAGGTGTTCCCCATGGGTTGTGGTTTATGCCTTGTGGGACTAGTAGTCAGTTAATTCTTTTGAGGAAGGGAATGCCTCTTGGCCTGATGTCTCAACCTGTAGCTCTTACCATCTTTCCTCCCCCTCTTCCACAAAATTCCCTGAGCTGCGGTGGGTGAGCTTTACGTCTACTTCAGTGATGAGCTCTCAGGAGCCTCTGGATCTCTGCTTTGGTAGGAGTTTCCTCAGTGTCTCCTACATCCTGGTGCTAATTATCAGGTTCAGCATGGAAGCAGCATCTCCCCATTCCTCTGTGGATTCAGCTGTGGCTTGAATGAAGTTTGAGAGATAGTTTATCTCCTCCAGTCTCGCTACCTTTGGGTCCAGGGATCTGGGAGGACCTGTGCAGTAATTCTTCAAGGGTAGTCCCATGGATTTCACCCAGTGTTTACAGTGTGAATCTCTGTGGGTTTCAGTGAACATATAGCCCAGACTACCCAGCATCTTGTAGGATATTTAAATGGCACTGGGAGTTGACCACAAAAGTAAGAAATTGTGTGTCATTGGTTATAATTTGTTATTTTTAGCACTTTTCTCATCATTGGAGATTGTTTCTTTAGCTAGGATGGCCACGTTAGCTTATTATTCTGTACTAATGTGGCCAATACCACATTTGTGTAAGATCACACTTGTTCTGACTTCCTAGTATTCCTTCCTCAGCCTAGCTAACCTAATACATCACTATATTAATTTTCAAAGAACGAGAGGCAAAACTCATTATAGGAAGTAGGCTTCTGAGATTATTGACTAATGCGGGTAAAATACGTCTATTATCATTAAACTAAGCACTAAAACATGACTTGCATTTGGGGTGGGGAAGAAAATGCTATTTTATTGTTGACATATTGTTCCTTTGCCATTAAATTTACATTTTAAAGTGTATAATTCAGTGGTTTTTAGTAAATTGATCAAGTTATGTATGGTGTTGTAGTTACCTTCTTGTTGCTGGGACCAAACATCTGACCAAAAGCAGATGATAGGAGGAAAGGATTTATTTTGGTTTACAGTCTTGAGGAGAAGTTTTGTGATGGTAGAGGGAAGCATGGCATGAGCAGAGGCTGGAGGTCACCTCTGCCACAGAAGGTAGAAAATAGTAGCAAGAGAATGAGCTGAGCTCCGGCGAGGGCGAACTGATGATAACATTCCTAAGCCTGCCTACAGCAACACAGCTGCTCCAGCAAGGCTCCAGCTCCCAAATTGCCATCAGCTGGAGACCATGCGTTCAAAATACATGAGCTTATGGTGACATCTGACTCAAACCAGCACATATGGTCACCTTGTTTTTGTTTTTTTTTTTTAATACAAGAAAATTGGTTCATTTTGAGGAATGCTATGTTAGAACTATACCAAGACCCACACTTACTCTGTTGAGATTTGCCAGTGGGTGCGTGTGTGCCATAGGACTTACTGAACAGCCCCAGGTCCTCTGAGTTTATCTGGTAGGTGGAATTTCTCCTCCAAGGGGCCAGTGTCCGGAATATCAGGGCCCAAGGAACTAGGCTGTATGCTGACGTTACACTGCAGGTGTGACCAACCTTTCTGGACCTTGGGAGAGTTCCTTTGTCTTCCTGTCCAGCTACAAGGTGTGAGGGACCGTCTCTTTTTGTCATTCTTATGGGGGGGGCAGAGAGAATGACAAAAGGCTGTAGCTGAGTGCACACTGAAGTGTAAATCACACCATTCCTGCCTTTCTGTAGCTTCCATCCATCCCTACATCTTTGTCCTAAATGGGCCCATGCAAACGAGCCTTCATTTGGACAGTCATTCACATGAGCTATATTGAGGATTCTAGGTAAGAATCATTGTGGCTCTACAACCTGTACAGCATCTCAGTAGGCCTCGAGAAAACAGAAATAAAACAGGAAAGGTCCCGATAGAGTGTATATTCTAATGAAGATAAGAGCCATTCATCAGCTGGTCATAAAGTTAATTATATAGCCATAGTTGTGGTATCTATACCAACAGAATGTGTTGGTCGTAGGGTATATCGAGGGGCTGACGCAGTCTGAGGGTGAGGAAACTTCTCTGATGACGTAATGCTTCAGGCCAGATCTGAAGGGGAAGGGCAGGGTGTGTATAAAGGCTGGGGTGCATTCAGTGAGTAAGAACGGGGCAAGGGAAGGTAAGATGGCCGGGGCCACACCACAGAGAGCATGCTGGCACAGGAAGGATTTGAGGCAAAGCAGGGGAAATTTCAGAGTCCCTAAACTCCGCTCTAATTGCCATGCATCAGCAAGATTTGTTGTGGTCGTCAATGTGAGGGAAATGGTGTCCTTGATCTCGAGTGGGTGCAGCAGTGCTTGTAGGAATTGTATTTGAAAGACACTTAGGAGGTAGGATAGACAAAGCCAGCTGCATCTCTTTCATCCATTTATTTTATTCCAACAGTGAGCTTAACATTACTGTACCAAATGCATGCGATAGTCAACTTCAAAAGAGGTGAGGTTTATTGCAGCTCACAATTCTGGCAGCTGCAATCTGCCGTCTGTTGGCCATGCTGCTTTCAGACCTGTTGTGAAGCCATACATCATGGTGGGAGCACGTGTCCCACAACATGACTGGGGAACAGAAGAGAGGGAGGAAGGGCCTGAGGTTCCACAGTCCCCCTCAAGGCCACATCTCCAATGACCTAGACCTTCCATACGATGCCATCTCCTTGTTCTACTTCTTACCAAAAGTGAAGGCTGGGGGACCAAGTCTTTGACACATGGACTTGTGGGGAAGATATTTTGGATGAAACTATAGCAGAGTCTATCTTTCCTTTCCAATCCTAGTGCCTTGGGAGTGTTCATCTGTGTAGCTGAGTATATACCAAATATATACACTAAAGGCTGTGAATGCCTAAAGGCTCTGAATGCCTCAAAGTTAAGTGAGCATCATTTTTTTAAAATATTTTTTTGTTCATTTATTTATTTATTTGAGAGCGACAGACACAGAGAGAAAGACAGATAGAGGGAGAGAGAGAGAATGGGCGCGCCAGGGCTTCCAGCCTCTGCAAACGAACTCCAGACACGTGCGCCCCCTTGTGCATCTGGCTAACGTGGGACCTGGGAAACCGAGCCTCGAACCGGGGTCCTTAGGCTTCACAGGCAAGCGCTTAACCGCTAAGCCATCTCTCCAGCCCTAAGTGAGCATCATTTTAAGGGTGCTTCAGTGCTAGGTCTATAATGTCAGATACCCCTGACTCATAGAGAGAAAGTTTTTTCAGGTCTTTTTTTTTCAAGGTAGGGTCTCACTCTAACCTAGGCTGACCTGGAATTCACTATGGGGTCTCAGGGTGGCCTCGAACTTGCGGCCATCCTCCTACCTCTGCCTCCCAGTGCTGGGATTAAAGGCATGTGCTACCACACCCTGCTCCAGGTCATTTTTTAAATAATTCCTGAGAACTTTAATAGTAAAAGTTCTATGCTTGCCTCATAAGCATGAACACCTGAGTTCTGTCCCCAGTAACCACATAAAATGCCCGACATTGTGGCATGCTTTTTAAATCTCAGTGCTGAGGATGTGGAAACAGGTGGATTCCTGGCGATCACTGGCCAGATAGTCTAACCTAATTGGTGATCTCCAGGCTAATGAGGGACCTTGTCTCAAAAAGAGGTGGATGGCATACCTGAAGAGAGATCCCCAAACTGTCCTCTGGGCTACACACATGCACACATGCATACATGCAAAAAAAGAAAGCTAAGGTTTCAAAAATGCAGCTTCCTGGGAAGGTGAACTCTCAGGAGCATGCAGGGGAACAAAGACTTGTTCAGTTTTTCATTTTACTTATTATTATTTTTAAGTTTTTTAAAAATATTTTATTTATTTATTTGAGAGCGACAGACACAGAGAGAAAGACAGATAGAGGGAGAGAGAGAGAATGGGCGCACCAGGGCTTCCAGTCTCTGCAAACGAACACCAGACGCGTGCGCCCCCTTGTGCATCTGGCTAAGGTGGTACCTGGGGAACCGAGCCTCGAACCAGGGTCCTTAGGCTTCACAGGCAAGCGCTTAGCCGCTAAGCCATCTCTCCAGCCCATTTTAAAGTTTTTATCAACACCATAATTGCCATCTTAGTGAAGTTCAGAGTGATACTGATACACATGCACTGACCAAATCGTTCGTTTTGGTGCATCCTACTGACATCGTAGATTGCCCAACTGGTGGATGGGCAGGGTGGACCATGAGGTGGGGCGGAGCTCTGAGGGAGGCACACAGCTCTTAGTGCCTGAGCACCTAAACCTTTCATTACTTGACGCTCCAGTGTCACATTAACAAGATACTTTGCCAAGGTGATAGTGAATTTTATTTTTCCACGTTGGTTCTTGGTTTTCAAGTTCCCTGCTTACAAACTGAACTGAAATTAATCCTTTGTTTATAATAATGCATGATGAAGAAGAGTTTGTGCTTGGGAGACCATACCAGGTGGCCAAGGAGAAAATATCTCCAAGCTTTGATACAGTTTGGTTACCAGCATTTAGCTCTGAGCGCTTGTTGGTCAGTGATGCTAAAGGTGGATTGTGTGTGTGTGTGTGTGTGGGTGTGTGGGTGTGTGGGTGTGTAGGAGAACACACCACTGACTGTTGAGGACTTTCACATATGCAATGAGGTTTCAGCTTCCTGCCTTCTGTGTTTTTTCCTTTCGAGACCATTACACCAAAATGGTAAAATGAAAGACTAAAAGGCATCAAAATAATTTAGATGGTTTTCCATATCCAGGGATCCCAAGAAACGTAGATGATCTTCTGTGTTTTTTTTTTTTTGTTTTTGTCATTGTTGTTTGTTGTTTGAGATGGGTCTGGCTGTAGCTCAGGCTGACCTGGAATTCACTCTGTAGTTTCAGGGTGGCCTTGAACTCTCAGTGATCCTCCTACCTCAGCCTCTGGAGTGCTGGGATTAGAGGCGTGCGCCACCACATCCGGCCTCCTCACACACACACACACACACACACACACACATATGGACTTACTTTTGTAAAAATGATGTTGTTGTATAAGCACTGGGCTATGTCTTGTGTCACACTACTCCATAGCATGCTAAAAATAAAAAATTTTGTGTAATTTAAGTGTTCAGGGTGTGGATTATAGCAAGAGAGGGCAATATAAATGGGGAAAGAACACAGATGGATAGAACTCTGAGGGAGGCACAATACGAATGTGGAAAGAATAGGGTTCTCCCCTATTGGTGGACCAATCAATAATCTTTAGTTTTTTGCTTCAGTCTTTCTTCTCAAACGAATACTATCTTTTTCCCTTCTTACTGTTTTTCCCCAAGGACTTGGGCCTAGAGGCAGTGATTACTCCAGATTCTCACCATCTGGCCATTTTTTAAAAAAATTTTTATTTATTTATTTGAGAGCGACAGACACAGAGAGAAAGACAGATAGAGGGAGAGAGAGAGAATGGGCGCGCCAGGGCTTCCAGCCTCTGCAAACGAACTCCAGACGCGTGCACCCCCTTGTGCATCTGGCTAACGTGGGACCTGGGGAACCGAGCCTCGAACCGGGGTCCTTAGGCTTCACAGGCAAGCGCTTAACCGCTAAGCCATCTCTCCAGCCCCATCCTGGCCATTTTCAAGATCAGCCCTGTACTCTTGCAGCACCCCGGGAAGGGATTACTTACAGCTAAGCAGGAGGAGGTGGGGAAGTCAAAAAGGATGGAACAGGAAGGAGGTGCCAACTTGAAGTAGGACTTGGAGAACAGCAATCAGAGATAAAGGGTTTAGATTTAATGGTTTCTTTCAATCCAAAAGAGATGTTCCAGGTGCCTGCCTCCACTCTCAGTCTGTTTATGACTGAAGTTGAAAGATAGCTTCCTTTGGTATCTTGAGTATATCAGTTACTTGGGTGTTGTGCTCTAAGGACAGTTAATACATTTTAAACAGGATCACCTGAGATTTACAACTGGCGATGGTTAAAGCTTTTGGTACATAAAGAAGACTTTACAATATTAAACCTTTCATCGGATCTGTTTGTCTTTTTCTTTCTTTCTTGAGAAATAGTCTCTGTTTTTGCCTCTGCTTAAAGAGCTGTTTCCAAATCCGTGCAATGAAGTGTGGAAATGCAGATAATTTTCAGAGTTTCTGCTACGTTCGTGACCTTCACTGTTTTTCCCTTTAGCCGTAGGTTTTAGGTAACAAGGCATTGTCACCGTCATAATTGACACTTAAACAGATTCTTTCCTCATAACCGATGATTTATTTGTGCTGGTGGGAGCCCATGTGACGGCTCCTGTCAGGGCTTGGCACTTTTGACAGGCCAGAAAAGTCTCAAGTACAATAGACGTTTGGGCATAAGATGTTGAGTTATAATTTACCTGTGGAGAAGTGGCAAAGGTGTGGCTTGTGCTCAGGTGGTGGAAGACCCCAAACAAACAAAAAAGCCTTTGTTCTGCTATCCCCGCTGCCAAGGCAAACAGTGATTAAAAATAAAATGAGACTCAAAAGCTACACATGTGCTCACTTAGTCTGTAAGCAGGAATACAGGGTGCAGCAGACAGCTGCAGGTTCGCTGAGATGAACTTCCAGACCAGGCACAGTTATGGAGGAAGGGATATTTGTTGAAGCTTACAGATCCAGGGGACGTTCTAAATGGCAGAAGAAGCTGGCCTGCCTTCACAGGTCCAAGTGGAGAGAGAGAAGCACAAGCCAAAAGCCAAAAACCCCACACAGCACAGTACAGCACACTTCAGGAACTCCAGCTAGGCACACTTTGCATGTTTATAGATTGAAATCTCAAACCCACCACGACACCTTAAGATCCGCCCAGGGACTCCGCCTCCAGCCAGGTGGTTGCAGATGTAAACTACAAACTAATCAAACACTGAATATATTGGGGGTCATCTATTCAAACTACTACACAGGGGCACCAAGGGTTTCCTCAGAGTAGTCTCTGGATGTACTTGGGGGATAAGAGAGACTCTGACCCTGCCCTGGCCCAAACTACTGACATACTTCCTCCCTGCTCTCACTGCCTCCTCCTCTGCCATCTTTCCTGCCATCGTCCCTTCTGCTCTCACTGCAGTTCTTATAGAACTGAGTGGAAAAAGACAATCCCACTTTCAGTTAAACACAGTTCATAGGTATTAATATCGCGTGTAAGCCCATGGATGGTGGGCTGTCCTGTGCTCGGAACGGGCCAGTCACTCTGGCACTTGGGTGACTCCACAGTCCTTGCGCACTTCAGTGATTCTAGAATACATAGCCGTACTCCTTGGCTCTGAGTTGGCTCTGGCATTGCCATTCCTGCTGACACCTGCCCTCCACCAGGCAGCTCCTGGTTTCATGTACAGACATGTGAGAAATGCCAGGATCCAGACAGGTTGCATAACTGCAGCCTCGAGGTTCTCTGAGTGGCAACAACTTGGACATATCCTTTGCCAACTCACATGTTTCTGTGTGTACACATGTGCGTGCATGCGTGTGTGTGTGTGTGTGTGTGTGCGTACGTGTGTGTACAAGTCAGCATGAACTTTTGTTGCACGCATATGTAGGCCAAAGAGCCACCTCTGGTGTTATTCCTCGGAAACTCTGCCAATGTTTCTTGGAGACAGTCTCTCACTGGCCTGGAACTTTCCTAATTGAGCCAGTGAACCTCAGGGGTCTACTTTTCTCTGCCTCCCAGTGCTGGATTAAAAAAAAAAAAAAAGGTTGCTATCATGCTCAGCATGTTTTAATGTGGGTTCTGGAGACTCAATTCAAGTCTTCATGCTTGCAGGGCAAACACTGTACTAAGCCACCACCTCAGCCTCCAACTCCCATTTTTAACTTAAAGCTGTTTTCTTCATATCTGCCTGTGTTAAATAAAAACAAACAAAAAAAAAACAGCTAAGAAGCAGGAATTTCTGCCTTTCACTGCCCCCCCCCCCACACACACCTAGCCCGGATTTGCTCCCTATGCCTTCCTCCAACCCACCTCTCACCCTGGTGCTCTGCAAGCTAACTCTAGAGGAGATGGACCGTCTCGTATCTTTACACACGGAAACGGTGCTGGTATATTGTTGTGAACAGTGAAGGAAAGTTCTTGCTCTCTTGGGCTTTCATGCTCAGTCAGCCTGTGACCATTGACACATATTTGAATGTCATTTGTTGGCTGTGGACTCAAGGGAAAAGACAGTTGCCTTGGTTTTGCTATTTTTACAATAAGAAAGGAGGCTAGGAGCATGTCATCCTGATCCTGCTTCCACCCTGCCTTCAGCTGGGGTGGACATGGTGCTCCGAGCTCACTCCTGCCGTGGACTCCTTTCCTCCCTCCTGCCGCCTCTTAGCCTCGCTGACAGTTGTCTGGGACTCATCAGAACTCAGCACAGCAAGCCTTTTATCCCTGCTTGTGCTTCTTGTCACAGGAAGCCAGTGACTAGGCCAATCCTCATCCCCTCTGCACCTCACAACTGCTCACAGTGTCTTAGTATGGAATGTACATTCCATTGTCAGAGAAATTCCCAGGGCTCCTGGCCTCTTTGCTGAAAGGTCCTCTTGCCTTGACATTTCTGTCTTCTCCCTGAAGTCCTCTCCTACTGTGACGGCTTTCTCCCTCGCCCCTGACTGTTAATTTTGGTGTATGCTCTACATTGCTATTTCCCACCATCATCCTGTCAACCTAAAATAGCAGAGAAGATGGATGACTCTTGGGGGGGGGGATCGAATTTATCTGGGATTGAGCAGAATATCACCACCTGGATTGTGCAGGCTATAATTGGTCATAGGCATATTCCAAGAGACAAAGGAAGGCAAGGGTATTTAAAGGTAAAACGAGGAAGGGTACATAAGCTGTTTATGAAACAATTATCATTGGCTTCAAGGATCAGTATTGCAGGCGACAGCAGTGTGAGTTGAATTGGCAGTTTCTGGGCAGATGTTCTCAGGGAAGTACTCTTTGTGTTCTTGCAGAGTCTCGTATGATAGTTTTTATTATCCTACATGAGGAAACAGCCCCGTCCTCTGAGGGCCTCCCACCTTTATTTTGCCACAGTTGACATAAGTGATTCCATTTTGAGTCTAGTAACTTTGGCCAGTGCTCTCTTTCCCACTATCATTCCTGGCTTTGCCTGTCATGATCGTTGTTGCAGGAATCAACTGTTGCAGTCAGGTTCACATTGCTGGCAGAAATCACCCAACCAAGAGCTGCTGGTGTGTGTGGGGGGCAAGGTTTATTTTGGCTTACAGACTTGAGGGGAAGCTACATAATGGTAGGGGGAAATGATTCCATGGGAAGAGGGTGGACATCACCTCCTGGCCAACATCAGGTGGACAAGAGCAACAGGAGAGTGTGCCAAACACTGGCAAGGGGACACTGGCTATAATACCCATAAGCCCACCCCAACAATACACCACTTCCAGGAGGCATTATTTCCCAAACTTCCATCAGCTGGGAGCCTAGCATTCAGAACACCTAAGTTTATGGGGGTGGGGGGGGACACCTGAATCAAACCACCACATCAACCCATCTGTGTTGGGCAGCTTTCTGTCACTATCACACATACCTGAGCTGATCAGTTTATAAAGACGCAAGGTTTCAGTCCCTGTTTGGTTGCCCTCTTTGCTTTGGGCCTGTGGTGGCATGTCATGGTAGGAGTGCATGATAGAGCAAAACCACTCAGGTCATGACCAGGAAGTAAAAGAGACGGAGGAAGGGGTCAGAGTTCCCTTGTCCTCTTCAAGGGCAAGTGTCCTGTCCCTAAAGACTCTTCCTCTTAATTATCAGATTTTATTATTATGTCTGCAGTATTTACTTGAGGATAATTTCCTGGAACACTTTCCTTCCTGAACTTACTTTCTTAGATTTCCTCTTTACTGCATTACCTTGACTTTCTCCGTATGTTTTACTGGTTCCTTCCCAACTGTTCTAAGCTAATTGTGGAGGCCTCATTCCTCAAACGTTTTTTTCTACCTATTCTCACTCCCTATATGCAATCTCCTCTAATCCCATGATTTTAATACTGCCTGTTACTGGCTTCCAAAATTATATCTCTATCTCAGATATTGTCTCTGAACTTGACTTAGTTGTCTCTTTTTATTTTATTTTATTTTTATTTATTACAGTTAGAGAGAGTGAGAGAGAGAGAGAGAATATGGGTGCACCAGGGCTTCTAGCCATTGCAAACGAACTCCAGATGCATGCGCCATTATGAGCATCTGGCTTATGTGGGATCTGGAGAATCGAACCTGGGTCCTTGGGCTTAGCCGGCATGCACCTTATCTGCCATCTCTCCAGCCCCAGACTTAGTGGTCTCTTAGTTGATTTGGGTTGCTATAATATAATACTACAGTCCTGGGTAGCATATAAACAACAGAAATTTTTAGAGACTAAGAAGTTCAAGATCAAGACAGTGGTGGATTTCACGTCTGGCGATGGCTGCTTCCTGGTTAATACGAGGCGACTTCTTGTGTTCTCACTTGGTAGAAGGCACGAGGGAAATCTCTGGGGCCTCTTTTGGTTTTTTGGAATAGGGTCTCGCTTTAGCCCAGGCTGACCTGGAATTCACTATGTAGTCTTTGGGTGGCCTTGAACACATGGTGATCCTCCTACCTCTGCCTCCTGAGTGCTGGGATTAAAGGTGTGTGCCACACTCCTGGATGGGGCCTCTTTTATAAAGGCACTAATCCTAGATTCCTCATGAACTAAAAACTCTGCCTTCTAATAACATCTCCCTGATATCAACAAATTGAATCTTCAATCATTCAGTTGATAGTGATCTTGTTGAACACATTTTCTTCCATTCATGCTGGCTCCTCACTGTTCTCGGTCTTGCTAAGTTTCTCACGTCAGGGTCCTTGCATGTCTGCTTCTCTGCTGTGACATTCAGCCTCTTCCTTCATGTCTTTGCTCAGGTCTCCCTTTACTTTGTATGTTTACTTTAAAGTATCCCTTCACATCTCTGACCAGCCTGGGGAAAGGTCCCTGACTCCAACTCCCCAAGTTTCCTTTCTTTTTTCTTTTCTTTGTCCTTCCTTCTTTCCTTCCTTCCTTCCTTCCTTCCTTCCTTCCTTCCTTCCTGCCTGCCTTTCTTTCTTTCTTTCTTTCTTTCTTTCTTTCTTTCTTTCTTTCTTTCTTTCTTTCTTTCTTTCTTTCTTTCTTTCTCTCTCTCTCTCTCTCTCTCTCTCTCTCTCTTTCCCAACAGATTGCCTTTTTTTAAAAATCACACACACACACACACACACACACACACGGGGGCAGGGGGAGAGGAAGAGAATTGGTGTGCCAGGGCCTCCAGCCACTGCAGTTGAACTCCAAATGCAAGCACCCCCTTGTGTGCATGTGGGACTTTGTGCACTTGTGTCACTGGGCATCTGGCTTATGTGGGACCTGGAGAGTTGAACATGGGTCCTTATGCTTCGCAGGCAAGTTCCTTAACCGCTAAGCCATCCCTGCAGCCCCCAGAATTCCATTTCTTCTTCTTTGCCTTGGTGTTTTCCATATGTCGCATGTGACAAGTCAGGGATTTCCCCCATGAGAGCAGGCCCTTGCTTTGCCTGTTATATTATCACTGTTGCAAGGTGTAGAACAGGTGCCCAATACATTCATTTGTCAAATTGTTGAATGAATTTATCACCACAGGAATGCATATACCGTTCAAAATTCTATGAGCTTAGTTTTCAAAAAAAGTAAATTTCTTTGATTATAAATAGATTCACATGTATAGCCTGATAATGAATATGCAAGTGAATCATCTCTCCTCCCCTCTTAACTTTTAAAATACTTATAAATTTGTACCTAAAGTCATCATAAATTGTTGCAGAAGATTTTACAAGATGTTTTCAGCTAATAGTAACGAATGGAAATGGTTTAAATAACAACAGGTTATAGTTTTGTTAAAGGACGTAATAATTTTAAGAGGGAAACATCAATAATCTCATTTTACTACTTCTCTCAACCTTTGAAATACACAGAACTTATTAACGTTGAAGTATTTAATGGAAATAAATGAAAACAACAAAACTCACCCTGATATTAATTGCTGGGGGTTTTAACATAATGCCTCAGTAATATTAGTTTAATGAATTAGGTTCTAAGAAAAGTGTCCAGGCTTCATTAACAATAAATCACTGTTTGCAGAAGAAGCAACTAAAATTGTGCTTGTAAGTAATAATGAGGAAAGGTCTGGTATTAATCAAGCCACAATCACAGCTGGAGTTAGTGCTGAACCTAACTGTATTTGAAGTTTAAATAAGACAAGAATGCAATGCATTGAGGACAAGCTTTTGGGAAGACTCACTAGAGAATTGCACATGAAACCGATTTACAGAGTCACATTCCCAAAGGCCCTATCTTGCAACACTTTTAAAGTCCTGTGTGCCACTTCTTGGCCCTGCCTGTGGGGTGCACAAGAACGCTGAGAGAGCTGTTTGTATAAATAATTGTCATTCACCTTTCTTCTCAGGAAGACAGCCGACCTGGTGCTGGCCAGTTAGTGGATCCACCTGAGTCCGGGTTAGGTTATCAGCTCAACCTGTTCAGAACTGTGTAAAGTTTGCCTGGGCACAATAGAGTCACTGAAGTTGAAGATCTTGCTGAGTCAGTGTCTCTTTGTGTGTGTGTGTGTGTGTGTGTGTGTGTGTGTGTGCAAGAGATTTCTGGAGAGTTCCGATCACCTCTGGATAGAACACGCTTATAGAGAGTTAGGTCCTTGTGTGACTTTACAACCACCAGGAAGTGCTTTGGTCCCTCTCTGAAGCCTTCCTTGTTTTGTGCCACAGCAATAGCCACAAATCCATAACAACATGGTGGATTAAAATCTCATCCCATTCCCGAGTCCTTTGGCTAGTGTCTCCATAGCAGGAATGCCTGCCCCTTTGCTGACTATTGGCCATGGGTAGATCCAGGCGTGTAACCTGGACTCGTCAACACTGTGAATGTCTCGGTGCCCCAGATGCATATTTCCTGTTCTGCAGGCTGCCGGGTACTCAGGCCCAACACTGAGACCCCAGACAGGCCTGTCTGGTGGGGCATCTCTTCGCTCAGATCTATGGCTTTTGGGCAAGTCCAAGATTCCAGAGCATCTATATGTGAGTTCTTTCTGAACGCAGGGGCTCTAGATAATGATCTCCAAGCCACGTGATGATTATAGCTCCAGTTAGTTAGCTTGTCTTTCTGGAAAGTTTTAGCCCTCAGCGTGGCCACTACAACAATGAGAAGAGGGGCCAGGGAAGTGACAAGTGCTCTGAGAGCGGGGGCTGAGCGCACAGGAAGAACACGACGCGGGCTTTGTCTTTTCTGATCTGGCTGTTATGATAAATCTAGCTGAGAGCACGCTGTGTCCCTGCAAAGGGTCTGAAAAGGAGAGGGACACTGAGCCAAACTTTGCACTTTTATCTTGGCCCCTTTCAACCAAAGCCTCAACTTGGTGGACCTCTTCGGTTTTCTTCTTCTGTTCTGTGGCATGTTTTCATTCTTGAGCTGAGAACCGGGACGTGTACTGGATAGGACCTAGCATGTGCCCCAATGGTGCTGCTTTGTATAGTCAACAGAGGGCAACTTGGGGTTCACAACAATTACATACCATGTTTGCAGGGCTCATCGAAGCGCTTTGTGTCTGTGATTCTCTTTAATCCTTGTGTCAGAACCCGGGGATGAACAGTATCCCTGTCCTTCTGATGAGGAAACTCAGGCTCGAAAGATTAAGCGACTTGGCCACGGTAATGAGACTAGGAAACATCAAAGCCCATACTAAAACCCAGGGCTTTAGAATTAAGCCCAGAGCCCTGAACAATGTGCTAGTCCTGCATCCACTCTCCTCCTGAAGAGAAAGGACTCTCTTCTCTTTTGAATGTTTAATTGCAGGCAATTTTGTAATATCCCATGAAGGCTGATGTCATACCCGTTTATCAGCCTATGCCAAAGGAATTAGCACATGTGGATAATAAATGTTTGAGAAGTGAATGAAACTTCTGGATGAAGATGTAAAAATGCTCGTAACTGAATGAGCAGATTACCTAGGCAAAAATCCACCTGATGTTGTACTGGAAAGTTCTACACTTGAGACAGTATTACACATCCCATCTGCAGGATTGATTTGCCCTAAGTCTTCCCTTTCATCTGATTGTCTGTCATTGTTTACCTAATGCATTTTGATCATAATCCCCTCCCATTATTCACTTTCCTCCCTCCCTCATCCCCTTCCACTGAACCCTTTCTTTTTTCGGTGTTTTTATTTTGATGTGTTTTTCAAAAATTTTGTCCTCTGCCATCATCCATGATGCAATGCTGGTGGACCCAATATTGTTCAGGTTTCATGCAGCAAGTGCTAAGCCATTTCTAAAGTGTCCTAAGTGGAGATCAACATGCATATAGCTCAGCCCTGTCCTCTATGGGTCTGCTCCAGCCCTAGGCACTTAGGCCAAAGTCTTGATGTCTTCCCTCATGAAACCAAAGCCAGGACAGGCCTGGCACATGGTCTGACCTACGTAAATGCGGTTTTTTTTTTTTTTTTTTTTTTTTTTTTTTTTTTTTGCAAGAACAAAGAAATCCTTGGTTGCTTCTGTAATTGCACCAAATTACATCTTCAGATGACTTTGTCTTCTTGTGGCCCTGGTTTTCCTGCTCCAGCAGGGAAAACTGCACAGTTACCATGATAGGAAACTTGGCCAGAGGCTTGAAGTGAGTTTATAGACAAAGCCACCTCAGCTGCCCCCTCTTAAACCCAGGCCAAGCAGCAGAGATGTAAATGACAGGTTCCATAAGCGTCCGCTGAAGTCCCACACTGGATCTACAGCTCCAAGTGGCCCAGAGCCTGCACTCCACGTCAGTCCTCTCTGTCATATGCTTGGGAATAGCTAGTGGTCCTCTGAGCAATGCCAGGGTCACCAGGAAAGGGGATAACTACAATGCCACATAGAGGGGAGGGTAGAAGCTGGAGGTGGTGGCTCGGCATCTGACCTCCACCAACACATGGTGGTTTTAACAGTCCAAGGGGCTGTGCCCACTCATGACATGTCACACATGCTCTCCAGACCCAGCTCCGCTATCAGGTTTGGCTGGATCAAAGCACAGAGTGTGCTTTATAGAGTTCAGTATCTCCACATCCAAAGGAAACTAAGGTAGAGAAGATCCAGGCTGCGTCTCTGGGCATGGAATATTTACCACCTCCCTGACCCCAAAAGAGACATCTGTCTAGTGAGAGTAGTGAGGAGGAGCCTTCTAAGAGGCAGAGGTCTGGGTATCTATCATGGCACATAGACATTTGCTGTGGATGATTATTTGTTAAGGGGATGGCATGTGGTCCTGTGCTCTGTAAGCTATTTGGTAGCATTCCGGCCTCCACCCACTAGATGTTAGGAGCCCCCTCCTACCTGTGCCAATCAAAATAAATAACTTTCCAGACATTTCCAAAAGGTCCCCTGGTGGTAGGAATCATCAGTCAAAGCGCACCCAGACAACAGGAGGGAACTGGGTGAGGTGGCCTTGCACTGGGGGACTTAGTCCCTAGGCTGCGTGTCACGAGCTGCTTGTTGTGTCTGGAATATTCCTGTCCAAGAGTGGTCGTCCCGATGCTAAGGTGGTCACCGGAGGTGTGGGTGCTTGTGTGGGAGGGGATGGGGCTCCTCATGGAGTCATCTGCTCCTCTCAAGGCCACAGGTGGGGGGTCACACACATGAACCCATATGACTCCATGATGTCAATGTCCCTTCTGTCCCTCCTCATCTCCGTCTGCCATCCCCTTTCTTCCTGTGTGACCTCCTGAAGGGCTGACCAGTGTCTGGATTCCAGAGCTCCTCTCCCCAGATTCCAACAGATGCCCAGTGAACATCTGAGGGAGACCTGGACACCCCTTGTTAGGAGTCCCCCAGGTGATCCATGGCAAAGGGCAAGGGAGGGGTGAGGCAGCGCCTTGACAAAGGTGGCTGGAGGGAGGTGGCAAGCTTTTCTGTCCTCCTGGGACAGAAATGGATCAGCAGCGAACAAAATGGCAACCTGATTTGCAAACAAAAAGCGACAAAAGTCCATAAGAAAGGTGATGTTAGTTGGTAAAGGGACCAACTCCCTGATTCATTCAACAAACAGGTGGTGGTCTAGGCACTAAGGACTTAGCAGTAAACCAACCATATACAAACCAGATCTGTCCTCCAGAAGGATCATGACCGTGACCTGGGGTTAGAGGAAAGTCTTGCAGAAATGGAACAGAGGAGGGATTGGGAAGGGTTGGAGGCAGTTTGCAGTTATAATTAGGCAGCTTCATTTATGGGTGACATGTAACCACTTCATAGGCGGTGAGAGGTGGCCAGACAGGTGTCAGTAGGGGAAACTTTTCCATGCAGGAGGAGCAGAGAGCCCAGTGACACTCCCTGAACTGCTCCCATGTCTGATGCATAGTTAAGGAGTGAGTAGCAAGGCTTGAGAGCAGAGAGGGATGGGCCAGAACCAGGTCTAGGCAAACAATGACATTGACTTTGATGCTAAGGGACGATGGCTGGGGTCTGGGGAAGATTTGAGCAGAGATATGCCGACATCAGATGTGAGGAGTTAAAAGAATCAACCCACATGCTGTTTTGAGAGCAGACCCCAGGGGGGCAGGAGTGGAAGGTACCATTGTGATGAAATTGTGACATGGTTTCTGCCCCCTGGGAATTTGCCATGATTGTGGAGATAGGCCATGTACAATTCTAATAAGGAAGTGTCTGCTAAGCGTAATGCATGACTCCAACCAGACCCATGCTGGGCTCTAGCATGAATGAGCAAGAATTTTTCCCCCTGTGTTTTTAGTTTGCTAGGTATGTCCCATAGAAAGTGGTACACATTTGAACTTTAAGCTTTGGCACACTTGGACATATGTCTACACCTGTGAACCTTCCCTTAGTCACCTTACTGCATGGACCCTTTCCTTTCCAAAAGTGTCCCGTGGTTTCAGGAGCAGGTGAGAATTGTCATCAGGGCAGGATGACAAGCTGAGATGCAGGGGCAGGGAACCTGTGGGACAGGGTAACCCCATGCTAACTCTTCAGGAGGAGCCGTGAGGAACGGGGGGCTGGTTCTGACAAGGTAGCTGGAAGAAAATTAGGTTAGGCCCAAAACACTGAACTGCAAGTATTAGATCATGGGGAAACAGAGGAAATATTTAAACCTGCGACAGGATATAGTCAAGACAGAGCTTATCTGTTAATGTTTCATATTTTAAAAATGATGGCAGTAAGGCATTTTAAGTATTTCATCATTTCGTAAATCCAGAAAGACGTGGCCCAGCATACTGAAGTAGCATTACATGCATATTATCGATGAGAGGGAAAAGAAACATCAGATCATTTTGTGTGTGTACTATGTGCAGCGTGGGCTGATTGTGTGTTTAGGGTATAGGTACATGCATGTGGCAGAATCACTCAAAAGCATGCTAAGGCCAGAGGAGAATGTCGTGTGTACTTTATCATTCAAGGTATTTCCTTGAGACATACCCTGTGTCTGAACTGGGGGTTTTGGTTTCTGTGAGCCCCAGTGATTCTCTGCTCTCTGTTCCACACAGAACTGGAGTTACAGGTGTCTGTGGGCATGCCCAGCTGTCCCCATGGGTCCTGGGGGATCAAACTCAGGCAGTCACAGGCCTGTTCAGGCTTCATGCTTGTAGCAAGCCTTCTTTACCCATTAAGCCATCTCCTCAGTTCCAGGTCATTTTATATTTTGATAACCAACAGAATCCTTACTAGCCCCATACAAATGTAACTGCTTATCTCGTGAGAAGACTTCCATTTCACCTGATGACGCATTATAGCCTGTGCATCGAAACTGCATGTAGCCTAGATAGATTTGGTAATGGAAAGGCAAATTGTAGTGTGCCGTACTAGAATCTTGATTATGCTTGTTTTGTGAAGTCCAGAGGTCATATTTATGCCATGCTGAACATGAATGTGAAAGTTATAAGAAGCCTTTTCAGTACGCAGTAGAGGTCTACTCCGTCACCACAGGATCTCAATCTAGCTGTGAATTGGCCTTATTTTTCCAGGGCCAGTGTCTAGACTGGAAAACAATAGTCTGAGATTTAAGCCAGACATGGTGGCTTATGTCTTTTATCCCATCACTCGGGAGGCAGAGGTAGGAAGATTGCTGTGAGTTCAAGCAAGGCCAGCCTGAGAGTACATAGTGAATTTCAGGTCATCATGGGTTAGAGTGAGACCCTATCTCAAAAAAAAAAAAAAAAAAAAGAAAGAGCTCCAGGGGACACTGACCAGCTGGCAACTCTGCGGTTCTACTTGCATGGCTAGCAGAGCATCTTTGAACTTTATTCCCCCTGCTTTTTTTAAAAAAATTAATTCTTATTTATTTATTAGAGGGAGAAAAGGAGAGAGTGAATGGGTGCACCAGGGCTTTCAGCCACCACAAATGAACTGCAGACATGCGCATCTGGCTTGTGTGGGTTCTGGAGAATCGTACGTGGATCCTTAGGCTTCCCAGGCAAGTGCCTTAACCACTAAGCCATCTCTCCAGCCCCAACTCTTTTTTTGTTTAAATTTTTATTAGCATTTTCCATGATTATAAAAAAAAATTCCATGGTAATTCCCTCCCTCACCCCCCCCCACTTTCCCCTTTGAAATTCCATTCTCCATCATATTACCTCTCCATCACAATCATTGTACTTACATATATACAATATCAACCTATTAAGTACCCTCCTCCCTTCCTTTCTTTTCCCTTTATATCTCCTTTTTACCTTACTGGCCTCTGCTACTAAGTATTTTCATTCTCACGCAGAAGCCCAATCATCTGTAGCTAGGATCCACATATGAGAGAGAACATGTGGTGCTTGGCTTTCTGGGCCTGGGTTACCTCACTTAGTATAATATTTTCCAGGTCCATCCATTTTTCTGCAAATTTCATAACTTCATTTTTCTTTACCGCTGAGTAGAACTCCATTGTATAAATGTGCCACATCTTCATTATCCACTCATCAGTTGAGGGACATCTAGGCTGGTTCCATTTCCCAGCTATTATAAATTGAGCAGCGATAAACATGGTTGAGCACGTACTTCTAAGGAAGTGAGATGATTCCTTCGGATATATGCCTAGGAGTGCTATAGCTGCAACCCCAACTCTTTTATTTTATTTTATTTTTTAAAAATTTTTATTAGCATTTTCCATGATTATAAAAAAATCCCATGGTAATTCCCTCCCTCCCCCCTCCCACACTTTCCCCTTTGAAATTCCATTCTCCATCATATTTGCAACTCCAACTCTTAAGGGAGAAATAAGTGCCACTTGTCAGTGGATGTGATCCGGCGAGAAGCATATGCTCGGGTGTCATGGAAATGAACAACTTTCTGAGTAGTCGCACCCCTAAAATAGAGAAGAAAGCCTTCCAGCACGTGGCCAGAGAGCAGCCGAAACACCCACTCTTGCCTGAATGTCTTTAGAAAAACTTGCCTTGCCCAGATAGGAAAGGCAGTTACCCGAAGATGGCCTGTTCCATTCTCTATCATCTCCATCCCTCTTATTTCTAAAACTGTGTGCTAGGTCCTTCTGAATAAAGTAAGCCATAATGCGAGCCCAACCACGGTCGCCGTCGCCGTCACCGGCACAACCGTATGATGTACTGAAGCGACACGAGATTCTGTGCGAGATCCTGAGACTAACCACACTCAGGTCTCACCCCTGCAAGGCACTGAGGGCCCCCCAACCCCCACGGGCTGTTCTCAGTGTCATACTCCATTCTAATTACCATTCTCCCTTTTCTTTAAAGTAGGAAGATTCTTTTTGTTGTCATTTCTACTGCTTTTGTTATAAAGATTTAGTCAGTATCTCTTGCATGCTGTACTGTGAATTATTTCTGTTTTTCTTTTTGGGTTTTTTTTTTTTTAAATTTATTTATTTGAGAGCGACAGACACAGAGAGAAAGACAGATAGAGGGGGGAGAGAGAGAGAATGGGCGCGCCAGGGCTTCCAGCCTCTGCAAACGAACTCCAGACGCGTGCGCCCCCTTGTGCATCTGGCTAACGTGGGACCTGGGGAACCGAGCCTCGAACCGGGGTCCTTAGGCTTCACAGGCAAGCGTTTAACCGCTAAGCCATCTCTCCAGCCCTGGGTTTTTTTTTTCAAGGTAGGGTCTCACTCTGGCCCAGGCTGACCTGGAATTTACTATGTAGCTCAGGGTGGCCTCGAACTCATAGCGATCCTTCTACCTCTGCCTCCTGAGTGCTGGCATTAAAGGCGTGCGCCACCACGCCCGGCTCTAATCCTTACAACTCTACAGTGTAGATGATGTTACATCCTGTTTAGCAGTTGAGAGACCTGGGGCTCAGAGAATCTTTGCTGGTGTCACCAAGTCTGTAGGACGCAGGGCAGGGCATTCCCCACCACGCCCGTGATTTTCGTCACAGGCACTTTGGTGGTCACCGCTTATTTTGACAGAATCATTGGGTTCTGTCTGCTCACTTTGGGAATTTGCATCCCCACGCCTGTCTCCAGGTGCAGCTGGGAGGTTCAAGAGCAGAGTGCCGGCTGGCATTGGCCCGTTTCTGGTTATACCCTTCTTGGTGGTGGAGCGCAGAGTTGGCACATGGCATCACATGTCAAGAGGGGATGCATGTGTTTCTTTCTGTCTGAAGCAGAAAGGGCTTGTCTAAAACACCTTTTCCTTTTAAGTACCCTGCTGCCTGCCTTTGGTGCTCCTGGGTGTCTCACAGATGGAACATGATTCTTCAAACTGAAGTCATGCACAGGTCCTCAACAGACCCACATCTCCGCAGTGTCCAGGGCCAGATCACGTAGGGCTGGGCACAGTCATTATGCACAGGTTAATTTAGTTTCTTATGTAAAACAACTTTGGTCTGACATTTAACATTTCTGCCTTTGGTGAGTGATTTTTTCTTTTCTCCTTGTCTCTCTGAGCTCATGACCCAGCATGACTATCTGCTTTTATATTCATCCCCCCCCCCCCACACACACACACCAGGATTCACATTCATGTGCAAACCCACATGTGATCTTCATTACTGGGAAAGTGCTGCTGGCTCACAGAATGGACTAATCACAGTGGTGACAGACCCTGGGTCCAGGAATGGCAGCTACAAGTGTCTATTGAAGCTCTATGCTAATAAGGCGAGAGTGTGAACAGGCTGCCTCTCACACAGGAGTGCCTGGCTTTGGAGAAATCCTGTCCACTGCCAGTCTGAGCGGGCCTCTCAGGGACTGCCTTCAGTTCACACGTTGCTTCAATGAGAACGGCAGTGCCCTTGAGGATGGCAGCTCTTTCTCTCAAAGAACAGCAGCACGTTAGTGGTGACTTTGCCCAGTGGTCTCGTTTGTTCCCTGGCTCCTCTCCTGAGGTAGGCGCAGGGTTGTTTGTGGTCTCAGAATTCCATGAACAGCCCTCAGTTCATTCCTGCTAAGTAGATTCAGCGTGCCAAGTGGGTGAGGGAGACTCCGAGGGAGTTCCCCTTTGCCTCCCCCATCAAGCCCTGGTGGAAAACGTGATGGACAAGCCAGGAAGCTGTCCTTGGGCGACAGCAGAAGGAACAGCGCCTTTTTTTTTTTTTTTTTTTTTGCAGAAGAAGATTTTGGGGGATCCTTAGTGTTTAAACTGTCCTCTCTCACAGTGCTGCTTAAGGTTGGCCAGATTCTCTTGTCCTTGCCAAATTACCAAAGGGGAAATTACTAAGAGGAAGTATATTACTTGTTTGAGAGGAATGAGCTATTGGCATTCTTGGGTCTGGTAGAGCTGAAGTTTGCAAACCTTTCACTGTGCCTTTTCCAGTCAGAGGACTCATTAATGGAGACACTTGCCTTAGGGGGCCAGAGCTGCTGGGAAGAGCTCCCCGGTTCTTGAGGAAGAAAGGACCTGAAGTGTGAGGGGGTGGGAAGGCAAACTCTAGCTAGGGAAGGAGTGTGAGGGTAGACTCCCTGCATCTGGGAGGCCACCTGCTGTGGGAAACAAACCACTTTATTCTCTGGATCCTTGGACAGCCTTTATGGAGGAAGAAAGTTTAGGAACAAAGGGAAAAGCGATTGCTTTTGAAGAACAGCTTAAATCTGGTTGAGCTTGTCACAAGAGGGCTCTAGAATAATAAACTAGAAGCAGACATCACCAAGAGTTTGTACAACACGTGCTGGATGCTCACTCCAGCTGTTGACTGGAGGCTCTGGAGGAATGCACTCCGAATACTCTTTTGGCTAAAAACAATGCAGAAAATCACCCTATCCTCAGCAATGGCGTTAACATGTATTGCTAAGCAACCTTGCCCTCTGAGGGTGAACCGGAACCGAAAGCAATCTGGAGCAGCATCCGAAAACTGCTACGTTTGCCTGCCCAGTGGTTCTCGTTTTCCCGCCTGAGCTCGGGAGATTCCACAGCTCTCCTTCACGCCTTGAGAGCCACCTGCGAGCTCCCGGGAGCCTGCTGACTGAACCTTGGAGACAGCCCTGGTCCAGGATCTCTCTTCTGCTTTCTGAAGAACTATACTGAGAGAACTGAGAGTCATTAGGAAAAAAATTAAAAAAATTTTTTTTGTTTATTATTTATTTATTTGAGAGCAACAGACAGAGAGAGAAAGAGGCAGAGAGAGAAAGAGAGAGAGAGAATGGGTGCACCAGGGCCTCCAGCCACTGCAAACGAACTCCAGACACGTGCGCCCCCTTGTGCATCTGGCTAACGTGGGTCCTGGGGAATCGAGCCTCGAACCAGGGTCCTTAGGCTTCACAGGCAAGCGCTTAACCACTAAACCATCATTCCAGTCCCCCCCCCCATTTTTTTTTAAAGTTGTGTCTGTGTAAATGTTACTCTCCTGGGAATTCAGGAAAAAAAAATAGATTAGTAGATTGAGGCCAGATCATCTAATTTTATGGAAGAATCAGTAAAAGGAGGATCCCGTGCGAGGCTCTTCCATCAGGTACAGTAGTTATGGTCAGAAAATTATATTGGCATTAGATTAGAAAGAAAGAGAGTACATGCATTGTCTAGTAGGCGCCTGTGCTGTCTGAAGAAAATCCCAGAGATAACCAATGTAAAATTGAAAAGTGTTTTTTTTTTTCTTTTTTTTTTGTGACTCATGGTTTAGAGATTCCTGTTCTAGTCAGGTGGACACATTACCTTGGGCTCCTAATGGGGCTGTCAGTGACAGTCCCCTCACCAGAAGGGCGGTCCACTCTGGAGGAGGGACTTTCTTGCTCACTTAGTTCTGCCTTGAAACACCTTCACCCAAGAAGCGCGTTTCTTACTGCACTCCTAATTTTGTCAAGGTGACAGCAGAGCTTAGCCACCATGTCCATGAACTTGGCAGGAGCATGCAGGGGAGGGGAGGGCCAGCGTGGCAGCGGGACCGACGGGAGGGACACGGGCTTCGCTAGTGGCTCCTGGAATTAGCAAAGGTGTAGGGCGGGGGAAGTCAACTTGGAATTGTCACGAAGGGTGCCTACCTGGGATGTTGTCCAAGCTACGTTTAGATACAAGGCATGGGGTTTAGAAGGAAGACCGTCTGGGGACAGGATGAAAGGGGGAATTTCACGTCTTACAGGGTCTGGGTAGCCACAAGAGCCATGGATTTTGATGTAGTCACCTGGGGCATGAGCTCTCCCAGATGTCTCACTCAGTCTGAGACTGTGAGAAAACATTGTGGATGTGTCAGGAAACCCATTTTCCCAAAACACCCCTACAAGAAGTAGAAAAGCAACAATGGTGTCAGAAAGCCACCTGCTGGAATGTTCTTTGTACATTTACAACCGTCACTAATGGGACACATTTAGGTGTGTAAACATTTTCGCTTGACCTTCTCTCTTCAGGAATCTTTGCAAATTACCTGTGTCTTTAAAACTTCTTCATGGGAGAGATGGAGCAAAATGATTTTGTGTATCTCCCATTTTGAGAACAGAAGACCTAGACTTAAAAATTTAGGATGAGAGCTAGATGTGGTGGCCTATGCTTATAATCGCAGCACTCCAGAGGCTGAGGAGATAGGATCACTGTGAGTCGGGGACCAGTCTGGGACTAGAGTGAGTTCCAGGTCAGCCTGGGCTAGAATGAGACCCTGCCTTAAGAAAAATAAAATAAAAGCAGAAATTTATATGGGAAAACTCATAGCCTCAGTAATAGGTTATAAAGTTGGTTTTTTTTCTTCTTTTTTGAAAGGATGACGGATGGTGTTGCAGTAAGTGTCAATAGCTAGCTTTTGTAAGTGCTGAAGTAAATAAAAATGGAGGTATTAAAATAGAGCTTGTGTTGGTGGGTGGCTTGCTTGTTCCTGCTCCCATCTGTTTCCTGAGGTCACAGAGTGGGTCAGAAGCAGACAGCACAAAACACACTGAGCTCTATGACCAAGGCTGCATGCCAGGCCGCATGCCCGGCTCTCCTTCTCCAATGGTGCTTGTCCAGGCCTCCGCAGTCCCTTCCTGTCCACGTGAGGAAAGCCCAGCTCATGTGCACTGCCCATGGCTCCAAACGATTCCTTATCTCTTTTCCTGCTATTCTCTGCCACCCTCGCGCTAGGGCAAATCCTCACTGTCTTGGCATTTAATAAAAAGTGTGCCTGTTGACCATTCCTGTTTGAAGGCTTCCGTCATACCAACGTATTTATAATGTGTGGACAAGCCCTTCGAAGGCATTTTGGTTTCCATGGAAATCACTCTTGACTTGGAGAGGCCTTTAGATGATAGGAGCTAAGGTAGGGTTTTTTAGAACAAGGGTTCCTTGATCTAAGGGGCACCTCTGATGTCAGCCAGCAATTATATTCTCATCATTTTAGTGCTCCTTTGCAAGAGACAACAAATGTCCTTTGGCTATTTCTTGGCTGTCTGAGGTCATCATATTGGTATGGCTGGCGTTGGTCGGCAGCTGTATGGGTGGAAGAGCATTGGAGGTGGGGGAGTGGACCTAGAGTTCTCACTGACCTGTGACTCACGGGGTTGCACAGGGCACCATGGTGTGTCTTTACTCACTGGTCCTGGCAGTCCATACAGATTAGATTAGAAGGGCAGCAGAGGGCTGTGGCATTTGGTAGACCAGGAACCAAGAAGGCTCCTGGATGTGAACTCACAGTAGATAGGACTTGTCCCCATTATGTTGTAAGATTCCAGGCCCGTATGATGCTTGGCGTGTTGGAAGCCAACATACTTATTTGTTAAATGTTGGACATTGAGCTATAAACAGCAATGGGCGGAACAAAGAATGGCCTGCTCCAGGGGTCAATGATAAACACCATGGAGCTCTGCAGGATGGACGTGTCTCTCTGTGTCCAGCAAGTCAAGTGTAGAGCTATATCCAAAATCCAAAATAAACTGTGATGCATATGTGTGACTTACGTGTAACCTCCTTCTCTTCCAAGTGATTGGGATAACAAAGACATTGTCAGTAAACAGGTAAACAGAAGCCTCTCGATGCCCAGTATATGCTGTGGGCTGTGGATTGTGTTTAATACCACACTCTTGATTTCTCACATCACCATAAATCATGCGATAGAATGTGGTAATGAGCATGAGAAAGATGGAAGAACCAAAGGATAAGCTGCCATATGGTCATTAAAAATAACATTGTCACATTGTTATTGCTTAAGGAAAACTCACATTATGTAATGTTATGTGGAAAAAAAACAAGAAACTGTATCTTGGCACATCGGATCTGTGCAAATAACATGGATCTGTTGATGGATGTGTTCACTGGCTCTTGAAGTGTGAAAACACAGGCCAGTGGTCAAGACATCTGAGAATTCCAAACTTTTACTCCTTTCAGATCAGTTTCTTTGCTGGTAAACTGAGGTGACAGCCTGATCCGGAATGGCCCCTTTAGAGACTCTTTTGGGGTCCCCACATGCTCTGAGCTGTGATGAGGGACTATTTGCACAAAGTGGCTGTCACTGTGTGGGATGCCGTGGGGTGACCTTGCATGGCGCGTATCACTCTTCCAGGTGGGACTGGGCCATCCCTGGTCTCCTGTTTCTCCCTCGTTTTATATGACTGCCTGGAGTTTCCGCCTCCTGAGCCTTCTTTGCTATTGCTATGTAAAGAGGCCTCTTGATTTATTAATCAACTCATCAGTGCATGCTGAGGAGCTGCTGGGGAAGTTAAACAGGGAAAATAAAATGCTGAAGGTCTGTCATCAAGACGGATTGTAATTAAGAACCACCCTCCCACCCACGATCTTCCTGCCCACCCTGACTGCCTCATGCGACCCTCCTCACCCACAGCTTCCTCACAGCTCACTTGGCCTGTGGGCTTCTGCTCCATAAAGCTTGTCAGCACATTTCTTTTTTTTTTGCAAGGGCAAGGAGCATTTTTTAATATTCGGGCTTAAGCTCGGTTCCCTTGACTTCACCAACAGTGGTTCCATGCAAGGGCCGCAAGTAGTGGGCGGGTAGGGCTTTTATAGGGATCTGAACATAGAAGAAGGGGATGGGTACGTGATTGGTTGATTTAAACAGTATTTTTCTTATTGGCTTGGGATTCAGGACAGAGGTGGGAGCTAGGGGAACCCCAGGCAGATGAGGTAGTCTTCATTGTGATTGGCTGGGGCAGAAAGAGCAGAGGGGACAGGCCTCAGGCATGTCCTGGGCATGTCTAGGCTAGGGGTGACTCCGGCCTTTGGGTGGGCACCTTCCCTAACCATATGTCAGGGCGGTTTGGCAGCACATTTCTGAAGGCGTCTTGTTTTCTAATGTTATAGAGGAAAACAATCCTTAAATTGAGCCTCATCCATTACTTGCCATAACTACTGGACGTCGAAAGTTCAGCCAGGCCCCAAACCTGCTATGGTGCTTCTATCTGTGCATGGAGAATAGTCTCTTGCCCATTTCCTCCCACACACACAAAAGAATGAAGCCAAAGAGCTGACAGGATTTCACAAAAAGGACTGGCCATGGCATGTGTGATAGTGTGTCCAGTGAGATCAGTCTGTAACCAAGGTCACACAGAACTCCAAGTTCCCACGGTGCAGAAGGGAGAAAAAGCCCCATTCCCATCAACACACCTAGCACTGTTTCTTTATGTAATCCTGCTTTCCTATAAAAGTTAAAGTAAAAGAGGGGCAGTGACCACACTAAGTCCATCTTGCTGTTTTCTATTAGATAAGACATCTGAGCTGAAGTTTTTGTGTGGGGGAGGAGGGGAGAAGTGTTGAAGGCTTTTAGAAGGAGAAATCGAGACAAAGGCTCACTGTGTAACCCAGGTTGGCCTGGAATTCGTTATGTAGACCAGGCTGGTCTCAAACTCATAGAAATCCTCCTGCCTCAGTCTCCTTGGTGCTAGGATTACAGGCATGAACCCCCATGCCTGGCTGGAGGGTTTTTTTTTTTAAGTAGTAGCTTTAGGTGGAGGCTTGTGGAAGAAAGCACCTTGGACTGTTCAGTAGGTCAGGAAGTCAGATGCAGGATACAGATGGCAGCTTACCATGGACAGATGACAGTCCTACTTAATCTGCAGGCTGCCTCTTGGGTCCAGATGTGATTGGTTTTGTTTCCTTCTCATAGCACTTGCGTGGCCAGGAGTTTCTATTCCTGGTACAAATAGCACTTCTTCCTTCCTCCATAAACTCTGTATGATCCACAGGGACTGTGCACACCCACACCATTCTGAACAGAGAATTGTGACTTCTGACCCCACATGAGGGCCCAGTCAGGTTGGCTTTGATTCTTCAGTGACAGTAGAAGGATCTAAGATGTTCTGGTTAGACTGAGTGGTGAGGACACTTAGAAATTGTGTTTCGTTTTGCATCTTCTGTACGGTTTCCAGTGTCCCGTGCCCCTACATGGACAGCGAGCATAGAGATGCCTCTGGTACAGCCAGTGAAGCAGCCGAACCCTTGGGATGTAGACACCTGAATGACACCATGCCAACCTTGGGTGATAAGCTCTTTCTTCTGCTTGTGTATTCTCTAGGACCCTGCTTTCTCAGCCGTGATTCACGACAAACTCCAAGTCCCCAACACCATCCGCAAGGCATGGAATGACCGGGACAACCGCTGTGACATCTGCGCCACACACCTGAACCAGCTGAAGCAGGAGGCCATCCAAATGGTGCTGGCCTTGGAGCAAGCAGCTGGCAGCGAACACTACGATGCTTCTCCTGGCTCCCCACCTCCCATCTCCAGCCTCCCCTCTCTGGTGGGGTCCCGGCATATGGGAGGGATCCAGCAGCCCAGGGAGTGGGCCTTTGTGCCTGCGCCCTATGCCACCTCCACCTACACAGGCCTCATCAACAAGCATAGCAGCAAACCCAACAGCCTTGGGGTCAGCAATGGCGCAGATAAAAAGAGCGGATCCCCAACCCACCAGGCCAAAGTCAGCCTCCAGATGGCCACCAGTCCCAGCAATGGGAACATCCTCAACTCGGTGGCTATTCACGCTCACCAGTACTTGGATGGCACCTGGTCCCTTTCGAGAACCAATGGAGTCACCTTGTATCCTTACCAGGTAAGTACCTCTGTGTGTAAGGAAGAATGAGGGTTCCTTCACCAGGTATTGAATTAGCACTTCCATAGTCTTCCTGTGAAAGTTAGAACACTAAGGCAGAGAGGTCAACTGCACCTCCTTTCTCTACCTGTGTCTCGTGCTTTTACCTGGTCCCCCAGTGTTCTCTCCAGGGAGCTTTAACAAGGCCTGCTGTGGCTGTGAGACCAACCTCTCACTCCTGCCCTCTTTCTACTCACTCAATATCTTCTTCCTACAAGATCCTGTTGGTCCAGCCAGTGCCCAAGGGCTTCCCGACCATCATGTTTGCTGTGTGGTACAGTGATTAGGAGTATAGGCTTGGAATGCATGGGCTGGGACCCACGCGCTGACCTGTCCACTCACCAGCAATACGACTTGGCTTGAGGGGTGTCAGTCTCTAGTGTTTACCTCTGGGATTAATAGAATAACTGAGAATTTAATAAAAGGATGTATGGAAGCGTGTCATCTAGGAACTGGCACACGGAAAAGGACCATAGAGTTTAGAAATGAACATGAATAAGACATTTGTGAACCCAAGAATATAATAGGTTCTTAAAATCATGATTTTTTTCCTTTATTATTATTATTATTATTAATCAACATATTTTGTATGGATATATCATGTGTTGGTACCCACTTTTCCCTCATCCCTGCCCCCATTCCGTTGGGGACCCTTCTCAGTGGGGTTGAAGGTATTCCACATGGGGTTGTGGTTTATGCATTGTGGGGGCAGCAGTCAGTTATTTTTTGGGGGGGGAGAAAATCATAAATCATGATTTTTAAAGAAACATGTGGGTCAGGCTGGATATTATGAAGAATAAACTACATGAAGGACCAGTGGTCCGTGTTAGCATCCTACTTTTACTTCTAGAGAGATTCTCCCTTCCTACCCTCCAGTACCTTGGTGGACCTTCACCTTGTCTCTCTGCAGCTCAGTTTGTACTGGGATCGGGTTATGGAAGTTCCCTCCCTTTTCTTCTTTTCCCTTTTCAGGTATTGAAATGAACACATGCCCTAACGTTTCCCCACAGAAGTGAGAAAGCACGTCCCAATATGAAAGAATTTGTCCTGAGCCAGCCACGGTAGTGCATACCTGTAATCCTAGCAGTCGGGAGGCAGAAGAAGGATTGATAGTTCAAGGCCGGCCTGGGCTACAGGGAGAGAGTTCAAACCCAGCCCGAGGCACATAGTGAGACCTGGTCTCACAAACAAACAAACAAACAAAAAAGATGAAAAAGAGAGGAATTTATTCTGATTTTTCCCAGGGGAGTTTCAGCTGGATGCGGGCTGGACTCAATGCATGTGTATTTCCCTATGCTTGTTGTGTGTGAAGCGGTGTGGGGGGAATGTTAGCCTAAAAATCCCAGGTCACTTGTTACAGGTGCCCTGTCACTGGCGTATGTGGAGTGGACAGCCCTTTACTGTGACATAAGGCCTCACACTTTCTCTATCCAATGTGTCCACCTCTTAAAGGGACCCGAGATTCCTCCACTAGCTCTTTTGTATCCAGTCAAGAAGTGAGGGGAGAGAGTATAGAGGATCTCACAGTGAACTTGGGGCCTCACCTACCCTGGAAGGATTCTGTTGCTTCCATCCGTACTCCATGGACAAGGATCGAGTGTCCTGGCCCCACTTTCCTGCGAGGGAAAGTGGGAAAGCCCGTGTGCCTGGAAGAAAAATCAACCAGCTGAGTGTGCACAGAGCGGTTTTGTGGCATGGGACAAAGGAATAGGAAAGCATAAGAGGAGTTTGATGTGGCGGATATGATTTAGGTGCTGTATACTTTCCAAAAGACAATGCACACGTCATTTTATTTAACTCCACACTAGGCCTGTACAACACGGAGGGAGGCTGTTAGAACTTCTCTTACAGTCAGGGAATATGATGCTTAGAGAAATGGAATGACCTGTGGCTATATAGCCAGGGAGAGATCAGCACCGGCTCCATCTCAGTGGTGGAACGCATTTTTCTACCATGGCTGCTTCAGGCTGCCCTACACTGGCCCTGAACAGTCTCCTGTCAGTATCTCTTCCACACACAGCTCCTTTGGAGACCTGGAACACCAAGGAAAAGGAATCCTACTTTGACCTATAGGGGTTGACTTTTAGATGACATTTTTGGGGTTGTTAAAACATACTATGTTAGGGCTGGAGAGATGGCTTAGCAGTTAAGCGCTTGCCTGTGAAGCCTAAGGACCCTGGTTCGAGGCTTGATTTCCCCAGGACCCACGTTAGCCAGATGCACAAGGGGGTACACGCGTCTGGAGTTCGTTTGCAGTGGCTGGAGGCCCTGGCCATTCTCTCTCTCTCTCTCTCTCTCTCCCCCTCTTTTTCTCTGTCTGACACTCTCAAATAAATAAATAAAAATGAACAAAATCTTTAAAAAATACTATGTTATATAGCTTATAATATATAATCTACAAATAGGATAAGGAGCCAATAAAAAAAGCTTTTAGGAGGCATCATAGTGTAATCTCAGCTTTCTATCATTATAATAACTGCCTGAAGTGATTAATTTATTAAGAGAAAGAGGTTTACGTGGCTCAAAGTCTGAGAGATTTCAGTTCATGATCAGTTGACCCATATATTAGTTTCTTTTCTCTTCATTGTGACAGAGAACCTAACAAAAGCACCTGAAGGTAGGAAGGATGTATTTGGCTCATGACTGGAGGGGATACAGTCCACCAGAGTGGGAAAGGGATAGAGGCCAATGGCCCCACGGTGACAGGCAGCTCTATGGCGGCAGGTGCATATGGTTGGGATGCCCCACCTCCTCATGAATCAGCAACAGGAGACAGAGATGGGAATATTGGTGCTTATCTGGCTTTCTCCTTTCCCCCCTTTATGCAGCCTGAGCCCCCAGTTCCTGGGATGGTACCATTCCTGTTCAAGAACTTCCCTCCTCAGCTAATCCTCTTTGGAAATGCCCCATGGACATGCCCAGAAGTGTGCCTTTTTTATGAGAGAGAAAGAGAGTGAGCACACGTGTGTGTGACAGAGAATCGGCATGCCAGGGCCTCCAGCCACTGTAATCGAACTCCAGAGGTGTGCGCCCCCTCGTGCACATGTGCAGCCTTGCGCGCTTGCGTCACCTTGTGCATCTGGCTTACGGGGGATTTGATGAGTCCTTAGACTTGGCAGCCAAGCACCTTAGCTGCTGAGCCATCTCTCCAGCCCCTCCCCTGTTTATAACTTTTTTTGGTTATTTCACTTTGCAAGGAGAGAGAAAGAGAGAATAGGGGGAGGGAGGGAATGGCCCCCCAAGGCCTCTAGCCACTGCAAATGAACTCCTGATAAATGTGCCACTTTGGGTATCTGACTTTACATGGGCGCTGGAGAATCAAACTCAGATTGTTAGGCCTTGCAGGCAAGCGCTTTCACTGCTGAGCCATCTCTCCAGCCCCAGACGTGCGTCTTAATGTCAACCTAAAGCCAGTCAAATTGACAAGGGAGAATCACCATCAGAGCTTGGAAGTTTCTGGACCTGTGACAACACAAACTGTCTAGTAGAGCAAAGTCACTGCAGCTCATAGCCTGGAAGCAAAAGTGAGGAGAGCATTGGGATCCCACAGTTCTCAAAGGACACCCCCAGTGACTTACAGACCTCCCACCAGGTCCCATCTCTTCAAAGGTCTGCCACTTCCCAATGGTGCCACTATGGGACCAAACCTTTATCACATGGGCCTCTGGGGGACAGTTACCATCCAAATGATAGCTGGCAGAATTTTTCTTTTTCTGAATTGTGAAATAGTATTACCTTATGTTTATAACGTAAAAATATACCAGTTAAAATCTAAAAAATTCATATTTTTGAAATAAATTATATGAATATATAAAATTATATTAAAATTATATAAAATATGAAAACGTCTAATAGGTTTGTTAAAAGTTAACATCATTCAAAAATCACCTACGCAAGCCAGGCATAGTGGCGCAGGCCTTTCATCCCAACACTCAGGAGGCAGAGGTAGGTGGATCACCATGAGTTCAAGGCCACCCTGAGACTCCATAGTGAATTCCGGGTTAGCTGGGGCTGGAGTGAGACCCTACCTCAAAAAGCCAAAAAAACAAACAAACATTTTTTTCCTTCAAGAAATACACTCGCAGTTTGTAAAATTGTAACGAGGCTCAATGCTGTGATTTTCATTTAATAGATTGGGCATATTTTTCCATGTTATTATATTCTTTCCAAAATATGATTTTTTAGGTTAAGGAATAGCACAGTGAAAGAGCTCTCACTTGGTATACACAGACCTTTTGTTCGATAGCTGGCACCATGAAAAGTAAAAGGTGTGAAATTTTTATACTATTCTCTCAGTACTGTCCACTCTGTGAAGATGTACTAATTTATATAACAAACATCAATATTACAGTATGGATTTTTGCTAGCATGAATTAGAGGCTCAGGTAAACATCTTTCTACCCAGGTCATATTTTTAACATCTCCATTTAAGCTAGCCATATGCTCACATTACACGGGCTGATCACATTTCACCTTTCTTGCCCCAAAGCTCTTGTAACCAGTATCTTGACTCCTGAGCACTGAGGAGGAAAGACAAAGAGCTTGGAACTGAAGCTAAGATACTTCAGGGTGCTAAGGTTTGTGTGCGAGGGATCAGTCTGGAAAATGCTTACATTGTAGAATTTTGGCGAATTCCTTTTATTTTCACAATGATTCTGTTTCTGTCTCAGATGGAAAAGAATTCCTGGTACAAGAACCAGTATTTATTTCGCTTAGCCAGTTAGCAGGGACTGTTCTAGGGAGCAGGTGGGGGTGCTGCCTTTGTGGAAACTCAGGTTAGGGCCCCAGGGTCTTCACCCATGAGGAAGCAGGTGGGTGCAGGGAGGAGCAATGGATAGCTGCTCCTAGAACGTGCGGAAGGAACTAGAACCCAGCTCCTGGGCAAAGGGAGGTGGCTGTGGCTTAAAGCCAGATTCAAAGATGGCTCACAACAGCTCTTATTTTGAGATAGGCCTGGCTACATTTTATTGGCAACTCCAAGAGCAGACCAACTCATACATTTCCCCTGAGTAATGGTTAAAGGGACCAGAGGAAATCTCCCCAGGATAAAGAGATTTGGGATCTGGCCGTGAATCAATGTCCCGTGTTTTGTAACTGTGTCAGGCTGATGGCCTGGGGTGTGGGTTTGGGGTCTGGCAGACTGAGTGTCTCCCGTTGTGGACATCTCCCTGTAGTAAATATTCTGCAGTTCATGGTCTAGCCAGCTCATCAGAGACGGTTGACTGCTCTGAAAGCCAACCGCATTTTCCCTGTTCACCCAGACTCCCACCTCCCTCCCCACAGAGCACATTACCTCTGGACTCGTGCCAGAGTTGTTCCCTGGGCAGGGAGGCATCTAGAGTTTAATCACTGTGGAGGGTGCTGTGCCACTCCTGAGCCTGTGGAGAGAGAGGAGGAGGCTTTTTCTTGTGTGGCACAGATGCAGTGACCATGGCGAAGGTGACGGCAGGCTTCCAGCAGGGAGCTGGGGGAGCCTTGGGTTATGGGTGACATGAGGTCCCTCAAGATCCTTAAGCCCACCATTGCCACACCCCTGTGTGATCATCTCAGGGGTTACACTAGGAAGATCCTCAACTGTGCTCTTCATGCTTCTGAAACGCCACAGAACCAGAAACTATAAGCATCACGGATAAATAGTACTTTATTCAGAGAGGTAAAGAAAAAAGCAGTTGAAGAGGCACTGAGCTTACATCAGCAATGGTCATAGAGGAAATTTCTCATTAAGTATCTTTAAAAATTGGCTTTATGGGCTGGAGAGATGGCTTAGCGGTTAAGCACTTGCCTGTGAAGCCTAAGGACCCCGGTTTGGGGCTCGATTCCCCAGGACCCACGTTAGCCAGATGCACAAGGGAGTCCGTTTGCACGCATCTGGAGTTCATTTGCAGTGGCTGGAAGCCCTGGCACCCCCGTTCTCAATCTCTCTCTCTGTCTCTTTCTCTCTCTCTCTGTCACTCTCAAATAAATAAATAAAAAATGAACAAAAAATTTTTTAAAAATTGGTTTTATAGGAGAGGATAAGATGGGCCCTTTCTAAGAAAGACTGTCTTTCCCTTTTTAAAACATTTAATTAATTTATTCATTTGAGAGCGAGAGACCAAGAGGCAGACAGAGAGAGTGGATAGGTGCACCAGGGCCTCTAGCCACTGCAAATGAATGCCAGATGTATGTACCACCTTGTGCATCTGGTTTTAGGTGGGTACTTGGGAAATAAACCGGAGTCCTTAGGCTTTGCAGGCAAGTGCCTTAACCATTTAGCCATTTCTCCAACCCAAACATTCTTTTGCCATTGACTTGCAAACATTATCTTTATGCATACACACATAGAAACAGAAGGTGCTCTAAAAGAGTCACCACGTGTCCATGAGATTTATTCTGAAAGGACATCCCTGTATCAATTCTCATAATTATCTGTAGATTATTTCCTTTTGAATGACAGCAGCTTTAGCCTTGCTCTTACTCTATATGGTAAGTGAGTCAGGAAGGACTATATCGATACCACTAAGAATCTGAGGCTGTTGGTATTAGAACCTACTTATGCAGGAAGGTCATTGGCTTTTGTCTCATGGTAGACACTTAGATACCAGAGTCTTGCCTACTTCAAGAAGTTCAAGTTCAAGGCTTCAGCTTTTGAATGACAGTTTAGTAGCTTAACATCTTAGCCTGTATCCTTCTCTGTAAAATTTGTACTTCACAAGTTGATTGTAGGGAGCAATTAAGAAAAAAGTGTGGAAATATTTTTAAAAATTTTTTTGTTTATTTATTTGAGAGTGACAGACAGAGAGAGAAAGGGGAAGAGAGAAAGAGAGAGAGAGAGAGAGAGAGGGAGGGAGAGAATGGGCACGCCAGGGCTTCAAGCCACTGTGAATGAACTCCAGACGCATGCGCCCCCTTGTGCATCTGGGTAACGTGGGCCCTGGGGAATTGAGCACTTAACCACTAAGCCATCTCTACAGCCCTGGAAATATTTTTTTCTTGTTTTTTTGAGGTAGGGTCTCGCTCTAGCCCAGGCTGACCTAGAATTCACTATGCTGTCTCAGGGTGGCCTCGAACGCACAGTGATCCTCCTACCTCTGCCTTCCGAGTGCTGGGATTAAAGGCATGTACCACCACACCTGGCCTTATTTTAAGTTTTAAATTTTATTTAATTAATAGAGAGAAATAGGTAGAGGAAGAGAGATGGAGAGAATGGCACTCCAGGGTCTCTAGCTACTGCAAAGGAACTCCAGATGCATGTGCCACCTTGTACATCTGGCTTACGTGGGTCCTGGAGAATCGAACCGGTATTCTTTGGCTTTGCAGACAAATGCCTTAACTGCTAAGCCATCTCTCCAGCCCCTGGAAATATTTTATAGACTGCAAAACACATATACTAATGTGCACAATCTACGGCCCCTCATCTACCAGTGGAGAATCTCAGGTTATCACTTTGGAAGTTCTTTGGTTGAATCTCCTGAATTCTATTTTGGTTTCCTCTACTATATTATGAGTGCTTGGAGAGCAGGAATCAATTTTATTCCCACTTACCTTACACCAGCTAATGTGTATGCACATGTGGCTTTTTGTTAGAGCAGCTTTAATATAAAGGATATACTAAAGTTATTTCTCATTGGAACTATGACTGAATTTAGGAAAAACAAAAACTACAGGCCACTGTTATTCCAAACTAATTTCTAGCATGAACTATCTTAAGATTACTTATTCAAGCTTTTGATGCAATGAAATAATTCCAATAACTGAACTAATCAAGAAAATTCAAGATGATATTAGATTAATACATGTGATAAATTCATAATGACTTGGGGCTGGAGAGATGGCTTTGTGGTTAAGGCACTTTCCTCCAAAGCCTAAAGACGTAGGTTCAATTCTCCAGGTCCCATGTAAGCCAGATGCACCAGGTAGCACATGTATCTGGAGTTTGTTTGCAGTGGCTAGAGGCCCTAACATGTCCATTCTCTTTCTCTCTTCCCCTCTGTATCTAACAAATAAATATTAAAAAATTAAAAATTTATAATGGTTCATTAATGTGATGAAGGCATTCAAAGTTGAAGGTATTCAACTTCCTTGAGTTGAAGGGAAATGTTTTCAGTGGCAATTACCTTTCTTAACAAGCATCCTTTGGAATCACTGTGAAAGATGCTACTAGACTGAGCTCTCTATGGGTTGTCTCATACTTTTAGATAAGAAGTTAAGAAGTGTTGACATTAGACTTGGTGCTTTAAGATATGATGCAAGAGCAGCATCAACCTGAAACATACCAAAGTTTGCTAAACTACAGAAGCCATGAGTACCCCAAGCTCACTCCTCAGAGACTGGGTGCCTGGGGGAGGGCCATTGTTCATGATGGACCTGTGGTGTCCAGAGGCAGTGTTCCAGGGCAGCTGATATCAGAGGAGGAGGCACACACACGTTCCCCCTGGTTACCACTTGTCAGAACTTCCAGGGCTGGGTATTTGCTGTGCACCGAGAATAGAAGATTCTCGTTCACGCTCTCTGCAGCTCTCCAAGGCTCTGCCAACTTCTCACCCAAACATGCACAGAGCCCTGTTTCAGTGATTTTTTCTGCCCAGGCAGGACAGTAACATATGGCATCACAAACTATGACACCACAAAGGCCATACTGTATTTAAAGGTCATATTATCTTTCTCTCTTTTTCATTTCTTTAGATGGCCCAAAGAGTACTGGATGATTTATCTTTTTGTCTCCACAAACTCTGAACACAGGAAAAAAGAATCACTTCATGTATTGGCCACGGGCAGAGCATCTCTCAAAGATTGTGGTGTTCAGGGTGAAATTCCAAAAGGGTGTCACATCTTATGAATTGTGGGTAGCATCTTGGTCAAATGGAAGCACCCACAGTGCATCAGGAAGTTTTAAAACAGTCTGATCATGAACTTACTGTGGTGAGCTGACGAAGGGCCCTCCCAGGATGTCCCTGAGCTGATCAGTCAGTAGGTATATGTGTAAATTCCCTTACATAGGAGGAGGGACTTTGTGACTTGACTGAGGATCTTGAGGTTGTCTGGGATTATCCAGGTACATTCAGTGGAACCACCAGAGTCCTGGAAAGGATTATACTAAGTGAGGTAACTCAGGCCCAGAAAGCCAAGTGCCACATGTTCTCTCTCATATGTGGATCCTAGCTACAGATGATTGGGCTTCTGCGTGAGAATGAAAATACTTGGTAGCAGAGGCCAGTAAGTTAAAAAGGAGACATAAAGGGAAGAGAAAGGAAGGGAGGAGGGTACTTAATAGGTGGATATTGTATATATGTAAGTACAATGATTGTGATGGGGAGGTAACATGATGAAGAATGGAATTTCAAAGGGGAAAGTGTGGGGGGTGGGGAGGGAGGGAATTACCATGGGATTTTTTTTTTATAATCATGGAAAATGCTAATAAAAATTTAAAAAATTTAAAAAAAAAGAGTCCTTGTAAGAGGGAAACAGGGGGTTTCGAGTCAGAGAGGGAGAACAGAGGGGATGCTACGTTGTGGGCCTTGACCATGGAGGATGGGGCTACCGGCCGCAGGAGAAAACACATCTCCAGAAGCTGCAAGAGGCAAGGAACCAGAGTCTCCCTTAGGCTCCGAAGGCATGGCAGCAAATTTGTGGTGATTTGCTCCAGCAGCCAAATAAAGCATTTGATCACTGTCAAGGGTCTTAACCAGTAAGGGGAAGTGAGGCAAGGCCGGGAGACCGGCATGGCATGAAGAGCTTTTCATCCCACGTAAGAAACTCTCTGATGGGACACCACACTGGCAAGTCAGAGCAATTGACTGGAGTACTCCATAGAATGAGAGGTTGCTCATGCTGTCCCATTGGTTTCCAATTGTCTCAGATTTCCCTCTTGTTACAGTCATAATAACAAGCACACCACAGCCGCTGTCCCCTGGTAGCTAGTGATTAACGTTATGTAAGCCTGTCAGGGTGTTGAAACTGCAGAAACCATTCCAAGCTGCTTGTGGGGGTGGTGGTGGTGGTGGAGATAAAGCCTTGACTAAAACACATGGAAGGAAGATCCTCTTTTCTGTAAGGCTTTTGAATACAAAAGCAGCGAGTCACACAGAAGTACCTCACCAGCTAAGGAGATTGCTCGCTGGTTAAAGGTGCTTGCTTGTGAAGCCTAGTGCATGCATCTGGAATTTGTTTGTGGAGGCAGAAGGCCCTGAGTGCCCATAGTCTGCCTGCCTGTCTGTCTCTCTCTCTCAAGTAAATAAATCAAAAACAAATTTTTGAATGTAGTCCTTACTTCTTCTGGTAACTTGAGTATCAAATGTATTTGAAAGCCCTTTGGACGTTGTAGAGCAGAAAGTAAATGCTGGCTGGTGTCATTTTTTATTCAGTATCTGAAGACTATCACTGGAACTCTGAAGCAGAGGAATGGGGCAGTTTCCTTCCTTGAAAACAGGAATTGTCAATTTGGGCTGCATTCCAGAATCACTTGGGAGATTTAAAAGAAACTCTCAAATGCCTGTTGCAATCAGGTTCACATTGCTGGCAGAAATCACCCAACCAAAAGAAGCTTGTGGGTAAAAGAGGTTTATTTTGGCTTACAGGCTCAAGGGGAAGCTCCACGATGGCAGGGGAAAAGGATGGCATGAGCAGAGGGTGGACATCACCCCCTGGCCAGCATAAGGTGGACAATAGCAACAGGAGAGTGTGCCAAACACTGGCATGGGGAACCCGGCTATAACACTCATAAGCCCGCCCCCAAGAATATGCTCCCTCCAGGAGGCGTTAATTCCCAAATCTCCATCAGCTGGGAACCTAGCATTGGGAATGCCTAAGTTTATGGGGGACACCTGAATCAAACCACCAAGATGCCTAAATGTATGCTGTGTACCAATGCAACGAGAGTGTCTACAGGTGGGATCCAGGCCCCTCAGAACCAAGAGCCATAAACACACAGACATAGATATATACATACACACACACACACAAATCAATGATGAATGTATGTAGGAAGATAGTATGTTAGTCAGCTTTCTGTCACTGTGAAAAATGCCTGAGATAAACAACTTCAAAGAAAGGTTTCTTTTGACTCATGGTAACAGATGTTTCTGGCCGTGGTTGCTTGGCTTTCTGGATGCTGGGTCAGTGGAGGCAGCATGTCATGACTGGAGTGCATAGGAGCAGAAGCTTCTCACCTCCTGACGGCCAGGAAGCGAAGAGAAGAGGAAGGCTGAGGTTCCACAGTACTAAGTACTAAGCTGAGGACCAGGCTTTCAGCAAATGGGCCTCTGTGGGGCATTCCAGATCCAAAGTATCTGTGGGGGTTTGATTTAGGTGTCCCCAATAAACTTAGGTGTTCTGAATGCTAGGTCTCCAGCTGATGGATATTTGGGAATTAATGCCTCCGAGTGTATTGTTGGGGGCGGGCTTATGGGCTTGATAGCCAGTTTTCCCATGCCAGTGTTTGGCACACCCTCCTGTTGCTGTGGTCCACCTTATGTTGGCCAGGGGGTGATGTCCACCCTCTGCTCATGCCATCATTTTCCCCTGCCATCGTGGAGCTTCCCCTCAAGCCTGTACACCAAAATAAATCTTTTTCCCAGAAGCTGCTCTTGGTTGGGTGATTTCTACCAGCAAGGCAAACTGGACTGCAACAGTAAAGTGGTACCGAGGAGTGGGGTTGCTGTTAGACACCTGACTATGTAGCTTTGGCCTTTTGGAGCTGATTTTCAAGAGGAATGTGGAAGGAGTTGAAACCTTGGCCTAAGAGATGCCTTGCAGTGCTGTAACTACAGCTTGATGGACTATTCTGGTCAGAGCTGAAAGACCCAAAGGCAGTAAGAACTATGGACTGTGAGTTTGGCTTATGAGGGTGAGAAAGAGATTTGCTTAGACTGGGCTAGCAGTTCGTGTGAGAAGCTTGCTCTTATGCCCGTGTCCTGAGAAGCTGTGCAGGGTTGCTTTGCGTAGAAATGAACTGGTGTGAGCAGAGGGATATGGCTCAGAAAGAAAAATCTTTGGGTGAACTGTTGCCCGTTCAGCTGCAACTGAGAGATTACAACCTTTGAGACTGGGCTAGCTGACCTGCGCTGGGGCAACAAGAAGAATGTAGACTCTTTTGAAGGGGCCTGGGTGCTCAAGGAGTGTCCTGTTCTTCAAAGTCTGCTCTATTCCCCCCTGGATTAACAAACTGGCACCCTACCTGGTATCATGGAATATAAGAAATACTGGAAAGAGGGTCATTGAGTTTGCAACATGGTATTGTGTTTTGGAAATGGCCATGGGCAGTGTGAAGTGGGTTTGCTGGTTGCCTGCATAGAGACCCCATGGGGCCATGAGGATGAACTTGCAATGGAGACCCAGTGGAGATGCCGGGACCATGAGATGGCTGCCAAGGAGAGCTGCCCGCCCCGGATGAAGTTTCCCAGGACTGTGAGTAGCTTAGCTGGAGGGGCGGAATTGGAATGCCAGAGACTTGTTGCTGGTTAGAATTATCGGACTTGGAGATTTGTCACTGGCTAGAGTTGTTGGACTTGAAGCTACAGAGTTTGATGTTTGCCCTGGTTGTTTGAATCTTGTATTGGTTGAATGTTTCTTTGCTATGCCCAATGCTGTCTTGTGCAGTGTGAATATTTATTCCGTGCCATTATGGGTTTTTTGAGGTTATTTTTTGGTATTGTGGCTCAGTTAAAAGATCTTGGACTATGGGGATGTATGAACATCATTGGAATTGATTAAAAACTACGGGGGCTTTTAAAGTTAGATGAACGCATTGTATTTTACATCGTGTATGGTTATCAGTTTATGGGGGCCAGGGGCGGAACGTGGTGGTTTGATTCAGGTGTCCCCCATAAACTTAGGTGTTCTGAATGCTAGGTTCCCAGCTGATGGATATTTGGGAATTAATGCCTCCTGGAGGGAGTGTATTATTGGGGGCGGGCTTATGGGTGTTATAGCCAGTTTTCCCATGTCAGTGTTTGGCACGCCCTCCTGTTGCTATGGTCCACCTTATGTTGGCCAGGGGGTGATGTCCACCTTCTGCACATGCCATCGTCTTCCCCTGCCATCGTGGGGATTCCCCTCGAGCCTGTAAGCCAAAATATATCTTTTTCCCAGAAGATGCTCTTGGTTGGGTGATTTCTACCAGCAATGAGAACCAGACTGCAACAGTATCTCAAAGAGAGAGAGAGAGAGAGTGTAAAAGGGAGAGACAGTAGCTGGCATATTAGTTTCTTAGCATTGCCATAACAAAACATCACAAACTAGGTTGCTTGCAACAATGTTTTGCCAAGAGTGGTGGCGCCTGCCTTTAATCTCTGCACTCTGGAGGCAGAGTAGGAGTTAGGAGGATTGCCATGAGTTCGAGACCACCTTGAGACTACATAGTGAGTTTCAGGTCAGCCTGGCCTAGAGTGAAGCCCAACCTTTCAAAACCAAAACCAAAGGAACAGACAAACAAAATCAACAGCAGCAACAACAAAAAACATGTTTATTCTCTTAGTTCTGGAAGCTACAAGTCAGCAGGTGCGTGCTTCCTCTGAGGGTGGTAAGAAAGACCTTCCTCACCTGTTCCAGCCTCTGCTGCTCCTGGACAGTTGATCTCTACCTTTGTTCACACAGCCTCGGCTTTCTCTGTTCTCCCTCTTGTAATGAAGGCTAAAGTCATCTTGGATTTCAAGCCCTCTCTAATCCAGTAGGGTCTCACTTCGATCTTTAAATGTATCTGCAAACACCCCGTTTCCAAGTAAGCTCATACACTGAAGTTCCGAACGGAGTTGGCAAAATCAGGCGTGTTCTGGGTGGAATAGCCGTAGACTCAGCTAGAGTTGAATTTGGAGCAAATTCTATTTAGCCCACAGCAGATCACTAGGTTGATGAATGAAAAATCAAGTAGGGCTGAGGAGATAAGGTACAGGTACGTGGGGGCTCCTTCCTTGCTGACCCTCCTTCTGAAGGAGGAACAAGAACTGGTGTCCAGTGCTGGATCCCCACGCAGTTTCATTGGTTGGAAAGAAAGAAAGGGAGTGAGCAGGAGAGATAAAGAAGACAAAACAAAGAAAGAAGGGAAGTGGCTTATCCACACACACCCTTGTGATCCGGCAAACACCTCAAGAGGCAGACCCCCCCAAAAAGGGTTGGAGAGATGGCTTAGCACTTAAGCACTTGCCTGTGAAGCCTAAGGACCCTGGTTCGAGGCTCGATTCCCCAGGACCCACGTTAGCCAGATGCACAAGGGGGCGCACACGTCTGGAGTTCATTTGCAGTGGCTGGAGGCCCTGGCATGCCCAATTTCTCTCTCCCTTTCTGTCTGTCTGTAGCTCTCAAATAAATAAAAAATGAACAAAAACAATAAAAAAAAAAAGTGTCCTGTGCAGCAGTGGAACAATGAGAGTAAATCCACAGGCCTCCTTCTGAGCTGATAAGACTCCTTCCTGGTCATCTGCTTCGATAGCTGTAGGTAAGGCAGTAAGGCAGCACTTCTGAAACCCTGCCTGGGGAGATAAGGTCAAGTATTAGAGGTCCAACCTGGCCAGTGCCAGCGGGGCCTCACCCCGTTTCTATTGGCCGGGTGGATGAGTTGGGTTAAGTTGGTGAAACAGTTTGTAATTATTCATTATTGGAAATATTTCTGGACTCTAGAAAGAGGCAAGGTACTTTGGCCTGAAAATAACATTTGTTTGTCATTGTCCTGTGTTGGGTGAGCCAGGCGGGGCTGGGGACCTTTGAGGACATACTTGGCATCTCCCAGGCGAAGGGACTCTTTTTTTTTTTTTTAATTTATTTATTTGAGAGCAATAGACACAGAGAGAAAGACAGATAGAGGGAGAGAGAGAGAGAGAATGGGCGTGCCAGGGCTTCCAGCCTCTGCAAACGAACTCCAGACGCGTGCGCCCCCTTGTGCATCTGGCTAACGTGGGACCTGGGGAACCGAGCCTCGAACCGGGGTCCTTAGCTTCACAGGCAAGCGCTTAACCGCTAAGCCATCTCTCCAGCCCCGAAGGGACTCTTTAAGCCCTTGTCTGCGTGGAGCTCACCGGGCCAGGCTGGCGGGGATGGCACAGCCGAGCATTGCGGGTAAGCGTTGCGTGCAGCGTGAGGAAGACAGTGGCCAGGGCTGGTATAGAGCTACCACCCCCATGCCCCCACCCCCCCCCAGCCCCCCACTTTCAGCATCTTCCCTGGTCCCTGTTTCCTCAGGCAACGTTTTTACTTCTTCATAGAATGGAGGAACTAAGGTACATCTACTGTCTACTGGTGGCTGGGTACGGTTGGGGGTGGGGGAAGATAGCAGCAATTGCTCTTTTCTTTGTAAAGACAAAGCCAGCTGATTATTTTAGGGAGCAGGCGCATCAAAGGTTTTATCTGTGTCATACAGTGAGAGATGGGGCGTTGGGTCCACGCTAGATTTGCTGCCCACATGCTGGAAGGAAACCCCAGTGGCCTTGCCTCCTGGGTCACCTTCCTCCGGCTTTCTAACTGCTGTGGGTCTGGATTTTCCTTCTTGGTAAAGTCGTTCAGGGGATGCTGGGATAGAAGGCGGGTTGATTTTGTGACCCAGGGAGTGCTGCCTGGCAGCTGGCATTGAGCTGGTTGAAACTGGAACACTCCATCTTCCTCTAGTCAGCCGAGTTCATGTTCCAAGCTGAACGCAGTCACTGCCCCTTTCCAATCCAAGAACTGGCAGTACGTGAAGAAATGATACCCAAACCACAAAATGAATATCAAATAGGGCTGGAGGGATGGCTTAGTGGTTAAGCGCTTGCCTGCAAGGCCAAAGGACCCAGGTTCAATTCCCCAGGACCCACGTTAGCCAGATGCACAAGGGGGCGCATATGTCTAGAGTTCGTTTGCAGTGGCTGGAGGCCCTAGTGCGCCTATTTTCTCTCTCCCTCTCTCTGCCTCTTTCTCTCTCTCTCAAATAAAATAAAAATAAAAAATATATATCAAATGTTATCTAGAATGTAGAACACCCAGACTGTCTCTGTGCACCACCAGAAATAAACTTTTCATATCTCACATACATCATTTATATGTCATATCTTACATGAAAATGTCACATCTTAAGCAGACACAATCTTAGTTTACCATTATTAAAATGATAAAAAGACGCACTGACCAAAATCTGCCCATATTTGAGAACCTCTTTAAGAGGGGAAGAAACTCACTATATATTCTTTTTTAAAATTACTTTTTGTTTATTTATTTATTTGAGAACGACAGACAGAAAGAGAAAGAGGCAGAGAGAGAGCGAGAGAGAGAGACCACGCCAGGGCCTCCAGCCACTGCAAACGAACTCCAGATGCGTGCGCCCCCTTGTGCATCTGGCTTACTTGGGTCCTGGGGAATCGAGCCTCGAACCAGGGTCCTTAGGCTTCACAGGCAATTGCTTAACTGCTAAGCCATCTCTCCAGCCTTGACTATATATTCTTGAATTGTTTCAGATTCTATGAAAACATGGCACTTGAGGACATTTAAAACAATACAAAAAAGCATACCTTGTTAACTGGAAGCAATCTTGAAATGATCGGGAATTCAGCTCTGGTTCATGGTGCCTTTGTTGAAAACTCGCTGTAAGAACACTCATGACCCCCTCCTTGTTACGCACTAATCTTAACATTTGTTTTCTTACTCATTTATACAGTTCTAAAAGTAATTTCTTTTAACATTATTACACAATTGGGAATTTTCAATACATTGGGGAACTCGCAGTTTCCTCCTTTCTTAGCCCACCCTAGACATCCAGTTAATTGATATCAAATTAAGATTACACTGTGCAAACAATTTCTAGCATGACAAATTAGCACAGCTTTATCTTTTAGAGGCTTTTGTGAAGATTAATTAATGAGTCATAGATTTCATATGCCTAAGTCACTCCCAGGGAGTAATTTGGTTGTTTAAAAGGCATATTAGTAACCACTTTGAGGATTGTGGAGACCATTTAGTGACTTACTACAGAACCAGTGGTCTCAAAGAATTAACCCTCCCCTTTAGTAGCTTATGCAAGAGCCTTAAAATGACTAAGATGCAGAGCAGGAGGAAGGAGTATATGAAAAGCAACCAGGTCTACATTTCAGGCCATCAGGAGTTGGCTACTGATATGACCAATCTAAACCAAATCGGCAGCTTTTATGGCTAGTTTCCCCAGAGGACGTGGCCACACGGAGTGGCGTGAATGGGAAGTGCAAGCCCACGAGCTTGTTCATGTTTGCTCTTTTTTCTTTATTTCAAGGTAGCCTCTCACTGTAGTCCAGGCTGACCTGGAATTCACTGTGGAGTCTCAGGGTGGCCTCAAACTCGTGGCAATCCTCCTACCTCTGCCTCCCGAGTGCTGGGATTAAAGGCGTGCACCACCACGCCCGGTTATGTTCGCTCTTTTTGTTAAGGCCAGCGTGTCTCCCGAAGCAGGCATGCCCTTCTGAGGTATACGTAACAACCCTCAGGCCCAGATGTGTCCAGTGACCTGACCAAGGCACATAGCAGAGATGGGACTCAAGTCCCTGTCTCCTATGCACTTGATCCTGAGGGAAGGAGGCCACTTCTTGGGTTGGGCAAACAGGCAGCTGTCACTCCCACACTCTGCTGGCACCATTTCTGTAGGGCGATCCTGCGTAGCTAACATTTCCAAGTCAGGTGTTACACTGCGCTGCCCTTCTCAGAAGTGTGGCGATACATGCATTGTGTTACATGCCCTCGTTGCAAGGCGGGGGAGCCCGGTGGGGATAAAGCTTGAGACAAAGATGGGCCAAAAAAGAATATGAGAGGCCATATAAGCAATGCTGCCATCTAGTGAGAGGAATGTTAGCTGACCTAAGTGGTAGACTCAGCAGACCTGGCGGAGTCCTGTCCAAAATGGAGCGGGGCCATGTCCTCATCCATAACCTAACAGGTGTTTCACACAGTGTTGTATCTGTATTTTCATTTTTGGTTTTTCGAGGTAGGGTCTCACTCTAGCCCAGGCTGACCTGGAATTCACTGTGTAGCCTCAGGGTGGCCTCGAACTCACAGCCATGTTCCTAACTCTGCCTCCCGAGTGCTGGGATGTAAGGCACGCGCCATCACGCCCGGCAGTGTGTTGTATGTTTAAGTTGGGTGTCCTAACACGTATCTTTTTCTAAGGCATTTCTGCTGGAAACTTCTGGGGAGATGGGAGCTCTGCTTTGGCACGGTAGAAAATGCAGAGATCAGCACGTGAATTCTGGCTCACCTGCCTCCTGGTTGAGTGATATTTGTTGTGTTGTTTTTTATTTTCTAATTGTAGTAAAAATATACGTACGAAAATTGAGATCGAAACTGTTTTGAAATACTAAGATACTGAGATCTAAACTGTTCAGCGATACTAAGTTTACTCACTGTTGCGTGATTGTCACCACTGTCCATTTCCAGACTTTCCATCTTCCGAGCCGAAGCTCTGGACCCATTCAGCGTGAGCTTTGTACCCCTCACTCCCAACCTCGGGCAGCTAGTCCACTAAGTCTCTGTGACTGTGATATCACTTAAGTGGAGTCATACAGCGGTTGGTCCTCGGGTGACTGGCTTATTTCACTTAGTCGTACTGTCCTCTAGGTTCATCTATATTGTACTAGACATCGGAATCTCCTTCTTTTTTCAAAATTATTTTTATTTATTTATGTAAGAGACGGAAAGGAAGCCGGGCGTGGTGGTGCACGCCTTTAATCCCAGAACTCGGGAGGCAGAGGTGGGAGGATCACCGTGAGTTCAAGGCCACCCTGAGACTATGTAGTGAATTCCAGGTCAGCCTGAGCTGGAGTAAAACCCTACCTCGAAAAAAAAAAAAAAAAAAAAAAAAAAGAGAGAGAGAGAGACAGAAAGGAGAAAAAGGGAGGAAGCGAGAGAATGGGTGCATCAGGACTTCTTGCCACTGTATGCTTTATGTGGGTACTAGGGAATTGAACATCCAGGTCATCAGGCTTTGTAAGAAAGGGCCCTTCACCGCTGAGCCATCTCTCCAACCCAGAAACTCCTTCATATATATATGGAATATACATATATATATATATTTGGAGAAAGAGAGAGAGAGAATGGGCATATCAGGACCTCCAGGTGATGCAAAGAAACTCCACCTTGTCCATCTGGCTTATATGGGTCCTGGGGAATTGAACCTAGGTCCTTTTGGCTTTGCAGGCAAGCATCTTAACTGCTAAGCCATCTCTCCAACCCAACTCCTTCCCTTTTAAGGCTAAATAATATTCTGTTATTTACATACTTTGTTTTGTTTATTCCTCCCTTGGTGTGGGCACTTAGGTAAGCTACCTTCTGGCTCTTGTCAACAGTACTTCTGTGCATACCGGCGTGCTTTTGTAACAGAGTGCTGGGGGTCCAGGAAAGTCCTTGGACCCCCAAGCCCTAAGTTCATTTCTCATTTTAATCAAAGAATTGAATGAAAAAGAAGACAGAGAAGGGTAATTATTACGTTATGATATTTATTGAGGGAAATACAGAGCCAAGGAAAGGCCCCCATGAGGCTCGAGATCCCATGTGGAGGCCTGGAAAGAGGCACGGAAGGAAAATGAGACAGGGCTGTGAGATGGCTCAGTGGTACGAGCTCTGTTGCATCAGCACGAGCCCCTCACTTTGTGCCTCAGCACCCCTATAAAAGGCTGGACATAGCCACACATGCCTCTAACTCCAGCTCTGAGGGGGGGTAGTAACAGGAGAATTACTGGGGCTCCCTGGTCAGTCTGATAAGTGGGGAGTTGCTGATTAAGTAAGACACAGTCTCAGGGAAGTAAGGCAGAGGGGCGTTAGCGGAGCATCACGCGTGCACGCACATAGACATTTACATGGGGGCTGCACATTCACTCCTGAACGTGTGCCTCAAACTGCTCCACCTTGTGAAGTGTTCCAGCCCTCCCTGCTGGAAAGCTCTGGAGATGATAAGAAACTGCAGAACCAGAATGTTCCCTCCACTCCCACATGTGCCACTGATGTTATAACCCGAGGCAGTTTTTCCCCTCACAAGGAGACAAGTCAGTGAAATCCCCCTCTGCTGCAGACAGCTTTAAGCATTTAGCATTTCACGTTCCCCAGTTCCTTTTCCTATACTAGTTTTCAAGTTACCAAGTTCATCGCCTCTCACCTTGGCAGCCATCTGTAACTAGCATTGAGTTAGCATAATAGTAGTAAGAGCAAGAATTATAATAGTACATGACTACTCAGTGCGTGCTTGGCATAGGGCTGGGTGCGTATGTGTGTATGACCTTGGAGGAACTTTCTAGCAATCCTAAGAAGTTTGTAGATATGGAGAAGGCGAGCAAACCAAGGTGTGAGCTCACATAGATGCCACTCACACAGGAATAATACATTTCTGCGCTCATTGTCAGCAAAGGCTTGAGTATTTGCTTAGTGAGTTGTAATTAAGACTATTCGGCAGGAGTAGACCTGGTGACTCAGGCCTGTCATCTCCACTGCTTGGGAGGCTGAGTCAGCATGATCATAAGTTCAAGGCCTGCCTGGGCTTCAGAGTGAGTTCAAAGCTGGCACAGGCACTCAGCAAGACTGTCTCAAAATTAAAAAAAAAAAAAAAAAAAAAAAAGGAAAAGATGGGGGCCAGACTCTATTCCAGTGGTAAGAGAGGTGCTGGGTTCCACCCTCATTACCACGCATGCCCACAAGGCTGTTTCTGCAAGCTAGGGATAGTGTAGCTGTAATGTTAATAAACCAACTTGGTTTGGAGGTTCTGTTTTATTTCACTTACAGGTCCTTGGGACCATTCATATTTGGCTACCTACCCCTCAGGTCTCATTTTCTTATCTCCTAAATATATTTACTTATCATTTGCAGAAAGAGATAGGAGAGAAACAGATAGAATGGGTGTACCAGGGCCTTCACTTGCTACAAACAAACTCCAGATACATGTGCCACTATGCATATGACTTTACATGGGTACTGAAGAATCTAACCTAGGGTGTTAGGCTTTGCAAACAAACACCTTAGCTGCTGAGCCATCTTCTCCAGTCCATTGTTTATGAAAATATTTTTTATTTTTATTTATTTTAGAGAGAGAGAAAGGGAGAATGGGTGCACCAGGGTCTCTAGCCACTGCAAATGAACTCCAGATGCATGCACCACCTTGTGCATCTGGCTTACGTGGGTACTGAGGAATTGATCTGGGTCCTTAGGCTTTGCAAACAAGCACCTTAACCTCTAAGCCATCCCTTCATCTTTTTAAAAAAAAATGTGTTAAGTCACACAACCATTTAATGATAGTTCCAGGACCTTCTGGTCTAGCTTGTAAATGGTCTTTCCTTTCCTCCTTGCCTTACATAGCTTCTTTGGGATTGATTTGACTCTCTGAGAGTTTGTGTGCAGTGAGTAAAAGGACTCTCGTTGGAAACCAGTTAATTAGTACATATTTACTAGCTGTGCTATCTAATCACTGGATACGTTCTGAGGCATGCAAGCATCTAGCTACATATGAACATCGTACACTGACTGTACATCTAGTGTATACGTATTATGCTCAACGCGAAGCGTTTGAACTGCAACCCGGAGAGTGCCTTTACACGCTAGCGGCCTGGCGCTCCTTACCCGTTTGTCATCACTGGTAGGCAAACTTGGGGCAAGGACTTACAGAAGAAGAAAGGAGCACATCCGCAGACCCATGAGGTGCTCATGGGAATGGCAGGGCGAGGGGAGCCGGGGAAGAAGCAGAAGACAAAGGTGGAACATTTAAAAAAATGACGAATCGGGGGAGGAGGAAGGGCAGATCTCAGGTTCCAGAGAAGGCAGTAGTGGAAGTTTACAAGGTTCCACCAATATTTGGAAGGAAGCCTCAGACCTCGGCACTGATTTATGTGCTGGTGGTGGGCGGGGTGGGGGGGACAGAAGTGCTGTTGACAAGGACAGCGGCGACGTGAGGCTGAGGCTCCCTTGGAAGAGCCGGTGTTTGGACACCTGGGCCCTTGTTCTTCTGGGTCCTCTCTGGCCTGGAGACAGGTATGCCCAAAGGGTCTGGATGGGGGAGAGACTTTACTGTATATCGGATGTGAGCACAGATAAGAAAGTGTAATGGGGCTGGACAGATGGCTTGGTGGTTAAGACACTTGCCTGCAGAGCTTAACAGCCTACGTTCAGCTGAACGCTCCAGGTCCCACGTAAGCCAGATGGACAAGGTGCAAGCACGCAAGGTCACACACGTGCACGAGGTGGCACGCACGTCTGGAGTTCGACTACAGTGGCTGGAGGCCCTGGCGTGCCAATTCTTTCTCTGTCTCCTTTCTCATTCTGTTGAATAAAAGAAAAGATAAAAGGCAGTCTGCTGGTCTTGCCTTGAAAATAATAATAATAATAATAATAATAAAAGAAATTAGAGCCAGGTGTGGTGGCACATGCCTTAAATCCCAGCACTCGGGAGGCAGAGGTAGGAGGATCACCATGAGTTCGAGGCCACCCTGAGAATCCGTAGTGATTTCCAGGTCAGCCTGGGCCAGAGTGAGACCCTACCTCAGGAAAAAACAAACAAACAAAAACCAAAAAAGAAATTATAATGATGGTTCTGGGATTCAGATCTCCCCAGGTGGGAAGAGAAGGTCATAAAGAATTCTAGAACCTTGTCGGAACCTGTGTTGGGCTGTCATCTCCATTGGACTGTCCCCTCCCATCAGTACTGAGATCTGAGAAGCAGTGTTGCTATGCTTGACCACACCGTAGAGATTCACACGTTCATTCATTCATCCAGCATTTCTTGAACCAGGCACAGTAGGGACACAAGGGACAGTGCTTCAGATACTTGAGGTGGGCGTTGCCCACTGTGTCTTAGGGTGAGAAATGGGCAGTTCTCAGTGTTTCTGTTGTGTGTGTGGTGGTGGTGGTGGTGGTTTTCCAGGAGTGGCATAGTGACCCTGTTCTCCTGATGGTGGGCAGTGACTGTGACCCAGCTTCTTCTGGGTGATAGGTTACATTGCTGCTTGTGGGGTCAGGGCTCCAGGGCCCCTGTGGAGAGCTTTGATGCACATGATGTGGCTTACACTTGTGTCTTTAGTCAACGCAGCAAAACCATAGCACTTCATTGACCTGGCTTCATGATCCCATCAGCACATCCTCCTAAACACAGCCCTTTTTTCACTTTTTTTTTGGGGGGTGGGTGGGTAGGGGTTCAAGGTAGGGTCTATCTCTAGCCCAGGCTGACTTCGAATTCACTGTGTAGTCTCAGGGTGGCCTTGAACTCACAGCAATCCTCCTACTTCTGCCTCCTGAGTGCTGGAATTAAAGGTATGTGCCGGCATGCCAGGCTAACAATGGCTCTTGTAAATACTGAATTCAGTATTTTAGCTATTTCATTGCTTGGGGAAACCCACCAAATACCACGTGACACAAAGGTGACCAGGCTTAGTCCCTTTCCTCGGGGGTCTTGTCCAACACAGCTCTGTCAGACCACGAGGCACAGCCATGGTGTCGGGGAAGAATAAATCGAAGCCAGATATGAATTCCTTTCATCTTTCTGGGAAAAATGCATCTCAATATTGGTTATTTATATACCATGAATTAGATGAACAGCTCACGTGAGCAGTGATTCCAGAGGAAATCAGCAATACTGCTCTGAGGCTGTAGTATCCAGTCTTGGGCTCTATTTCACCTCTAAACCACGTCTCTGGTTCCTTTATCTGCACGGTATTCACAGCAGACAGGACTGCCCCAGAGGGCCTGGGGAGTTGTCAGATCTGTGGCATTAGGAGAGGAGAGGAGAGGTGTCAAGATGGAGTTCACTACCACACTTGGTCATCTGCCCTGGGCACATGAAGAGCCCTCAGCTGCACCTTCCAATTCTGTTCTAATATGTGCTTTGTTTTTCTGCAGCCAGACTTAAATCCAGAGGTCCTTGGATCTCATGCTCTCCCCTTAAAAAACTGAAGGCACAGGCTGGAGAGATGGTTTAGCAGTTAAGGCGTTCGCCTGCAAATCCAAAGGATCCCGGTTCCACTCTCTGGGACCCATGTAAGCCAGATGCAGAGGTAGGAGGATCACTGTGAGTTCAAGGCCACCCTGAGACTACATAGTGAATTCGAGGTCAGCCTGGGCTAAAGTGAGACCCTACATTGAACCCCTACCCCCCCCAAAAAAAAGTGAAAAAGGGCTGTATTTTGGAGGATGTGCTGATGGGATCATGAAGCCAGGTCAGTGAGATGCTATGGCTCTTGCTGTGTTGACTAAAGACACAAGTGTAAGCCACATTGTGGGCATTAAAGCGCTCCACAGGGGCGCATGCGTCTGGAGTTCGTTTGCAGTGGCTGGAAGCCCTGGTGTGCCCATTCTCTCTCTCTCTTTCTCTTTCTGTCTGCCTCTTTCTCTCTCTCAAATAAATAAATAAAACATATTAAAAAAAACTGAAGGCAGAGGCTTCCTCTAGAGGTGTCTCCATTAGTGCCGTGGAAACTGCTGCGATCCCTCTCTTCTCGGCGGTATTTGGGGAGAAGTAACCTTCCTGGGGAAGGCAGTGGTGTGAACAGTTCATCCTTTTCCTTGTAGGACCCAAAGGAAGACACTCTGTGGTTGGGGAGGTCGCTCCGTGGTTAAGAATGCCCTCCATTTAAGCATGAGGGACTATTGCGTTTGATTCTCCAGAACTCACATAAAAAGCTGGGGTGAGCTGGGCATGGTGGCGCACGCCTTTAATCCCAGCACTCGGGAGGCAGAGGTAGGAGGATCGCAGTGAGTTCAAGGCCACCCTGAGACTACATAGTTAATTCCAGGTCAGCCTGGGCTAGAGTGAGACCCTACCTCGAAAAAAAAAAGCTGGGGTACAGACCTGACAACCCCGGGGGCTTGCTGATGCACAGCAGCTTCGTACTGGGCAAGAGACTCCATCTCAAGGAAAACATGTGGGTAAGTGAGGAGACAAGAACAGCTGGCTGTCTCCCCCGGCCTCCACATGCACACGTATGGGGCCATGCCGTCTGCACAGAGATGTGCGTGTGCCACATATCACACCCCCCACACATTAAGAAAAAACACTTTTTAGTGTGGGAGAGGTGGCTTAGCGATTAAGGCATTTGCCTGCGAAGCCTAAAGACCCAGGTTCGAATCCCCAGAAGCCGCGTAAGCCAGATGCACAAGGTGATGCGTGCGTACAGGTGGTGCACGCTTCTGAGTTTGCAGTGGTTAGAGGCTCTGACATGCCAGTTCTCTCTTTCTCATTGTCTCTCTCATAAAAAATAAATAAATAAAACAAAAACTCTTTCTAAGCAGATTTGCATAATGTTTTCTTTTTCTTAGACCAATACTTTTTTTCTTTGCTTTTTTTTTTTTTTTTTTTTTTTTTTTTGTGGCTTTTTCTCCCGTAGGCTGCTTTGGCGCAGTTCCTACGCCACTATCTTAACCGGCAGTCTCTTGAACCAATACTTTTTGAAGGAGTGGAAAACAGCTCACTTTGGAAATACTTCCAGTGTGGAACAAGACACAGGAGAATGAGGCATTTTCAGTTGCTGAAGGAAAAGCTGGCTGCTGTAAATGCCTAGTCACAGTCCCAGTTTGCCCAGAATCGCTCCTTTTTTTTCTTCTCATTTTGCACATATGATGCTCTTAGCATTTATCACCATGTTTGAAAACTGCCGAGATAATGACTATGGTAATTAATCCAGGAGTGAGACTGGTTAGCTCCCTCTTCCCTTCCACCTCTGCCTCCAGCTGTCCCCAGAGGGAAGGGAATCTTAGGCTGCCTGGGAAGATGGTGCCTCAGGGGGCAGCAAGTACCAGCCCCCTTCAGATCCCCTCTTCTGTGTGATAGATCTGACCTTTAAATTCAATTTGTGTAGAATTGTATTTCTATTAGGAACACTGCTCCGAGTCCATGCATGTTGTACCAAAGAAGATGTCCAATCAATAAGTTGTTTTTGAACCTTGGACCCATCAAGGTATATTTCAAGAAGTCAGTGTAGGAGATGGGGAAGTGACTCAGTAGGGAAGAGTGCTTGCTGTGTAGACACAGTGACCTGAATTCCATCCCTAGCACCCATGTCAAGAGCAGGCATGGAGCCAGGTTGGCACATACCTTTAATGCCAGTTCTTGGGAGGTAGAGGTAAAAAGATTGCCATGAGTTTGAGGCCATGCTGAGACATAATGAATTCGAGACTCTATCTCAAACAACAACAATAACAAAAGCAGCAGGCATTGAAGCCTACACCCCAGCTCTAAGGGGTGGAGCCAGGAAGATTGCTGGTGTTTCTGGTCAGCCAATCTAACGAAAATCAATCAATAAAATAAAAATGGTGTGAGCTCCGGATTTAATGAGCGACCTTGGCTCTAGGAAACAAGATGGGAGAATTGTAGAAGAGAACACCCAACATCCTCCTCGGCCTCTGCACATGTGTTCACAGGGCACATCCGTCTGCACGCACATGCATATGCCACATACACTACACACACACACAGACACACGCACAGCGGTGGTTTGAATCACATGTCCCCCATAAGCTCCTATGTACTGAATGCTTGGCCCCCAGCTGGTGCCTGCTTGGGTGGTGTAGCCTGGCTGGAGGAGCAGGCGTGTTGCTGGGGGTGGGCTTAAGGGGTGTTCCCACCAGCTCCCTTTTGCTGAGCTTTCTCTCTTGCTGCTGGTTTCCACCTGCTGTGGCAGAAGTGACGTCCAGCCTCTGCTCATGCCATCCCCTCCCCTGCCATCATAAAGCATCCCCTTGAGCCAAAGTACACCCTTTCCTCCCATCAGCTGCTGTTGGTTGGGTGTTTTGTCCCAGCAACACAAAGGTAACTATATGACACATGCACACCCCCCCCACATACTCACACACACCCCAGTGTGGGACACCTTCATCCATGTGCCTATTCTCCCATGATTGACTCTAGGACAGTGAGCATTGGGGGAAAAGAAGGCGGTGTGCTGGGACTGAGAGCGTTCCCCCATAAAAGTCAGCCTTGTAGTAAATAACACCCTTGATGAGTTGTGTTGCCTATATACCATTGAATAATTGGAGGATGCACTCATAAAATATGTCCATCTTCCTACACACCCATTCACATGTATGCACAAGCACCCTGGCCTTCTGGCAGAACTGGAAAAAGTTACAGTTTATTTGCCTTATCACTAGGGTTGGCTGTCAGAAAGCTTAGAAGACATCAGCATTAAAAACAAAATTGTATTTCCTGATTGCATTTATATTTGTACAACTATTCTCCTTTACACGGTCCAGTCAGTGAATTATGTCTTTGAAGACTGTGGAGTTACTTATAAAGTTCACATTTTAAAATACTTTTCAATTAGTTTTGAAAATCATATGTGCAGATAATTTAGAATTTTCGGGGGGTTGTTTGGAGGTAGGGTCTCACTCTAGCCCAGGCTGACCTGGAATTCACTATGGAGTCTCAGGCTGGCCTCAAACTCACCACGATCCTCCTACCTCTGCCTCCTGAGTACTGGGATTAAAGGCGTGCGCCACCACACCTAACTAACTTAGAATTTTTGAGAAGACTTGAGATGCAAGAAACCCTGAACACTGGGCTTGGAGATGTAGCTCAGTGGTAGAGAGTGCTTACCTAGCATGTGCAAAGACCTGGGTTAGATCCCCGCCAATGCAAAACAAGTTCCCAACAAAACCTCCGTGACTCTCATCCCATACTTAGACATTACTTGCCTCTTTTATTTTTTTATTTTTTGGTTTTGCAAGGTAAGGTCTCATTCTAGCTGAGGCTGACCTGCAATTCATAATTTAATCTTGGGGTAGCCTCGGTGATCCTCCTACCTCTGCCTCCTGAGTGTTGGGATTAAAGGCGTGCACCACCACACCTGTCTTTTTTTTTTTTTTTTTTCTGTGTTATTTGTTCAAATGGAGCAAAGAAAATACTGGTGGACAAAACTGGTGACTCCTTAGCGTGACTATGCCAATCAGGGCATCGTTTTATCATGTATTTGAAATTTTGTTTTAAAAGTAAAGTTCTGCTTAAGAACATCCCCAATACAATAGTAACCATGATTGATTTCTTGAAGTCTGGAAATGCTTGTTGACAAGCAGGATTTTGGTGGCATGAGATGGTCACCTCCAGGAAAAGCACAAGTAGTTGCCTGAATTGCAGTCTTTACTCTATATTTTTTCTCTTTTTTAATGGAATACAGTTTTGCTTGAAAAAAAATAACAGACAAATGATGATTGTTTAGACTGGTATATTTTGAAGACATTTTCTCTAAAAGGAATGAAAAGAATGAATTTTCCTGTAAGAATATTTAAAGGAAAGCAACTGACTGGGTTGGATTATCAATCATAAAATTTCAGCTTTCAGCTGAAAAGCTCAAATTTTGGAAACTTGATTCTGCCACCTCGGTCCTGAATGCCTCTGAATCCTAAAAGACGTTTCTGTCAAGATTAGTGGCGATATTAACAGATGAGATCTATTGGTGCTAGATAACGGAATGTGCCGAACTCAATAAGCCAGTATTATACAAGTGACCTCCGCATTATATTACATAAGACCATGTGAGGTGCAGGTAACTGAGCAGATTTTAGTATAATAGGGTACTAAAAGTTTATTGATACAGGTTTAGATTATTCACTTCAATGAGCTTTTAAAAAACTGCTGGGGCCGGGGAGATGGCTTAGTTGGCAAAATACTTGCTGTACAAGCATGAGGTCTGAGTTTGGATCCCCAATACTCATGTCAAAGCTGGGTGCGGCAGTACGTGTCTTTAATCCCAGCGCTGGGTATGTGGAGACAGGAGGACCCCTGAGGCTTTTGGCTAGCTTTCCTAGATATACTGGGATCAGTGTGAGATCCTATCTCAAAAAATAAGGTGGAGAACTGATTAAGCAAGACACCCAATGTTGTGTTCCTCTATTTTCTAACCACTTGGTTGAATTTTCTTCTTATATATCAATGCATCTAAGTCACATGAGCAAACACCGTATCAGTGCCAGTAAAGATGTTTGTGTAGCTGTAATAGTAAGAAATAGTTACCCAGCACCTACTCCTCTCAATAAACTGTGTTTTTCCTTAACTTACCAATAGCTACAGTAATATAGATTAGGTGATCATCATAATGCTGTAGTGACCATGGTTACTTTACACTCAAAGTTAAGTAGATCTGGGCACATGTTTATGTTAACAATTGTTATACTCAGGTTCACATTGCTGGTAGAAATCACCCAACCAAGAGCAGCTTCTGGGAAAAAGATTTATTTTGGCTTATAGGCTCCAGGGGAAGCTCCACGATGGCAGGGGAAAGCAATGGCATGAGCAGAGGGTGGACATCACCCGCTGGCCAACATAAGGTGGATAATAGCAACAGGAGAGAGTGCCAAACACTGGCATGGGGAAATTGGCTATAACACCCATAAGCCCGCAATACACTGCCTCCAGGAGGCGTTAATTCCCAAATCTCCATCAGCTGGGCACCTAGCATTCAGAACACCTGAGTTTATGGGGGGACACCTGAATCAAACCACCACAATAATAAAGTCACTCATGGAGTATTATAATGATTTTCTAACTCTTCAGGGTCAATTTTATTCAGGGCAGGTCATTTCTGGAATCTGTCCTGAGTTCTTGATTTATTTGAGATAGCTCATATACAGGCCAGCCAGTCTCCTCTTTCCCTTTCCAGGAATAGCTGTTATGAAATGAGTGTAAGTGAGAAAGGGGGAGGCGGTAGAGGAGATGCGACGTAAGGTCAATGGGGCACTTGTCTGCTTTGAGGAGCAAACCAGGTGCCAAGTAGGACTCTTGGATACTACCAGTGATGGTCAACTTTACATTCCTATAACAAAACATCTAACATAGCCAACTTAAAAGGGGGCAAGGCTTTATTTTGACTCGCATTTTTTTTAAGTTTCTGTTTTATTTATTTATTTGAGAGTGACAGACAGAGAGAGAATGAGGCCGAGAGAGAGAGAGAGAGAGAGAGAGAGAGAGAGAGAGAGAGAGAGAGAATGGACGCACCAGGGCCTTCAGCCAACGAACTCCAGATACGTGCGCCCCCTTGTGCATCTGGCTAACGTGGGTTCTGGGGAATTGAGCCTCGAACCGGGGTCCTTAGGCTTCACAGGCAAGCGCTTAACCGCTAAGCCATCTCTCCAGCCCACGACTCACATTTTTGTTGTTGATTTGAGATTGGTCTCACTCTAGCCCAGGCTAACCTGGAACCCACTTTGTAGTTCCAGTTGGCTTTGAGCTCACCAAGGTCTTCCTGCTTCAGCCTCCTGAGTGCTGGGATTAAAGGCCTGAGACACCACGTCGATGGTGCTGTCTGATTTGTAGACTTGAAGGTTCTGTCTAAGGTGACCCGTTGCCTAGGTTTGTGCCTCTGGAGGGACAGCCCATCACGGCTGGGGCATTTAGTAGAGCAGGCTGTTCTTGTGGTGGAAGGGAAGCCAACAGAGAGACAAGACAGACAAGGGTCCTCAGGTCACCTTGAAGGGCACACCCCTAATAACCTAACATCTTCCCACTAGACCCCACCTCTGAAACTTTCTACCTGCTCCCTGTAGCTCCAGGCTAGGGCCAGAGCCATAGTGCATGGGTCTTTGAGGGATAGTTGGTCCCCAACACTGCAGTCAGTGCTGCGGAGCTTTGGGGGATAGTCCACACCTTGCCACATGCCTACATTTACACCGGGGAACTTGGCAAATGTTACTGACCAGGGCATTTTTTTTTTCCCCTAGGAAAACTAAGTTTTAGATCTTTACTAGCTAGGCAGTCTAAAGTTGTCTTTCCTCTCGGGGTAGCCTGGTGAACTCCTGGAGCTCCATGGTCAGGTCATCCTACCAAGGTGACATTGAATTATTCATGAGTCCCAGGGAGGCAGGCGGTAGAATGGGCAAAGGGCACATGCGGAGCCAGACAGCCTGACATTTAGATCCTTCGTTGGATATTTCTAGCTCGGTGACCTTTGTTAAAGTTCTCCGGGCCTCAGCTTCTTAATCTGCAGAACAGGGGAGATATTTTTTAGCTAACAGTGATGTAAAAATTAACAACTGTGACAGTTTGCCCTCCCTAAACTACATCCTGCCTGAAATCCTGGATTTATGGGTGGGTATCTGCTCTTCCTGCTTAGCAGCAGGACTGTGACATCTTGTTTAGGGTCCTTTTTGTAACAAAATCCTGACTTTACCTTTGATTTATCTGGCCTCTACCATTTCCAAAACCACTTAATGAAGAATGTAGGATCACAGGAGAGTATATTCGTAGACAGTTTTATTTTCAGGGCCCAGAATCCAAGAGGAGGAACAGTTTTGTTAAGGGACAGTTATTTAAATGATGACTAATAAATTAAGTATTCTAAGATATACATTTGGATAAAATTAGAATATTGAAGGAAACAGTTACACATTTGGATCAAATCAACCTAACCCCCTCTTTTTTTTAAAATGGTTTTTAAGAATGTTTTATTTATTTATTTATTTGACAGAGAAAGAGAGAGAAAGAGAGAAAATGGGCACACCAGAGCCTCCAGCCACTGCAAACGAACTCCAGATGCGTGCACTCCCTTGTGCATCTGGCTAACGTGGGTCCTGGGGAATTGAGCCTGGGTCCTTTGGCTTTGCAGGCAAATGCCTTAACCGCTAAGCTATCCCTCCAGCCCAATTCCTCTCTTTTTGAGACAGAAGTCTCACTGTGTTTGAGGCTTGCCTAAGAACTCCCTATGTAGCTAAAGCTGGCCTTGAGTTCATTGTAGTCCTCCTATCTCAGCCTCTTACATGCTGGATGTCAAGTGTGTCTTACCATGCACAGCTTCCCTTTAAAAATATTTCACTTTAAAAATATTTTTATTCACTTACTTGAGAAGAAAGAGAGAGAAAGAGAAAGAAGAAAGGATAGGAGAGGAGTATCGGAATGCTCTAGGGTCTTTTACCATCGCATATAAACTCCAAATGTGTGTGCCTCTTCATGCATCTGGCTTTATGTGGGTACTAGAGAATCAAATTTGGGCCGACAGGCTTTGCAAGCAAGTGCCTTTAAGCCCTGAGCCATCTCCCCAGCCCACTGTTCTCAATTATGTTTTCATCTTTTGCCTTTAAGGTTCCATCATACATCACTATTTTCATTTTGCTTCATTATTTGCAGCGTGCTTGAGAACAGCCAGTCCATTTTGTAGCTCAGTGTTCTCTCTTTGCTGTGCCCTCCACTGACAGACTTGTCCTTGGTACAGGGACTAACCTTGTCCCTCCTGAGGGAGTGGTCTTTGACAGCCTAGTAAGGAGTTATGACACTCCTGCTTCCCCTCCCTCTTTGTGCCAAGAACTTTAGAATTATGTTTTGTGATCAAGAGCAGAATGGAATTCTCCTTTGACATGTTAGGTTTCTCCTCTTGAACCTATTTTCCATATGTTAATAACTACTTTACTCATTTTATTATATTTGCCCATTCTGAAAAGCTACAAACTCCTTTTGGAAAGGAATGAATAAGTAGCTGATCAAATGAATGGTTGCAAATGAGCAAAGGTAGGCTAATATCAGTTATTAACCACAGTTTAAAACGTGTGCAGTATGAGGCATGGTTATGGGGGGTGGGGGGGGCTTTAGGCTGGATAGGTGGAAAACAGAATAAGAGCATCTATACATAGTTGAAGCACTGTCATTTGAAAGGTACAGTGGGCGCAACTTTTAACTACTCCTGAGACTAAAAGGAGACTCGGTGTGTGTAGGCTATCTGTTAACTGTCTGCTCTAGCCTCAGCCTGTTTCCTGTGTGCCTGCTCTCAAGGTAATGGAGGTGAGTTCCCTGCCTTCAAATTGCTTTCATTTTCATGAAGCAGTGTCTGGATGACTGGCAAAGAACCTTTACAATCAGAGCTACCCAATCAAGGGACATGCTGCTGTGCAAAGTTGAGAGTTACAAGCTCTGGAAGATTCCAGAAGGGACCAGAGGACTGAAGACCCTGAGAAATACCCCTGCATCCGAAGAGGAGGTGGCCTTGTTGACCTTTAAGGCTTGACCCCGCTCTGTTCCCATGGTCCTCTTTACATGAAAAGGTGCAATGATAAACTAAAGGATTAGGTTGGTTCAGAGTAAATGGAATTTCTGGGGGTGCAGCTAGGGTGGCCAAGGCAATAAAAATGCCTTAACAAACCAGTTCTCATAGGTGCCTTGACCCTCCATAAAGTAAAGCTAGCTGTGGGTGGCAGAGGTATAGGCAGCCAGGCCTCATTGAGGGTCTTATCAGTGGTCCAAACCACTGTAAGGATTGCTTTAACCATTGACAGAAACTCCAGGGTCTCCCTAGGAAAATAAAGGCAAACAACATAGCTGTGGTCTGCTTCCAAGTCCCATGCTCTGCATCCTAAGCCAAGGAGGGGTCCAGCAGAAGAGCCCAACCTCTTAGCAAGCACAGTGGTGATTAGTAAGAAGTGGGCCCTTACCAGAGCAGAACCAAGCTGAGAAAATCCTAGACCTCTTTTACATTAAAGGCAAGAGGTTACTATGAAAACTAGGTAGAGAGCACAAGAGATTATCTTTTATAGTCCTGAAGGAAAAATTTGGCAATTTCCCCTACCATTTTTCATCTTTGAAGAGAAGCAAAATGCATGTGTGTGTGTGTGTGGTGTGTGGTGTGTGGTGTGCGTGTGTGTGTGTGTGTGTGTGTGTGTGTGTTTCCTAGAAATAACTTTGAACTTACAGAAAAGTTGCATGAATAAAAATAGCACCAAGGGGGCTGGAGAGATGTCTTAGCAGTTAAGGCATTTGCCTGCAAAGCCAAAGGATCCTGGTTTGATTCCCCAGGACCCACGTAAGCCAGATACACAAGAGGTGCATGTGTCAGGCGTTCGTTCGCAGTGGCTGGAGGCCCTGGCATGCCCATTCTCTACCCCTCTGCCTCTTTGTCTCTCTCAAATAAATAAACAAATAATATATATATATTTTTAAAAAGCACAAAGGACACCTTTATTCCATGACCTAAGTAACTACTAATTAGTTTGTCTGAACCAGTTGAGGGATAAGATACATGCACCATGAGCGTTTATGCTTCATTACGCACTTCCTGGGAATAGCATATTTTGTTGAGTAGACAGAATAGAGTTATCCAGTTCAGTAAAATTAACACTGATGAATAATTTTGTATATCATCCATATTTCAATCCCCCCCCCAACATTTTTCATAGAATTGTTTCCCACTGCAACATAGGGGGAAATTCTGGGATTCAATTGTACTTAATCATCTTATTTTGTGTGTGTGTGTGTGTGTGTGTGTGTGTATGAACAGAGGACAACCTCAGGTGTCATTCCTTAGATGCTGTCTCCTTCCCTCCTTCCTGGGGCGAGCCCCCTGTCCTGCAGGAGAAGAACGACCACCAGACGAAGATCCTTCTTGATCACACTTTATTGGAAAGCCTCTTGGTTAACAGGAAAGCTGATGGCGAGGGGTGCAGGAGTGTAGCTGCTTTTATAGGGCAGAATACTACGGGGCGCCTGCTGATTGGCTGCCATAGGCTCACCCGCCCACAGGAGCCACGGGATAGGCTCGGGACAAGGTGCGTCAAGCACATGCGCAACCTCAAGGGAGGTTGGCGCCAAGGCGCTGCCTAAATAAGGAATTGTTTACCTCAAGACTGGCAGGAAGCCAGCGCCATCTTGTAATGGCGTCTGCATTAGCTCCCTACACCCTCCCTCCTTCCTACCTTCCTTCCTTCCTGTCTTCCTGCTTGCTTCTTTTCGTTTTATTTTGAGTCAGGGTCTCTCGCTGGCATGGAACTTGCTGGGAAGACTGGGCTGGCTGGCCAGATATCTGCTTCTGTCCTGCTCCCCTAGCGCTGGAGTGGAGAGTGTGTTTTTCACATCCTTGAGATCCTTCTCAAAGTCCCCTGTTGTCATGATGACCTGTGGCTAAGGACTTGCCTTGAACCTTGAAGGGGGAAAATATCATTTTGAGAATCTTCGTTTCCTATTAAGACCACACACTTGTGACCCTTATGTTTATTTGGAGCTGTCATCCCAGTACTTCTATGCATGTTATGAATCAGTAGTCTTGACAGTCGTGATAATTAAGCATTTCTATGTAGGCATTGCTGTGGTTAGCTCAGTAAAAAGTATACTCAGCAACTCTGGTCCCTGTCCTCCAGAGCAGCTTGCCTAACATGCATCAATATGCAATGTTAGGTGCAGTAGCCTGTCAAGGAAGACACTTGCAAAACATGATACAGACTTAGAATTATTGACATTATTTAGGTGGCAACATTCAGTCAGAAGGGAAACTCAATAAATTGTTGATACTTTGAAATATCAGAGCTACAGTCCCTCACTTTCACCCAGAACTTCTTTTCAGAATGCCCTTTATGAATGTCTACTTAGTATCAAAGAATCAGAGGGAATGTGGGAGGATGAAACGAGAGGCAAATTTTTAAAGGTTGTGAAGGACTGGGGGAGATGGCTTAGTGGTTAAGGCATTTGCCTGCAAAACCAAAGGACCCAGGTTTGAATCCCCAGGACCCACATAAACCAGATGCACAAGGTGGCACATGCATCTGGAGTTCATTTGCAATGGCTGGAGGCCCTGGTGTGCCCATGCTCTCTATCTTTCTCTCAAATAAATAAAAATAAAACATTTTTTTAACAAAAGATTGTGGAAATCTGATAATAATGTCTTTAAAAAATGTCACCAAGAAAAGTAATGGGCTGGAGTGATGGCTTAGAGGTTAAGATGCTTGCCTGTGAAGTCTAAGGATCCAGATTTGATTCCCCAGTACCCACATAATCCAGATGCACCAGGTGACGCATGCGTCTGGAATTCATTTGCAGTGACTAGAGGCCCTGGTATGCCCATTCTCTCTCTGTGTGTCTGTCTGCCTGTCTATCTATCTATCTATCTATCTATCTATCTATCTATCTATCTATTATCTATCTATCTATTTATCTATCTATCTGCCTCTTTCACTCTCTCAAATAAATAAAATACTTTTTAAAAATTAAAAAAAAAAGAGCCCTCATTTTCCAAGGATGCAATTTAAATGGAAGGGAAACTGTGGGCAGCATTTGAGGGGCTTCAGGGGCCTGAAACTGATAGAGGAACAGAAAGGTGACACTTTCTAATGCACCTCTAGTCACCACTGGTTTAGGGTTTCTGTTCTACTGTTAAGTATTTTTTTTTTTCTGGCTTATCTAACAATGAGTTATAGACAACAAAGGCAGACCTTTAGAATGACATATAACTTTAGTAATCAATTCTGGGTTCATAGTATTCTAAATTCACAGTCTTACAGGATATAGAATAACCACACAGGGGGCGGCAATGAGAGGCGGCTCAGAGACAGAGCATTTGCCTCGTATATGCGAGGCCTTGGATTCAATCCCCAGCACTGAAAAGAAACTTCTTTAAATAACATAAATAGTAAAGTTTTTCTTATGCTCTAAGATCTTTTCCTAGGCCAGTTGAGGTTTAATTTTTTAGAGATACCTGTGCTATCCAGCATAGCGATGATCAGCCATATGAACATACTGACTGTGTGAGATGTGGCTTGTCTGAACTGATTTGTGCTACACATGTAAAATACTTATTAGACTTTAAAGACAGCCTGTGAAAAATAATGTAGCAAGTTTTAAATAATAGTGACTACATAGTGAATGATATCTTGAGTATATTGGGTTAAATAAAATGTTATTAAAATTAATTTCAGGGGGCTAGAGAGATTGCTCAGTGCATAAACAGGCTTACTTGCAAAGCCTGATGGTCTAGGCTTGATTTCCCAGGATCCATGTAAAGCCAGAGGCACACAGTAGCACATGTATGTAGAGCTCATTCGCAGAGTCAAGAGGCTCTGGCACTCCCATTCTCTCGTAAATAAAACCATGAAAAACACTAATTTCACCTCTTTCTTTGAACTTTTAAAATATGGCTACTAGAAAGTCAAAAGCAATGCATATGCTTGCACTTTTGGTTCCTATTGCATTTCTACTGGAAAGCTGCACTCTAAGTACAAGGGAACCTTAGAGCAAATCCCATGTATTTCATATCATGTGTTTTAAAGCCAATGACCAAAGGGAAAACTGAGTAGTCAGTGATTCCCTCCCCGCACTTTTTTTGTTATTGTTGATGTTGGATTTTGACTTAATTAAAGCTTCTTTGGTTAAATTTATTGTAAATCTGCCCCGCAGTCCTAGTTGGGAAGAGAATTGAATCTTTTTGTTGGCTGTTTTAAAGTCTGAAGAAAATCCTACACTCATTTCAAAAGTTACTTTATTTTTAGAAACCTTTTATGAAAGTGTTCCATCTAGGTGGTAGATGCGAGGTCTGAGTTCTTAAGATGCTAACTAATTGTGAAAATTACCCAGAAACTTTGGAGAGAACCTATTTGGCCCCACAGAGAGGCAAGCAGGGGTCTTGTGGGCTCTCAGAAGTCACGGACCAGCCATCTACCTCCATGTTCACACCTTCCTTCCAATAAATGAAAACACTGGGGAAGATAAAATATTTATTCCTAAGTGTCTATAACTGAATTTATGGATATAACTTGCTGGGTATTATTGCCTGTGTAAACCCATGTAACTGTGCGCGTAAAACGTGTTTTTATTAGTTCCTACATAAAAATTTTATGATAATGGCAAACAAAGGACCAATTTAGGTTAGCTGAGTTTGTTCTTATTACTCCAGCTTGCAACAGATAAGAAGCAATGCAAACCGCAGCAGTCTGCAGGGTGGGATGTGGGGGACAGGGGCGGGTGTCCCAGGGCGGGGGCTCCTGCCAGTGGGCTGGGGAGGCTGGGAGGCTCCCAGGAGGCCCCAGAAGAGGCTCAGAAGGGTGAGGCTGGGTAGCTCTACTCCCCCTTGGTAACTGTGGGGCATTCAAATTTGGTCTTTGAAAAGGCCTCATAACTGCTGTTGAAAGAACTCCCACATACTGTATTTCAACTGGAGAATTACCAAGAAAAAAGAAGGTTCAGGCGGCTTATTGTGGGCCATCTCCCACTCTGGGATTTAAACAAAGCACCCACAGAACAAAGTTCCTTTAAACGGGGTGCCTTCGTCTGAGTCTCTCCTGTCTGCGGGGCTTGGCAGGCTCTCCGGAGAGAGAGCCCACGCCTCTCATTCCCACTACTGCCTTTTCATGTCTGACCCTCAAATGTGGCAAAAGGTCCCTGTGGTGACCTGGATTGGAAGGAAGTTGGTGCAGAATTTGAAAGCGAAGCTTAGTTCATAAATACCGCCTTTTCCTTCCCAGTGACTAGTTCAAAATTGATAGTCTGCTATCACAAGCAAGCTTGGTTCTTGCTTGAACCAGCATTCGGGGACATGTTTCATTGTACTCGAAGGGCAGTAGTAAGAAATATTTTAAGTTACATGAACCCAAAAGGAGAAAGACATAGGATTATCACAGATATCTAACACTGAAGATTATTGTATATAGAAATCAACTGAGAGTGTAGGCAGGGGTGAGCCACGCTGGGTTCACTGTAGGGTAAAGTCTGTCTGAGGCATTCACGGAAGGACATTCCAGTGAGTCTAGGGCTGCAGGAGTTTGGATGCCGGCAAGATGCTTGGTTGATGGGGCTGGGGAAATGGCTTTGTAGGTACAGGGCTTGTTGTGCGTGAGGATCCAACACAGGTAAAACCTGGACATCATTGTGTGCACCTGTGGTCCCATTGCTGAAGAGGAGGAGACAGGAGACTTTCTAGGCCTTCCTGGTCAGCTTGCTTAGGTTCAGTACAAGACTCTGCCCCCCAAAACTGAAATGGTTTGGGCTGGAGAGATGGCTTAGTGGTTAAGCGCTTGCCTGTGAAGCCTAAGGACCCCAGTTCGAGGCTCGATTCCCCAGGACCCACGTTAGGGGTGCACAAGTCTGGAGTTTGTTTGAGGCCCTGGCACACCAATTCTCTCTCTCTCTCTCTCTCTCTCTCATCTGTCTCTTTCTCTCTCTTGTCTGTCGCTCTCAAATAAATAAATAAATAAATAATGACCACAAAATTTAAAAAAAATGAAATGGCTACCCACTGAAGAGGACACCTGATACTGACCTTTGACCTCCACACACATGCATGCACATATATGTATGTACCCCACACACATGCACTCACACACATGAACATGCATATCCACACAAACACTAAAACAAATAGATAAATAAATAAAAAAAACCCTTATGGTGAAGTTTCCTTGTACCTGGCACATCGCTCCCTTTTGATAGGTATACAATGGAGTCATTGTAGATGGCTGGCTTTTGTGATTGGTCTTAAAGTTCTATAGGGGAAGAGAGAGCATCTCCATTCCTTCATTCATGTGCCTGTGTTCCTATAGGACTAATTTGATTTCAAGTTCTTTTATATATTTCCTCAGCGGCTTTGTTTTACTGACCCTCAATTCAGTCTGTGTATATTTTATTAGCTATTTCTTTCTCTCAGGTGAAGAGTTTTCATTCTTTCTCAGAGACACTGTTTGAGTTTGCTTTGTGCCAGAAGAAACATGTGTGTGTGTGTGTGTGTGTGTGTGTCTGTCTGTCTTTCTTTACTTTGGCTTCATCTCAGGCTCTGGAGCAAAAACTACGAAGTCTTTACAAAATGTGTGCATGCTGTTTTCCTCTGGCTCTCATGTTGACTCTGCTGGTAGCCATCCCTGTTTCTAGTAAAATAGTGTCGTTTTGACACTTCTGCTAAGCAGACTGTTCAGGGTTGGAAAGGTAACTACAAAAGAGAAGGCTTACTTCTTGCCCTCTTGGAAGTGACCTTCCAAAATGGAGATGCCGCTGGCTGTGCTGGGGAAAGGTTACTGCAGGTGCGGCTGCCCTCTGTCTGCACCGAAACTTGCAGCTTTGGGCCCAGATTTCTTTCCGAGATGGCCTGGTTGATTCTAGACCCTGGATGTGAGAACCGGGCACTGTTTGTTCCACTGCCCCACATCCAGGAAAACACCATAGACTTTGAAGTTGCTTTCTGCCGAGGATAGAGAGTCATGATTTGTGGGGGCAGAGGAAAAATGACAGACTTAGTTGAGATCCCGTTGCTTTCTCTGAAAAGGTGGTTAAGAGAATAATTCAATTTTGGGGGAAATGCAACAAACATGGCTGAATTTTCAGTGCAGCTTGGAGTCTTTCAACTTGGGAGAAGGTGAATAGCTTTTCAGGCGTGTATGAAAGACAAGAATCCGAAAAGATCAGCTCTGTTTTAAACAGCAGGCCCCAGGGACTTAAGGATTGTAACAGAAGGGCAGATATAGCAGAGATGAACTTGCAGGCCCAACTCTGTTTGGGAACAAAGTACGCTGGCTGGCATCCCTGAGGTGTTGGGGAATGCCATTCTTGCCGGCCCTAGTTTGTTAGCTAAGGGAAATCTAGCTAGATATGCTCCCAGTAAGTTCGCTGGTATTGACTTTGCTGGGCCTGACCCATATTACAAAGTTCCAACAAGTGGAAAGTATAACTGAGCTTGGGGAAAAGCAATAGCATACACAATAGGACAGAAAAAGCAACGTCTTGAATAGAAAAGAAATTTGAGTAGAACCACCAAGTGAAGAAATCAGGACACTGGATGGAATGTTATAAGCCACAACAGAAAAACAGAACGAAAGAAAAGCCGAATATGTAGTGAAGATACAGTGAGATTACAATTTTCTAGTGTCAGCTCACACAAAACCTCTGCATCTTTGCTTTCTTTCTTCCTTCCTTTCTTTCTTTCTTCCTTCCTTCCTTCCTTCCTTCCTTCCTTCCTTCCTTCCTTCCTTCCTTCCTTCCTTCCTTTCTTTCTTTCTTTCTTTCTTTCTTTCTTTCTTTCTTTCTTTCTTTCTTTCTTTCTTTCTTTCTTTCTCTTTTTTGTAAAAGCACAGGGACACTGAGATATTGGACAGGTTGAAAAAAATTTGACAAAGGCAAAAAAATGGACTTTGGAATTCTGTTTTACAATTCATGAGAGCCAGGATTTTAAAATGTCAGATATGTTATAACATTCGAAATATTATATTTTAAATTTTGAGGGGCTGGAGAGATGGTTTAGCAGTTAAGGCATTTGCCTGCAAGGCCAAAGGACCCGGGTTCAATTCCCTGGGACCCACGTAAGCCAGGTGCATAGGTGGCACATGCATCTGGAGTTTGTTTATAGCAGCTGCAGGCCCTGGTGTGCCCATCCTCTCTTTCTCTCTGACATACACTAAATAAATAAAATAACTTAAAAAATAAATGAATAAAAATTTGAGAATACAGACTTAAGGAAATAATACCTGAACATGATCTCAGACTTCTAAAGCATCCTTAGTGCTATTTTTCTTAAATCAGAATAGAAGACATACACATGTAAACAAGTAAATCTTATTAGTCATCCAGGTTCACTGGGTAGACTAGTTTAGAAAACCACCAGAGGCAAAATGTCATGGGTCTGGTAACAAGATTAGGATCAGTCCTGACTAGAATCAGTGACCTAGAGCTTCCCACTAAACAACCCTGATGAGTTCTGTGAGTTCTGGAGTGGTGTGAAAGTTTAATTTTCTAGCTTGGTAGAGTAAGTGATCCTGGACTCAGAGGGGGGCAGTAGGACAATTTCAAACATCTTTAGATTAGTGAGCCCTCCCACATCTGTCTCCTTGTGCACGGGTTGATGGCGAGAGGTTTAGAGCATTGGGTTTGAATCTTAAGCCCCTTTTTTCCTTTTTTTTATTTGAGAGAAAGATGCTTGAAAGTGCCTCTAGTTAATACCGCTTTTGGCACATTTCTGATTTGGGGAGTTAAGATGTTAAAAGGTTAATTGACTTAATTAAGGTCCCACAGCTGGCCATTTGTGTAGAACTGAGCTGCTGGCTTAATGCTTACCTACAGATGCTGTTTTTCTCCTTCTCTGTATTTCTGAGATTTTTTTAATCATTTTGGAGTAGTCCTGTGACATATTTTTTTGATATGCATCAACAGACGCATGAAAATTGACCTATAATACATCTCAGGACTTTTCCAGCTCTACTTTAAAAAAAATTTTTTTTTTTTTCTGGATTGTGTAGGGCTCACCATTTCTGCAGTGGGTAAACAGAAAATATGCAATCAAGTCAGAACTGAAACCACATAAGGCACAGAGAGCATCATTGCTCTGGGACAAGCAGCTGACTGAACCAAGTCAGTTTCCAGTTTGCCATCGGTGACACTGATATCAGACACTGGTGGGAAATGTTTCAGTTGACGTCACAGACATGTTTATAAGGTTTGGCATGAAGGCCACTGAACTGTGAAAACAGGGACATATTTTACACGTGTGATCATTTCACAATGTCCTACTTTTCGATTTCATTGTGACTTTCACAACTACAAAACACATTCAGCTACATCATCTCATGTTCTTCTACATGGACCAGTTCTCCCCACTGGGGAAATGGGGGCTGAGTAGAGAAATAATGGGCCCAAAGCATGGTTCTTCTAAACCAGCCAGGCCCAGAATTCTTCTTAGACATACAGCATTTACTGAGGACGCAATGTCTGACACATCTTTGGAAGGAAATGGAACAACAGTGGCAATCCCATTTTCTTCAGCCTATCTCCACTTTGGGCATCTTTCCTTCCTGCCTGTGATGCGAGTTGACCAGGTCAGAGCAGGGTGAAATCATGCCATCTAGAGCCAGTGCCGTCAGCTTTCTTGAATGACCTCAGACAAGGAAAAGCATGTTCCCTGGCCGATCCAGGCCTCGTAGACCTATGTTCTCAGTGTTTCTGGTGTCTCGGTTCCAGCACCTGCAGGCCTCGCTCACCCCTGTGCCTTGTATGGCTGTCCTCCTCATCCCTGGCACCCTGTGAGCGTGCATGCACATGCATGTGTGTTGGCTGCTCACGCGCATGCACACACACATGCATGCATGCCATTGTTGGGTGTCTGGCATTGTTTCCTCACTTTTGCCGAGAATGCAGAGTTGCTTTTTCATGCAGCTCACTGATCATTCCTCAGGCTTTGGTAGGACACTTACAGCTTGGAGTAAGAATGCAAAAATGAAACAAAATATGAGGAAGTGGGACACCTATAAAAAATGTACCTTTTAAAAATAAGTTCTTTTGTTGTTTGTTTTTTATTAATTTTTGGTTTATTTTTATTTATTTATTTGAGAGCAACAGATAGAGAAAGAGAGAGAGAGAGAGAGAGAGAGAGAGCATTAGGGCCTCCAGCCACTGCAAATGAACTCCAGATGCATGCATCCCTTGTGCATCTGGTTTACATGGGTCCTGGGGAATTGAGCTTTGAACCAGGATCCTTAGGCTTCACAGGCAAGCGCTTAACCACTATACCATCTCTCCAGCCCAAATGCACCTTTTTAAATTCCAGGCCATAGTGCTCTACTGGTTTCTTAGTAAGTTTTCCAAGCATTAGTCCAGATTTAGATGAAGAGCAACGACAGACCCCGAGAAGGGATGACTTCTTAGAGATGTATCATGATGACCTCTACAGACAAGAAAACACAGCCAATTAAACATAAATGGAAAAGGCCATGATCTGTATTAGAATGAAATGCTGCGGCAGTTTCCAGCTAATCTAATGTGCAGTGTCTTAATCCTATTGTGATTTCCCTCAGCAGCATAACTAATACGCAACTCCGTTCTGTAAAAGTTACATGAAGCAAGTGCCCAGCTCTTCAGATATGTCAAGCCCTTTTCTTCCAAGGTTAGGACTGTTTTTGAAAATGGAAAAATGGAAGAGAGATGGCTCGCTTTTGTGAAATGGGTCTTTTAAGATCGCTCTGTTTTGTGAATCTTCAAGCCCCTGAGGGCACCGAGGGTAACTGGCATGTGTGTCTGGTATAAGGAGAAACTGGGGCAGGGTGGTGAGACTTCAGCCTCTGGGCTGCCTTCCCCTCTCTTGGGTTCTGTCTTCCTGGGATCCTTTGTCCCATTTTCCAGAGACTTCCTGCTCTCCGGCTGTGGCTGGTGCATGCTGCCATCAAGCCAGTGGAGAGGAACAACTACCCTTCTCCGCTCTCCTCTTCCCATCTGACTTGCCGTTTTCCTCTGTTTCCCTTTGTCCCTTGTTTGTCCTTTCTTTTCTGTAATGCAGTCACTTGTCTTGTCTTGGCACAATTATTGAATTAAGCATATGCTGAAATACTTTATTATTATTGAAATAGAAAGCTTTGTGTACCCTATTCTTATCTCTTTTCATATGTATGTGTGTGTGTGTGTGTTACACGTGTGTGTGCATGTGTGCTTGTGTGTGGCCCCACGTATGTGTACATGGGTGCGTGTCCACATGTGTTCGTGTGCATATTAGAAGCTAGAGGTCAATGTTGGGTATCTTCCTATATTGTTCTCCACTTTTTTTTTTTGTTGTTTTTGAAACAGGGTTTCCCACTGAACCCAGGCATCACCAACTGGTCTAGATAAGGTAGCCGGCAAGCTCTGGGCCTCACCTGCCTCTGCCTTCCCAGCGCTGGGATTACGGGGTATGCTGTCACGCCTGGTATTTTACATGGGTGTGAGGGATGTACTCTGGTCCTCATGCTTGGTTGGTTAATGCTTCACCTAGTCACCTTGTTCCTATTTTTCAAATATTTTATTTTTATTTATTTATTTGAGAGACAGAGAGAGAGAGAGAGAGAGAGAGAGAAAGGAAGATAGAGAGAGAGAAAGAGTTGGCATGCCAGGGCCTCCTGCTGCTGCAAACAAACTCTAGACTCATATGCCACCTTGTGCATCTGGCTTATGTGGGCCCTGAGGAATCGAACCTGAGTCTTTTGACTTTGTAGGCAAATGCCTTAACTGCTAAACCATTTCTCTAGCCCTTATTCCTAATTTAAAAAATTATTTATTTGATAAAGAGAAAGACAGAGAGAGTGAGCGAGCGAGAGAGAGAGAGAGAAAGAGGGAGGGAGGGAGAGAGAATGGGTGCACCAGAGCCTCTAGCCACTGCAAATGAACTCCAGATGCATGCACCACCTTGTGCATCTGGCTAACATGAGTCCTGGGGAGTTGAACCTGGGTCCTCTGGCTTTGCAGGCAAATGCCTTAACTACTAAGCCATCCCTCCAGCCCTTATTCCTAATTTTTGAAAATAGGTAAAAGTAACCTTTTATCATTAAAAACTAAACAAAAAACCCCTGCAGCCCCACACCAGTGAGATTAAATTCATTTTTATTTACATGTATTTTCTAAGTACTATATTCATTAATGTATTTATTAGATGCATTCCATTTGCAGACATGGTTCTGAGCTGGTAGAACCGAGAACAGATCTAATTGCAGCCCTTGCAGAGTTACCGTCTTACTGGGAAGAGACTGGAGATAGGCAGTTACAAAGTGAAACGGGCAGGTTGTAGCTCAGTGGTAGAACATATGCTTGCGTGTATGAGGCCTTACTTCTATCCCCAGTACAAAACCCACCACCACCAAAACAGCAGAACAGACACTCTGATTTCACAGGAAAGGTTTGGGAGTGTTGGAGGGAGTGCCCTGGTCACTGAGTGTACAGAGAACACGCTATTTCCTGCTTTCTAGGGCACTGGCTCTCAGCTATACATTGGGGGAACAATGGTCACCTTCTACCACTAGCAAGGCCAATATCCAGAGTGATGTGAAGCATGAAGAAAGGCATATGTAGCCCCAGGTCTTGGACAACAAATACCTTGTGGCCCAATTGTGACTTGGCTTGGGATTTCACCTTGACTGTTGAGTCTGAGTTTGCTCAGTTGCAAACTGAAAGCGAAATCAATCATATCAAGCTTCAGACCATTTGGCCTCCCTTCCTTCCTTCCTTCCTTCCTTCCTTCCTTCCTTCCTTCCTTCCTTCCTTCCTTCCTTCCTTCCTTCCTTCCTTCCTTCCTCCCTAACTCCCTCCCTCCCTCCCTTCTTTCTTTCTTGTTTCTTTCGAGGTTGGATCTCGCTCTAGCTCAGACTAACCTGGAATTCACTCTGTATTTTCAGGGTGGCCTTGAACTCACTGCGATTCTCCAGCCTCTGCCTCCCTAGTGCTAGGATTAAAGGCTTGTGCCACCATGCCCGGCTTGGCTTTATTTTTATTTGATCATAAAATAATGTGTGTGGGAGAGAGTGTGTGTATCTTTAGTGCATCCAGAGACATCTATCTTTTCTTTGTTAAATCATTGTCTACTAGCTGTCCTCTGAAGGGACAGCCGTGGCCACGGAGTGTGTATGTTCTTTGGGCATGATCTCCACAGTGTAATCTCAAGGATAGAAGGAGACCCAGGTCAGTGGCATTCCCCGCTCCAGGCCTTTTCCATGCGCCGGAGTTGGTGCCCTTACAGATAACAGCGATGCTGGCTTCACAGTGTGGTTGTCAGGGTTACACACAGCCCTACCTATAACCTGGGTCATGGTTGTGATGGTGACCCCTGAGGACACTGGTGCCCCTTCCTCAAAGCTCTCTCATCATGTCAACTGGACACCTTGTCTTAGCCTGTGACATTGATATATCACTGCAACTACTTTGAGACACATCATTAAACATAATGCAGTCAGAGTACTGTGATTCAGCATGTCAACAAGATGGACCAAAATGAACATATTGAAACACCCCCAGCTTGATGGGGGGACTCCATCCTTCACCATCAGGGAGCCTTCACAAAGACGCATTTGCACCGTGCCCTCAGCTGCGCTTGTCGGAAGGGCCGGGTGGAAAGGAGTTGCCTAAGCATGCCAGCGGACCCTGCGCTTCTCCGTGTGCTCCGGGTCCTTCCTGTGGCACGCGGGTGGCCCTGCCCTTTACCTCCAATCAATACAAAGAATGAAAGCAAACAGCTCTTAGGTGCTGAGGGGCCAGATTTAAGCCTCGATAACGGGTGTGATGACATGGAACAGCCTCCTCTGTTTGCTGAGTCTCATCACACAGGGAGGAACGTGGATGAAGGTACGGCTATAAATTAATGGGGAAGAAAAGGCGGCCCTTGCAGGCCCTATGTTACCACTAGTGTGGAATTCTCTTTTGCAAGAGGTCACTGAGTCAAATGCTGTGGATGGATAATTTTATGGCCACTAATAAAATTTATAGCCAAAGCAAGCTAAGATAATAAGGGTAATCAAACATCCAGCCCTGGGATGTAAGATTCCCATCTTGGCCTTCTGGTGTGGTGGTGGGGCAGGGTGGTGGTCAGGGAGGAGCTTATCTGTGTGGCTCAAGGCCACCTGAATCTCAGAGGTGATTTGTGTGTATGGAAGCCCCGGGGATGGGGCCAGGTCTGGGGCAAGCTTCAGTGGAGGAAGCAAGTGCTTATGCTCTGAAGACAATATACCAAGAATACTGGGAAAAACAAATCACTTTATCTGAGTGCCTTAATGTAAACCTTTAATCTGGGAAGTGATCTGACCCATGCCAGTTCTGGAGTCTACGTTATGGAAAGAACGCTAGTTGGCCCGTCAGGTGTGATGTGGCAGGCAGAAGAAGGGAAGGGAGAGTGATATATTCCCTGTGCAGTGTCAAGGGCCAGGCTGTGTGTAATCAGAGAGCTGAGTTGATGGGTTTCCTCCCTCCCCTCTCCATTCCCTCTAAAGGAGGGCTCAGACCAGCCACGTCTCCTATAGGCTTTAGGTATGGTCTACATAGGGTCTAGTCACTTTATCACTATAACCACCCTGCCAGACATGACGTGGCCTGTGCAGAGAAGAATCAAATTCACTGGAGGAGAGAACCTCCAGGTTCTTGACCTTCTTCTCTGGCATTGATCCCCAACTGATGGTTCTCATGACCACTCTATCTACATGCAGAGCGTGGGGCGCAACACTCCTGGGGCAGGTTGAAAGCAATAAACTCCAGTGTTATGGGATATTTTTAGTGTGATAAAATACACGTAGTCTAAAATGAACCATGTTAACTGTGTGTGTGTGTGTGCGTGTGTGTGTGTGTGTGCGCGCGCGCGCGCGTGTGTGTGTGTGTGTGTGTGAGTGTAGGTTAGAGGACAACCTCAGGTCTTGTTCCTCAGGATCACCATCATCCACTTTTTTCCTTTTTTGGCCTCTCAGGGAAGGGTCGCACTCTAGTCCAGGCTGACCTGGAATTCACAAGTCTCAGGGTGGCCCCAAACTCACGGCGGTCTTCCTGCTTCTGCCCGCCCCCCAAGTGCTGGGATTAAAGACATGTGCCACCACGCTTGGCATCAGAAAGAATGGCCACACCAGGGCCTCCAGCCACTGCAAATGGACTCCAGATGCATGTGCCACTTTGTGCATCTGGCTTTACGTAGGTTCTGGGGAATCAGTCTCGGGTGGCTGGGCTTTGCGGGCAAGAGCCTTAACTGCTAAGCCATCTCTCTAGTCCTACTTTTTTTTTTTTTTTTTTGAGGCAGAGCCTCCTTGGCCTGGATCTTGCAGATTAGGTTGGACTTGCTGGCCAGTGATCCCCAGGGATCCTCCTGTCTCCTGTACGGGAACTGCACTTGTGCACCGTCACAACTGGCGGGGTCACATGGGTTCTCGAACTCACATTCGGGTCCTCATGCTGGCCTTGCAAGCACTTTACCCATCTCCCCAGCCCCCTCCATACTTCTCAGTATACACAGTTTAGTGGCGTTAAGTCTATTCCCATTGCTGTACGTCATATTACCACCTCCCGTCCTCCAGCACTGTTCCTCCGAAGTGAACTCAACACTCAGTAGACGCTAGTACCCTCCCCTGACCCCAGTCCCTGGTGCCCACCATTTTACTTTTGTCACCATGAGTTTGACTAGTCTGGATTATTCTGGATAACTCAGAGAAGTAGAATCATTATGTTTCTTTCCCTTTTTAAAAAAAGTTTTTTTAAGCTGGGCGTGGTGGCACACACCTTTAATCCCGGCACTCAGGAGGCAGAGGTAGGAGGATCGCCGTGAGTTCGAGGCCACCCTGAGACTCCATAGTGAATTCCAGGTCAGCCTGGGCTAGAGTGAGATCCTACCTCAAAAAAAAAAAAACCAAAAAAAAAAAAAAAAAGGTTTTTTGAGAGGGGGTCATGTTGTGTAGCCCAGGCTGACCTTGAACTTGTGACTCTCCTGCCTTAGCTTCTCAAGTGCTGGGATTGCACAAGTGCTGCCATGCCTGGCTCCTATGTTGCTGTTTTAGTTAAAAAGTTCTTTTAGTGAAGGGGACGAACGTACATTTTGTTTTCAGTGGATTTCATTCAAGCAAAACAAACTGAGCAACAGTTTGCTGAGACTTCCTCCACAAGAGCTTTCTTGCTGGTACCAGCTCTTGCCCCATCCCACAACCCACCCAAGACAGGCTCCTCTCTTTCCTGCCTTTGCCATGTGTTGCTGCAGCCCTGGGTCATTCTGGAAGAGACAGAAAAGGTTGAGACTATGTGTACCTGGACCCCACAAGTCGGCTCAGGGACCACAGCAAGAGCCAGGGGACAAGTCTGGGAGAACTGAGAGCCAGCTGGACTGGGGATGGCGTCACGTGGGAGCAAGTCTGTGCTTCGCTCAGAAGTTGGCTCTTCTCATTTGTCAGCCGCGGGAGAAATCAGCATAGATCAGGAAGCGTTTCCATGCCCGGAGGAGAGGTGCTGAAGCAGGGGACAGGCACCCTTGGGGTGAGAGTGAGAGCTCCCTGAAGCCATGCAGAGGTTTTCTGCCAGTGCACTCCAGACAGTCCTCAAGTGACCAGCATGCGGTCAAGAGACAGGGAGGAAACAGATGCTGCCATCTGTCCCTGGCGGCAGGAACCCTTTTGTCTGCCACAGCCAGCTGCCCATTGTCCACATGCCTCCTCTAGCATCTACGCTCTGCTCCACCCTGCTCACCTTTGAAAGGCTGAAGGTGCACTGTTTGGTCTCTTCTTCACTGGTTCACTTCCCTCCTGTGCGTTGTATGAAAGCTCATTCAGTCTCAGTGCATTCTGGGGTCCAGAAGCCTGAGCACTAACACCGTGGAAGCTTCCAGATAACACCAGGGTGACAAATGAGCTTCACCCCGAGCTGATTCATGCTAACCCCGATCAATAGTACTTATTGAGCACCTACTGTTTGTAAAATCATAGAAACATTCACAGTGTAAATAACAAATCACAATAAAAGAGATCATCCCAAGGCAGTGAAAAATGGCACAAGAGAAAATGTTATTAAGATGCTATTTTGTGGAATTTGAGTGGGGTGCCGTTAAATGCATTCAACAAAGACTGAATAGGAAGCATTGCTATCCTATCACAGGTACCTTTACTCAGGACATGGATGCTGTTTGGAGGTCCCCTGCTGTCTTCATACAATCAAAGGGAGGTGGCTTTCTGGGTCAGTAGAGCCACTTAAGGTGAACCACCACCGTGCTGGCCCCCACTGGTACCTCTGAGTGGTTCCTTCATGGGGAAGATAAAGGACAGTGGCTCCCAGATTGCGGTTTGCAGTGGGGAAGCAAGTTGATCAGATCTGAATGTCCTCTGTTCTGGTTCAACAGCTCAACCAAACTTCAGATTCGTTGTTTCTTTCGGGACAAGTTCTGAGTTTCTCGTGCTGAGGTATCAGTGCAAAAAAATCAGCGTGACTGAAAGTCATGAGCCTCCCTCAGGTTAGCATGGGGAGGGAAGCGTTGTTCCTCCACAGTGAATGCAGTGCAGCCCCGTGGCACATCATGGCACTCTTACCACCCACAGAGAGGACCCTGCTTGTGTACCTACACATACGCATTGGCTGCTGTGCCAACAACTGTGTGCTTACCCTCTTCCCAAAGCCTCGTTCCTTAACTGTCCCCTGTATTTTATTTGCTACCAGCAGCCCTTCCACAGCCCAAGGGACATGGTGGCGTTTGGAGAATAATGCACTGTTGAGTCATGTAATGGAGCTGAAGAGCCGAAAGCCGGAACCAAACCCAACATAACCCTGTGGCGAAAATCTAGTCCCCCAGAGTTTGTGCTCAGAAGTGTCAGCTGTCATGTTTGCAAGTAGAACGGAGTCTCGTAAATTAGTAGCAAAAAAGTAGGTCCCTTCTTTAGGGATTGGCCCATGAAGGATGGGGCAGGGGACCCCAGTGGCGGGGAGGAAAGACCACTGACATAAACTCAGAAGCTGAGAGCAGAATGAGTACCATGGGAGAGGGGCTGTGCCAACTGTCATGAAATAGAAATGCCTCAAGTTTCTCAGGGATGCAATAGAAGGCCAGTTCGTGGAGAGACAGGGGGCCCCTGGGAGATCACCAGTGAGGGCTGAAGGGTGAGACTGTGGAAGCCAGGGTGCCCAGGGTCCCCTTCCTTCAGTAGCATGTCAGCAGAGACCTCCTGTCCTCTTCCGGTCTTCACGGCAGCCCTGGCTCTGCTGTTCATCCCCTGGGCGAGTGTGAACGGGGACACCTCCTTCTCCTCCCCACTGAGGCTTTCTTTATACCTGAAGATGCGGCAGGAAACCTCTGCATTAGCAAGCTACAGGCAGTATTTACACATACACACACACACTTTTATTTTTGCATGGGAGAAAATATGTTTTTGGTTGACTACAGATTTTTATATCTATGCCCCCCCCAGCTTCATGAGGTTAAGGATAAGCAACGATCTCCCCAATATGTCTGGTCCTCAGCTTCTTCAGCACACTTCAGTCACAAAGTGAAGATGGTATGAGGAAGCAAAACAGAACAGAGTCAAGGCCTGTGCTGCCATTTGGCTGAATGGCCCTGGGCAACTTATCTGTCTCCTTTGCAACTCTGTTTTCTGATCCAGATCTGGGAACAAGAGTCACCTTGTTTAGATAACTTAACGTTGATAGTTTCCCCTGGGCCTCGGAAGAGGGCAGTGGCTTATCCACAATGCAGTAGTAGAGATACCAGAATTCTTCATTCTATTGAAGGTGATGTGTTTGAGATCTTTAGCCCCTCCATTTAATATATGTACAGGTTACCCACCAGTAAAGAGCCACAGAAGGGATTTGGACTGGGCAGTTCTCTCTTAATCAGATCTCATCCAGTGGGGCAATATTTGTTCCTTTGATTCATGAGGTCATTGATTTACAACTGGTGGCATTGTCCAAGTGATAGTTTTCAAGGTAGAAGGGAGTAAGTTCTTGATAATAACTATCTTGGTGATCAGGATGATGATTCCCTGGGGAGAATTATCCACCAAGACCCAAAGCTCTTGAAGCCTGCATACTAGTATGTGGGTGAGGCAGGGTAGTTTATCTGATAAGCAGTCTCTCTCTCTCTCTCTCTCTCTCTCTCTCTCTTTCTCCTCAGAGTCATCTGGAACTGACAGGATTTAATTGTGTAGTCAAAGCAGCTACAGTTGCTTTTACTGAGAGCAAGTCTGGCGCCTGTGATTTTCAGAAGGATAAAGACGTAGCCGGACGGAGCTCTGAGAAGGTGCTTCCGCCCAGCTATTCTGCAGACGGTCTTTGTCCAGGATACTGACTGATAGGGACCTGAACGCAACTCGCAAAGATAAAAGAGGCAAATGCTGGAAGTACTCAGGACACCGAGGCGTGTTTGCCCACGTGTCTGCCACGGTGCCGGGAACATTCTAAGCACACAATATACATGGCTGTTCATATGAAAGAATACAAAGGGAAACTAAAGTAGTGTACTGAGAAGGAAGGGTTTGGGGTGTTGCTAAGTGGGAGAGCACTTATCCAGCATGCCTTGGGTCCCGCCCTCAACAAAGGGGAAAAAAAATCAAGAACAATGAGAGAGTGGTGGTGGTGATGAGGGGGAGAGACCACTCCATCCCCAAACTAGCACAAAGAAGAGCCAAACAGCACACTTTGCAAATGATGGAACTGGGGGAAGTATCATCCTATTTGCTTCTTCATCCAACTCAAAGGAGTTTTGGGTTTTTTTTTTCAGAGCTGGGAATGGAAGTCAGGGCCTCACGCATGTTGGTTAAGCACTCAACCACTGGGCATAGCTATATGTCCAACAAAATAAATAAATTTGAAAAAGAAATATCTTCTTATTTAGAAAAGTCTCAGAAAGGCAAACTAGATAGCTGTGAACAGTGGACTGTGAAAAGAGCTTATGTTCATGTCACAGACATGTTTTGAATGTCTTTGAATGCCAGGCGTCATGTTGACCTTGCGATACGGTGATGGGCAAGCCAGCCCTTGCCCGCTGTCCTGTGGCGCGTAACCTCTGGACCCTAAGGCCAAGGACAGATACTGAAGGGAACGTGGAAGCCTACCCGACAGAGAGCATAGGCACGTGCACAGAGCCTGGGGCAGGAGAAACAAGACTGGATGAGAATTACCCGGTGAACCTACCAAAGTGCGCAAGGCATCAAAGATCCCACAACACATTCATTGACTGACTGGACCTAGAATCACTTGTGAAGGATTATTTCAGTGGGGTTATTAGCCTCTGCACATGCTTTTGAGGTATTGTCTTGATTTGGTTAATATCAGTGGTAGACCTACCTTCACTGTGGGCAGCACCATTCCATGAGCTGGGGTCTTAAACTGTCTAAAAAGGAGGGAACGGGCTGGCGAGATGGCTAAGCAGTTAAGGCGCTTGCCTGCAAAGCCAAAGAACTCATATTCAAATCTCCGGGTCCCACACAACCGGACGCACAGTGACACAAGCCCCCAGCGTCACACATGCACACGCATCTGGAGTTCGTTTGCAGCGGCTGAAAGGCCTGATACACCCATTCTTTCTCTCTCTGCCTCGTTCGCTCTCTCTTAAAATAAGTAGCTACCCCAAGGCTCCTGCTGCTGTGCCCAACTGCTAACCTTGAGCTGTAAGCAGACGTAAACTCTTCCTTCCTTCAGTCACTCTTGGCTGCTATTTGATCATAGCAGTGGGGAAGTAAAGGCCACACTGGCTTTCCTCCAATGTCATTGTGAGTCAAAACGCAATGATAGCTCTTAATGGACACAGAGGGTACCATGAGTTTGGAGTTTAGTTTTGTTCTGGGAGCGCATCATGTCGGTACCAGCCCGTGAGGACGGGTATACGCGACATCTCCCTGTTCCCTGGCCACCTCCGCTGTGGGAGAGTGGCAGTTGCTGGCAGCAGAGGAAGCCCTGGAGCCATACAGCGGGCTTTCGCAGGCAGCCACCCCTGTGGGGTTCAGGCATGCCGACCTGCCTGCCCCTTCTCCAGTTTCGGGTGTCTTTGACAGGTGTCAAGTTTCCTCCCAGTGCACGAGAGAATGAGAATGAATGGGAATAAGAAAGCGGGTGCTGGCGGCACTTCAGCTGAACAATGCCAAGCTTTCCAAGCTGGAGTAGGAATTTAAGCAGAGCAGAGTTTCACGTCAATGGGATGCAGAGCAAAAGGCTGTTCTGCTAATACTGAACAGTACAAAGGTTTCCATACCGAGTGTTAGCGCGGCTTTCTTTCCCTGGCCGGCCGCCCTGCTCAGTTACCAAAGGGAAGCGATTCCCCGCATCTGCTTGATCGCACTTGAGTTTCCTACGCAATAGAAACAGTTTCCACTTAGCACTTAAGGATTGTAGCAGGCCAGAGGCTTGTTTTGCTTTTGTATTTTTTTTTTAAAATCTGTAATGTACTTTTGTTTATTTAATATTTTCTTTTGCAGACTGAATTTTTTTTGTGTGTATGATGTGTCTGTGTGTGAGTGTGGACACGTGCAAAGTCGGAGGATGACTTTTGGGTGCTGTTCCTCGCCTTTCACCTCCTTTGAGGCAGGGTCTTTCGTTGTTTACAAGCTGGCTGGTCTGCAAACTCCAGGAAAATTCTCCTGTCTCTACCTGCCATCCCACTGAAGGTGTACTGGGGTTACGGAAGCTTGCCACAGCTCAGGTCCCCAGGATCTGAATGCAGGTACTCATGCCTGTGTGGCAAGTGCTAGATTCACTGAACCATCTTGGTTTTAAAGTAGCTTAAGTGTTAAATATTTTTTGTTTATTTTCATTTATTTATTTGAGAGCGACAGACAGAGAGAGAAAGAGGCAGATAGAGAGAGAGAATGGGCACTTCAGGGCCTCCAGCCATTGCAAACAAACTCCAGACGCATGCGCCCCCTTGTGCATCTGGCTAACGTGGGTCCTGGGGAACTGAGCCTCGAACCGGGTCCTCAGGCTTCACAGGCAAGCACTTAACTATAAGCTATCTCTCTAGCCCAAAGTAGCTTAAGTTTTAAAGGAACCAAATTGCACACTTAGCCTTTGCCTCCATAATTACCATATCTGGCATGAGATTAGCACTCTCCACAAGTATACTTCTATACCATATCCTCACCCACCCCACCCCCCCGCGCAGATGTGTGGTTTTCAGTAGCATATTATGAGGATGTCGACAGAATCAACAATCCTTTAGGTCTTCTGTTATGAAGGCACTCAGTAGAAATAAAACGAAGCCAGCCTCGGCTGCCTAGCAAGTTTGAATCTAGCTTGGATTATATGAGACCCTCTCTAAAAAGCAAAAACAATATACTAATACTTTAGCTTGACATTATAGTGCACAGTGTAATCCCAACACTTGGAAGGAGGAGACAGGAGGATGAGGAGTTCAAGGATAGCCTCAGCTACATCGTGACTTCAAGGCCAGCCTGGGCCACATGAGACCTTGTCCCCAAATCTCACCCTCCAAAGACTAAAAATAAGATGGAAGCTATTTATGTTAAAAAACCAAAATGTAGATAAAGTGCAAAACCTTCTAAACTCTCCATGCAAAAACACAGGCAATGCGTGGTAACTGTCCCTTTTTATTTGTTTCTCTAATTCACCTGTCTTTCCGTGTCGCTGCTGCCGACTTCCCCTTTGCCCACTTCCTGATGGTGTTCCTTAAGCAGGCTTGCTTCTGCCTTCATGAGACCAAATCTCATGTGCCCACTGCCCTCTTTGTGAGGCCTTTCCTGGTGAGAAGCCAGCATTAGTTGATGTCACCGTTCTGATCCTGAGCTATGAAAAGTATGTGGCTAATGGGTAACACTTTCCCCTCCCCATGGAGGTGAGAGGCAGGCATAATGCATCCTACAATGTCAGGGGGTTATTTTACTCCATTACTTTAAATGGAAACAAGGAAGTATTTTGGCTAACATGCTGGAAAATGGCCCCGGACTCCCTGAGCACCTATAGGCAACTAAATGCAGGTGGGCCTTAAACCCGTTCCCTCCCCTGAGACAGCCTGCTGCTACAGTGGTCAGGAAGTGTAAGCCACAGGTCATGAGCTTTGTGTCCGTTTTCCTCGTCAGATCTCCCAGCTGATGACAGACACCGGCAGAGAGGGACTGACCGAGTCTGCGCTGAACCGCTACAATGCCGACAAGCCCACGGCCAGCAGCGGCCAGACCTCGCAGGGCTCCTGCGTGGCCAGCGAGACCTCCACGGGCACCTCGGTGGCTGCTTCCTTCTTTGCGCGGTAAGAGATGCTCACGCCCAGGACAACTTGGGTTCTTTTGGATGCGTCCAGCCGGGGAGCCTCCCACATGGACCACATCAGCTGAAAGAATCAGAGGGTCTTGGGAGCCATTCTTTGACTTGGCCTTTGGAGATAGAGTTTCTTAACCTGGCACTGTTGACCTTGTGAGCCAGACCCCTTTGTGGAGAGGACCACTTTGCACATTGTGAGATGCTTGGGAACATCCTTGGCTTCTGTGCACCGAACGCCAACGGTCCTCTTGCTCTGCTGTCCTGGCATTACTAGATGTTGCCTGGGCTTGGACCCACTGTTTTCAGAGTCCATGGCTCTGACGATGGTCTTTGTAGGTGGGGGACCTGAGCCTGGTGCTTCTGGTCTTATCCACTCCTTACAGAAAACGAACTGGCTAATAAGTAGCTAGTAAATAGATGTCAAGTATTTCCCTCCCTGATGCACAAGCCATATCATTATCCAATACTGGGCATGAGCTGTATAGTTATCAAATACTGGGTATCCAGCTAATCTCATGAAGCTTAAACCCATGAGAACCAAAAATGAAAGGCATTTTAACAATGTCATCTGCCTCATTTTAGCAACGTGGCAAAGACGGAGCTGGAGACAAGTGACAGCTGATCAGGAAAAAAAAAAACTGTAGGGTTGTCTAATTCCAGCTCCTTATTTTGTAAGCAAGGAAACTGAGGACCAGGAAGGTTCAACTTCGAGTTGGCTAGTCGCAGAGCCAGAAATAGATAGCAGATTGACTTCTCTGCTTTCGTCTCCATGACTCAGTCTTTATTTGATACTCGAAGCTTAACCTTCCTTAGAAAATTTTCTGTGCTAAGATTCACAGGCTCCACAGTGAATGGGCCCTGGAATAAATAGCAACAGCTAGAAGTTAGAAGGCTCAAGCCCAACAGGGCTGCCTCAGTTTCCTCACGTAGACAATGAGAGCAATACATAATCTGAAGCGTAAAATGGCTGGTGATGAATCATAAAGACGCTTACAAACGTTAATTCTGTTTGGCCCTGGCTTCTTGTGCAGCTCTCCTCATTCTTACAAATGGTGACATCCAAGACACAGCTATGAGGAAAGGACAAGGGACAGTGATGCAGGCCCGTGAACCCAAGACTTTTGTGTCCTTACTGGAATTTCAAGCAATTGAAAACATAGACTCTGAGAAGGGTAAATTATTGAGGTTTACTTTAAGGAGAGTTTAAGATCCAGAGGGAGACCTAGCAGGAAGCCCAAGCCAATAAAAGGGGTTGTCCCCCTCCCCAGCTAGTTTGGGAAGAGGAGAGATGGAGAAAGTCTCCCTCACAGGGAAAAGTCTGGGTGCACGCATGCGCGTGCATACACACACACACACACACACACACACACACACACACTCACACACTCACATGGCAAAGCATGAGAGCTCAAGCCACAAGATCCTCCTCACATCAGGGGTCAGAGAAGACGAAGACAGTAAAAGACTCAGAGATTAGAGAGACATCGTGCATGTAGCAAAGCAATAATACACCCCAAAACAGGGCAGGAAGGTGCACAGGCCAGAACAAACTCCTCCTCCTTCCCAGCCAGTCAGGGAATGGAGAGACCTTACCAATGGGAGGTTGGAAGTAAAGACCAAGAGAGGGAAAAGGGATTTACACACATGTGCCAGCCCCATTTGTGGATTAAACACCCAGTTGGGATGAGCCTTGTTATCAGACTCAGGTGTGTAAAGGAGGGACCTGATTGGTTGGTGGACTCAAGAGTCTGACTCAGGAGGGGCCAGCCCGCAGGTGTGACAGACCTGGGGAACTTGAAGAAGCAGGAAGCGGCTAATGGGGAATTGCTTGTAGCCATCTTGGATGAGAGTAGATCAGATGTGGGTTCTAGTCCTGCCAGGGTAAGCAAGATGACCTCCATGTTCTCCTTGGTGCTCTGTCCCTGGCTGACTGCCTGTGGAAAAAGCTATCTTGCCCCTGCTCCTCCTTAAAGAGGAGGGACAGAGAGAGGGCTAACGTCCTAGGTGCAGACACTAGACAGGCATACACATACATGTGGAGCTTGTTGAAGATCAGTTTGTTGTGGCTTATTGTATTTGAGTGTCATGTTTGTCATTCCCCAAACACATGGGCCAGCTTGGTTGTGGTGGAAGTAACAGGAAATATGTGTGTGCTGGTCACCCAGCATGGTGGCCATCCTTAGCTCTGTTTGTATGTGACTTCTTTTTTTTTTTTTTTTTTTTTTGGTTTTTCGAGGTAGGGTCTCACTCTAGCCCAGGCTGACCTGGAATTCACTATGGAGTCTCAGGGTGGCCTTGAACTCATGGCGATCCTCCTACCTCTGCCTCCCGAGTGCTGGGATAAAAGGCGTGTGCCACCACGCCCGGCTTGTATGTGACTCTTTATGTTGTCTCAAGAATGAACAGAAAGCCCCAAACTTGCTGACAGAGCAGGACTGGAGAAGCCACCGTAGCTAAGGAGGAAACACCTCCAGCGTAGACTGTCCTGGTACCTGGGTAGCCCTTAGGGGTGTGCCCAGAGAGGGGCGAGCTAAGGACTGAGGACAGAGGAAGAGGGTCAGAGGAGCCTGCTGGCTGTCCTCAGGTGTGTCATGGACCACTGTGTAAAGGGGACTTGGTTGGCTCCACGGAGCACCCAAGTGTGGGGACAAAGGTTGAATGAAATCCAAGAATGGGAGGAGACATCTCCCAGCTCTCCTGGAATGAAGCTCATGATTCAGATCACCCTGAGAGAGTGAGATCTCTATAGTGACCACCAGGAGGACTCTAAGTGATGACCTGGCCTCATGGCTGGAGGCAGCATTCAGCACCCTGCTGGGGATCATTCTTCCATGTCCCTGCCAACCTGAGGTTCTTTAAGTGTGCAAAGTTTACAGTTCAGAGTCCTAGAAAATTTACAGAAAAATGCCAGCAGAAGGATCTGAGACAGAAATAAAAAAGAAACTGGGGCTCTTGTGGACCCCATTTAAAATGCGCAGGCATCTCCTACAGAAAATCCAGTGATGCCTCTAGAGCTGGGGAAGGGAATGTTGAAATGAGGTTAGCTGCTTGCATGGTATACCTGAAGCAAGATGGCATCTTAATCCAGGATTTACAGGCCACAAACAGACACCAGTGGTAGAGTGTCTTCTCTGAGACCCTTGCTTGTACAGCCAAAGGAAATGGAGACACACAGACACCCAAAACTCATAGGCTGGTGATCGTGGCTGGAGGCCCTGCAGATATTCCTGGTAAGACGCAAACTCTGACAGCCATCTTTTCATTACTGGAGGAGTTTGGGGAATGAACTCTCAACGAGCTGGGAAGGATGCAGAGGGCTGTCTAGGGCTCAGGTGTGTTCAGTCTTGACATGGTGCCATGATGTCATCTCCAAAGTTCATGCTTAAGGACCACATAGTCTTCAAAAAAAAAAAAAAATTAAAAAATTTCATAATATTTTAAAAGTCGCAGACTTGATGCTTGACAACCTTCCTAAGTGATTCTCAGTCACATCTGGACACATGTGGCCATGGGTGGCAGTCTGGATACACCTGTTTGTTGTGGACACTGGTAGCACCTGGAGCTTGATAGTGTAAGCACTAAAAGCATGTGGTTGTGCTCAAAGGGCTTACAATGCATAGTAGAGAGAAGGTAACACACACACACACACACACACACACCCTGACCCCATCCCTTACCCGTCACCCTGTTTTCCCTGCTCTTCTCATCAATAAGTAGCTGAGCCTTCCAGGGTAGCTGCACATTAACAACCTGCCTGTCCCTGACCAGCACCCACAGCAGAAGATGGAGGGACTTAACTAAGATCCACAGTGTGGAGAGACAGAAATGGGAGTGACTTACTCCCTTGCACCCCCAGAGGTTCATGTGCCCCGATTTTGTTATCTGACAGAAAGTGAGTTCAGCTATCAAAGGTCCTGGAGGAATTTTTTTTGTTTTGTTATTTTTTTTTTGAGGCAAGCCCAACAAACTGGCCTTTTTTATTTAAAAAATATATATTTTTAAAATTTTTATAAACTGGCTTTTTTCTACGAAACTGAGAGGGGAAGATAATTTGTGTGCCAGAACCTCCGGCTACTGCAATCGAACACCAGATGTGTGCACTCCCTTGTGTGCATGTGAGACCTTGCACACTTGTGTCCCTTTGTGCATTTGGCTTACATGGGATCTGGAGAGTTGAACATGGGTTCTTAGGCTTTGCAGGCAAGTGCCTTAAACACTAAGCAATCTCTCCAGCCCCTGGAGGAATTTTTATCTTTATTTTTATTTATTTGAGAGCAACAGACAGAAAGAGAAAGAGGCAGAGAGAGAAAGAGAGAATGGTGCATCAGGGCTTCCAGCCAGTGCAAATGAACTCCAGGTGCATGCGTCACCTTGTGCATGTAGCTTATGTGGGTCCTGGGGAACTGAACCTCAAACCAGGGTCCTTAGGCTTAACAGGCAAGCACTTAACTGCTAAGCCATCTCTCAGCCCCCTTGAGAAATTTTTGATGAAGGGGAAATGGGCTGTGTGGCCGAGACCAGAAATGTTTAGTGGCTATGGTTATATTTAGAAAAGCTAAAGACTCGGTCCTAAAGGGAATTGGGGTAGACTCAGTTCCTACCCCTTCAAGTCTGTGTTCACCATTTTGCATCTTTTCCCACTTGGTTATGTAGTAGAGACATGACCTTCTGAGTTTGCAGGGCCCTGGACCCCCCATGTAGCCCCAAGACACTGTTCAAGGTAGCCTGCATAACAAGAAGCTGTGCTGGGGTCGTTCCATTTCATAAGAGGAATGCCATTTGCCAAACTTACAGTCAGTGTGGGTGACATTTATTGGGCTGTTAGTGCTCATCACTGACCACTGACTAAGCTCTCAATAGGAAGAATCCCGCTTACCTCAGATGAATCCTGTGATGTAAATCCTGTGATACCCCCTACTTCATGTGACTGTGTCCATGAGCTTTCCACTATCCATGTAGCTGGCCCACCTTGAAGAGAGGAGGTTTCAGTCCATGATCAACCACTAGTTCTCTTGGCAAGGGTGTGTGGCAGAGCAGAATTACTCACCTCATGGCCAGTGAGCAAAAGCAACAGAGGAAAGATAGGATACCATAATCCCATTCAAGGGTACATCCTTAGTGATGTAAAGAACTCTCCCTAGGTTTCTCCCACCTTCTAATTATATCACCCAAGGACTAAGTCTTTGTCACATAGTTCTTAGTGACTGAAAACCACATAGTTAAGAAGTGGGGAGTCCTCCGCTCCTCTCATGTGAGAGCCAGTGTTTCTATTGTCTGCACTCAAAAGGCACAGTAAGACACTTTATAGTATAGGATTATTTTCCCTGTCATCATGAACTGGTGATAACTGTTTTATTTACTTATTTATTTGAGAGTGAGGAGAAAGAAACAGAGAGAAAGAAGGAGAGAAAGAGGAGAGAGAGAAGAGAAAAAAGGAGAGAAAGGGTATGTTAGAGCCTCTATCCACTGCAAACAAACTCCAGATGCATGTGCATCTGGCTTACATAGATCCTGGGGAACTGAACCTGGGTCTTTTGGTTTTGTAGGCAAGTGCCTTAATTGCTAAGCCATCTCTCTAGCCCATACATCTGCTTTATGTTGTAACGTTAGCCATTCTTTTAACATATTTTATTTATTTATTAGCAGGAAGGGGGAGGGAGAGAGAGAGAATGAGAGAGAGGTTTACTTTTCAGAACTATGAGCAGAGGTCTGTGTAGACCTTGTTTCCTCTCAAATCTAACACCTATGATAAAAGAATTCTAATTATGACTAAGCGAAGATGCCCTCACTCCAGGTGGGGCCTGTGGTCTGTGGATTGGTGCTGGTGCATATACATTGTTACTGGTTTGTGATGTGTGTGTGTGTGTGTGTATGTAAAGATAAGAAGCACCTAGAAACTTCTACAGCAAGTTGACAGCAACTTAGCTCTGTGGTCTTAGTCCACACCTGCTTCTATAACAAAATACCCATGACTGGGTAACTGGCAAGGAACAGAAGATTATTGCAATTCTAGAGGCTGAAACTCCCAAGGTCAAGGTGCCAGCTCTGCTTTCAAGATGAAACCTTGCCACCGTGTCCTCATAGTGTAGAAGGTAGGAGGACAAGAAAGACCTTCTGTCTGTCTGTCTCTCTCTCTCAAGCTTGCTTATATAAGGGCATTAATCCTTGCATGAAGGCCCAGCCTCTTTATAGCAGCAGAATAAGGATCACATTTCAGCATGGTTTTTGGAGAGGCCATTCAAGTCATAGCATCTGTTTATTCTAAGAATAAAAAACGAGGGCCAGTGTTTTGCTTGTAGTAAGAAATTTTAAGAGGGGGCCATCCTCACCACAGGGTGTTTGAGAAGCCCTGCTTGAAAAAGTGACAGAGCACAAGGCAGCTGTCCTGTCCATTCATGCCTTTCTCAGCAGAATTTCTCTTTCCTTAAATAATCAAGATATTGGTAGCTGTCTGGACCTCAGAATTGCAGGACACTTTTTGAAAAAAAAAATTAAAAATACTAATAGTGGGCCTAAAAAAGAAACTGCCACATAGATCCTCAAGCTGGTTATGCCTTGAGCATAAAAAACGTTTCAAATGTGGGCATGCCTTTGTCGTAATTCTTACATCAGTGAGAAGGAACAGCGAGGGAGGGTATGGTTAGATGTTTCCCATGTGTTGACTGTTTGCTTAATTGTGTATTCTGCCTTCCATCATATGAAGCACACCAAACGCAGCAAAAACCCTTGGGTGGAGCCCTGTCGTTGTAGGCTGAGGCAATGGAATCTTCCTTGTTGTTTTTTGAATAACAGTCAGCAGACTTTGCATCGTGCATGGAGTTGCCTTGAATCTTGGAAAAGAAAATGAATCTTTTGGATGACCTCATGTCTTCACATTGTGTTTTCTTTCTCAATTAACCTGAAGAAACATTGATGACTGTTTTTTTTTTCTCTCTCTCTCTTTCTCTCTGTCTCCTTTTCTTCCCTTCTCCTCCCTCTAACACTTACTGGTTCTCCTTTTGGAGATTCTGACTTTCACACTTTTCTTCCCCCTGCTGATTAAAAATTTGTTCCGGATTTGCATTTTCTGGGTAAATATTGGTGTTCTCCTCAATATACAATGGTTAATCTCAACCGTCAACTTGGTTGGATTGAGAAACACCTGGGAGACCAATAAAGCACATCTCTGGGTGAGACTGGTAGGGTGTTTCCATAGACAGCTAGATCCTGAATGTTCTGAGCTAATGAGTGGATCAATTAATCCCTTCATGGATTCATATATAATGTGATGATATTCATGTATCATATGATGCTATGATTGGGAGGTGGCAAAGGGTGCAAGGCGGAACCTAGTTGTAGGGCATAAAGTGCTGGGTGTGTCGTTGCGGCTGTTTTCCTCCCTGGCTCCTTCTTGCATTCCCTTTCTTCCTGTTTCCTGCCCACCAGTAAGTGAAGGACAGCCACACATTCCCACTGTCATGTTCTGCCCAGAGAACCTGGGGCAAGTACTATAGACTTAGCCCTCTGGACCCATGAGCCAGAATGAATCCCTCCGCTTATAATTTGTTTTTGGCCCGGTTATTTTGGTCACAGCAATGAAAGGTGACACACTTTCAGATTCACTGTGTGGGATCCATGTTCTCTGCTCACTTACCTGCCAAGCTGTCCTGTACTTCCTCCTATCACCTCTTCCCACCTGCCTTTGCCTCAGACTCCTTCTCTTCTTCGGGCTATTACTGTGCTTCTGTCCAGCTCAGTCTCTCCTGCTGGTGGAAATCTTTGTCTTTAGAGGCTCCTTGTACTACCTGTCAGCTTCCTCCCAGTATCTTGAGAAGAACCTCAACTACTCCATCACTGATTTCACCAGTAGCTCTTGAGGCTGCACATTGCTATGGATGAAAACCAAGACCTTCTCTGGCTCCAGGGTCAGGGCAGAGCTGAGTGCAGGGGCCTGATTGTTGACTCCTGGCACTGCCCTCAGGGCCCTGTGGCTCCTCTCAGCATCTCCCCCAAGGTGGGCTCTTAGTGCCACATTTGCACATGCAACTGTAAATAGATACAACTATCACTGCTATTTCCACGTTCCTACTGACAGCCAATTAAAAATAGCGCCTGGTTGTGCTGGCTACAGACAAAGCCTTTCATATATAATCATGTATAGGGAAGGCTTTCTTCAGTCCCTGGGCATGGCATACGAAACAGCAGCATTTGGTTATGTGCTCAAAGTTTATTATGTTTGAGAAGGATGAGGAAGGGTATGGGACTGTCCTGGGTTGGTCTCCTTGTCCTCCATCAGGCGCGGTTCTCTATAGGGATGCTTGTGAAGCACATCAACAACCACTAGCAAGACAACCCACCTGGTCCCCACAACTGTTCTCTGGTGATGCAGGAGGAGAAAAAGGAAGCCAGGAGTACAAAAACCATCTCTCCCTAATTCACAGTGGTGAGACAGGACTCTGCCATGGAGTTTCTGCCACTGGTTTTATAGACTGGGGTAGTCCATTTTCGGTATTGTGTTCATTATAAAAATGATACCTTGACTGGAAAACAAAAAAGACACAAGTTGCATGTAAGAGCTTTTATGAGCTTATGCTGTGGAAATTTGCTATGTTTTATATATATTTCCAGTTTCTTGCTTTGTTTCCACGGAAGCATATGGTTTCCCTCCTGCTACCTCACTTTTGTTCCTGACTCACCATTCTTTACCTCTTTATTTATTTATTTGAGAGAGACAGACACAGAGAGAAAGACAGATAGTGGGAGAGAGAGAGAATGGGCGCGCCAGGGCTTCCAGCCTCTGCAAACGAACTCCAGATGCGTGCGCCCCCTTGTGCATCTGGCTAACGTGGGACCTGGGGAACCGAGCCTCGAACCAGGGTCCTTAGACTTCACAGGCAAGCGCTTAACCGCTAGGCTATCTCTCCAGCCCATTCTTTACCTCTTTTCTGGTATGCCACTCCTCCCTTCCTCATTGCAGTTACATCTGCCTATTCCATGGTTGCCCATGGAAAAAAGAGCCACCACTGAACTTCCTATGGAGCGCGTGGTGAGAGCCGATTTGCACAATTGGGCCACTTGCTTATGGAACAGGGTACCAAATTGTAGAGGCGAGTGGCCTTAAATGGGGCCAATGCTGTGTTGGCCCAGCTGATGGTTCCTATATTGCCTCAAAGGGAACGCCTCTTTCCTAATTGCAAGCAGGTGTGGCCTGGGCTCAGGTTGCTCCAGCAGCCTTCCTGTCCCTTTCCCTGGTCACCAAGCAGAGCCAGGCAGGGACCTTTGAAGGCCTACATTGGAGGCCAAATAGCTGCCCTCTGGGTTTCTCGTTTATTCCTGGCAGGTCTTCACTTTCCTTTTCTTAGCAAAGGCTCCGTAGAGTTCTTGGAAAAGAAAGGACTGTGGCTCATGTATATGGATGAAGTGCATTTTTAGGAGTTGTAGCCGCGTGAATATAGTTTTTCTTGAACTCACCTCAGTCATAATGTGAAAGGAAGACATTAAGAAGGAGCCAACTGTATTTTTAGTGCCCTTTGCGTCTCTGAGGAGCTAGAGCACAGTCACAGGTGTTAGCTGCATGAAGACATACATCCTCATTGCTGAGAAAGACAGTGGACACTAAGCGGACACCGTTTAGTGTCTATACTGATGGCCCATGTGTTAAAAGGACTCCTAAGACATTTCCTGTATATATAATCGCAGCAGCCAGCACGCCACCCCAGTCGCCTCAAGGACTGCCCTGTGCTGGCTTGAGCAGATACCAGAGCAGTCACACAACAGCCCGAGTCAGTGGTCTGTGCTTTGGGGGTGCAGGGCTTCCTGTCTCCTGTTACAGGCAGCACGGATGGCAGGCATCTCCCCTGAAGCGGGGCGGCTGGTTGCGGTGTTGGCCATCAGCTCATAACATCTGGGCCTCATTATGTGCCGTGTTGCCTGGGCAGAAACCCCCACTGCGTCTCAGTGTCCATGTCTGAAGGCAAAGCAACTTCGGTGAGTCCAAAGCATCCCAGGGATTTTTGTCAACCTCCCCCTGCATTTGGAGTTCTGGTTTTCATTGCACAGTTTACATACCCTTTCCTAGTGTTGGGGGTCAGCCAGGAAGAAGGACGCTGGGTAAAACAAATGGAAAGATGGGGCAGCCTCAAGGTGAATCCCTAGCCCAACACAAAGCAGGTAGCTCTGTAAGCTTTGAGCTTGTTGTTACTGGAGACCCTCCTGCCAGCTTCCCGGGATCATGGTGAGGGGTTAAAGACAATGGGGGGTTGTACCTGAGCCTGTCACAGACAGATGGCATTCTGCCCTGCGTGGGAAACTCAGTGACCCTTTCGTGTCTTCCTCTGAGTGGACACCTTCATGCCACTTGCCTTTCCACTGTGTCTACCTGGCCCTTCTAGTCCTTCCTCATGGCTACGTAGGCCTCTGTGGCATTGAAAAGATCTGGCATCGTGCCATGCAGAGAGCCACCTTTGTGGGAAGTAGGACCAGCAGCTTGTAAACCCTGCTAGTGGCAGGCATTGGGGCCAGAGAACACTAAAGTCTTACCAGAGAGATGTGCACCCCCGAGGCCGTGACCTTGTGAGTTGCAGTTAGCCCACTAGATAGGTCTAGAGTTTTGTTCGACAGTGCTCCTTTTTGCTATGGATTAGCTTTTTTGTTTGTTTGTTTGTTTTGTATTTGAGACAAGGTCTTACTGTGTAATTCAAGCTGTTCTTGAATTCACTGTGGAGACTACCCTAAATTCAGGGTCCTTTTGCCTTCACTTGCCAAATGCTGGTATTAAAGGCATCTACCGCTATGCCTGGCCTTGAAGGCATCTTAGATCTTAGTTTTATAGTCTCAGGTAAGTTGGTCTCTAATAAAAGAAAGAGAATGAAGGGAAACTGGGGTCATGGCTCAGTGGGTAAAGTGTTTTCCATGCAAGCACAAAGACCTGAATTTGGATCCCCAGCACTAGCGTGAAAGTCAAGCATGGGGCCCTAAAATCTCACTGCTGGGGAGATGGAGACAGGTGGCTACCTGGGATTTCCTGGCAAGCTAGTCCAGCCAAACCGGTGAGCTCTAAATTCAGACACTGTAGCTCAATAAATAATGTGGAGAGTGATTGAAGAAGTTCTCGAGCATCGATCTCTGGCCTCCATGTGCACACACGCACGCACGCAAGTCAGAGTCAAGGGCCACGTCCTGAGGAGACGCTGGATGACACAGTTTTGCTTAGTGACCAGTCTTCAGATGTTCCCTGGCCTGTACCTCTGCCACCATCCTATTGCGGTAACCTGGAGCTTGTTCCTTATTTCAGTAATTACTCATTTAAAGACCACAGTTGCCTCCACTGATTAAAAATCTCACTATCCTAAGTTCTTTACACACATTTAGTCTTCAAAAGCTCCCGTGAGATGGTTCTGTTATTATCTTATCACTTAGATAGGAAAACTGAAGACCCGAGAGGTGAAGTAAGTTGGCCAAAGTCACAGAGTGACAGTGAATAGACATTTGAACCAAGCTGTCTGATTCCAGAGACCCCTAGTGCATCCCTGCTCCCACACAGGGCCTGGCTGTATTGTGGTGTCTGATGGATGAACGGATGGATGAACGAATGAACGAATGAATGAATGGATTTCAAACAAAGGGGAGTCTCCAGTTTATCTCCACTTAGCTCAAGCTGTATGCTCAGGAATTAATTAGTCTTTTAGCTCTAGGGTGCTTTGGGGAGATCATGCCATCACCAAACACCCCCCCAAAAAAAAGCATTGTTGAGAAACGGCATCTTTATTAAAGTCTTAAATAACAAGTTATGCTTTTATAAGGAAGACTTGAAAAGGGTCGGATGAGTGACGCTGCCTGGGACAGTAAGTCTCCAGAAGAGTTACAACAGAAAGACACGTTTTTGTCACAAGAGGAACACAGCAGACCTGAGCTCTCCATCTCCCCGCTGACCCTGTGGGAGCTTGCTTCACCTCCATGAATAAGCCTCCTTGCTTTCCGTCTCCCTCTTTGATTTATTATTTTAATTCTAGAGCTGTCATAGTGGAGTGTGTAAAGCACTTGGGGATAAAATCATGTGGAAGACATTACAGAAACTAAAGATGTATTTTTCTGTGAGGTGTTGGGTGTGCTGACGAATTGCTCTGTTGATGGAAACAGATCCATCCACGGCATCATCAGGCCATGCCTCATGGGAAGAACAGCTTAAGGCCCACTGGTATCATTTGGTTAGAAATAGGTCAAACTGAGTCACAGGAAGACCTGCTTGACATCTCTGCTTTCCATACTAAAAGGTGAGATTTTTGTTTTTAGCCTCTAAAATGGAACATAAATGTTTATGTTTTATCGACCTGATGACTTAAACATGTTCCTATTTTTTTCTAGCCGATCGCTCTGGTGACTGTTAAGTTTTTTTTTTTTTTGTGTGTGTCTACATATGTATGCATGTGTGTATGTGTTCAAGCGCACATGCGTTTGGATGCATGTGCCATGTGTGCACATGTGTGTGGATGCCAGAGGTTGACATTGACTGTCTTCCTCCATTGCTCTCTATCTTGTGTTTTGAGATAGGGTCTCTCACCGAACTGGAAACTCACCAGTTCAGCTAGATTAGCTGGGCAGCAAGCCCTAGGGAGCCTCCAGTCTCCCTCTACCTTCCCCGTGCTGGGATGACAGGAATGAGTGAGCTGCCATACCCAGTTTGTATGTGGGTGCCAGGGACCCGAACTCAGGTCTTTTTGCTTGCATGGCAAGTGCTTTACCCCCTGAGCCATTTCCCCAGCCCTGCTGGTATTAATTACTTCTCTCTGAGTTCATGAGAATAGAAGGTAAGTATAATCCCCACCTCTGGTCCCCAGCCCTGCATTCAGCATTGCGCCTGTTCCTTGACAGGCCCTCAGGGAATGAATGGCAAGAGAATGATTCAAGTGTGCTTGGAAAAGTAGATCTGTCTTTCTTCTCAAAACTACACAATATGCAAAAGAAGCTCGGGGGGTGGTGCTTGAGAATAACATGATTCATCCATCCTCATTGCCCAAGGACCAGTGCTGCTAATAAAGGTAATTCAGATGGATCAACAAATAGAAAACAATGTTCACTCTTGGCTTTGACATGGCTGGGCTCAGCAGTTGCTACTTCTGATAATCACCTATCATTTTATTGAGCGGATAAAAGTGGACTTAGCATCACATTGTTATTTGATGCTTCCCCCCACCCCCGACCCTGGCACCTGGTGTGCTTGTGCATGAAGCATACTGAAATTTGGGGAAGAGAATTTCATGAGCCTAGAAATAATGGCCCTTGTCATTTTCTTGGCATTCTCCAGAACCAAAGCCTTAAGAGCCCATGGTTTGTCCTTTTAACCTGCAGCAAAGGAAAGAAAAGGCCTTGGCAGTGACAATGGAAACAGTCTGCTCAGGGACCTGCAGTGAAAAAAGACGTAATCAACACCAGGCAAGCCCCTTTGAATAAAAAAAAATGAAGAAATATAAACTGTCATCCAAAATTTATTTCCAGTCTTTTCAGTGCTTCATTTTTTTCAAATAAATTTCCATGTATTATCATAGCTGTCTCTTTGGTGCTCAATCTAAAGTGGCAAGGTAGCACTGGTGGGAAAAACAGAATATAAGAATATTATTTAAACCTGGCGATACAGAATTTTAGAGGCACTGTCTAGGGATGAAAGGAAAACACAGTCAGCCCTATCTCTATTCCCAACACATGGAAGTGTTTAAAGTTTAAAATAAGGTCTTGTCTCTACCCCCGAGGAGCTCTGAAAGTCAGGCTCAACATTGGGAGAGATCTTGACAGAGAGTCAAGGATTTCTTTGTAGCAGAAAGTCTGACTTGGCCGGGTCTCCAGCCTGGCTGAAGGGTTCTCCTTTCCCTCCTGGCTTGTGTGGCCTGCAACGCACTGTTCTCTCCAAGGCCTATCAAGAGCTCACAAGGAGAGTCTGCTGGCCATGGAAGACACTGTTAGTCTTCTTTCCCCCAAACCCCTTACACCCCCTCCTTTTCCTACGCAGAGCCTCGGTGCTCAGGTCCAGCACCTGTGACTGGTTTCGCCAGCTGCTGGGGCCCTGCACCTGCCCGCAGGGAAAAGTAGTGGGCAGGGAGGTAATGCCTTGGGAACAGCTCGCATTACCTTGTTCCCCCTTGGGTAATTCAGACACATGGGGTGTCAGGTTTCCTAAGTAAACTGGAGCACTAGTTGGTTGCCAAACTTCTTAGCCTGCTGATAACTCTACTGGTGTCCCTTCCCTCCTGGTCTCACTTCCTGTGACTGAGAAGTGGAGTGACCTTCCAGTTAGACATACTCGCACTGTCATCCTTGTTTGGGAATTCTTCTGAGGGCACCCAGTGTAAAGTTCTGGCGGAGAATCCTCTTCCTCCCATCTATTATCTATCCACCCACATCCATCTACTCATACATCATCTGTCTGTCATATATGTATGTATGTGTGTATGGATCTAACGTCCATACATCGTCCAGTGTCTATCATTATCATTTGGTAGCCCATACTCTATTGCATTTGATACCTAAGACACTAATAGCAGAGAGAGGACAGCCACGGCCATTAAGAAGCTCTCAGTCCAATGAAGATAGTTAGAAATGACACATAAGTTCAGGGCACAAGGTATCTGGTATTAATCTTCCCCGAGGCTTCACCTTATTTAGAAATTAAAAAAAAAAATTTGTTTATTTTTTATTTATTTATTTGAGCGCGACAGACACAGAAAGAAAGACAGACAGAGAGAGAGGGGAAGAGAGAAAGAGAGAATGGGTGCGCCAGGGCTTCCAGCCACTGCAAAGGAACTCCAGATGCATGCGCCCCCTTGTGCATCTGGCTAACGTGGGTCCTGGGGAACTGAGCCTAGAACCGGGGTCCTTAGGCTTCGCAGGCAAGCGCTTAACCACTAACCCATCTCTCCAGCCTTAGAAATTTTTTTAATTTTATTTTTATTTATTTGGGAGTGACAGACAGAGAGAGAAAGAGGCAGATACAGAGAGAGAGAATGGGTGCTCCAGGGCCTCCAGCCACTGCAAGTGAATTCCAGACGAATGCGCCCCCTTGTGCATCTGGCTAACCTGGGTCCTGGGGAGTCAAGCCTCAAACCAGGGTCCTTAGGCTTCACAGGCAAGTGCTTAACCACTAAGCCATCTCTTTAGCCCTTATTTAGAAATTTAAAGGTGGCTTCCTAGTACCTGTTATTATCAGATAGTATTTTCTTCGTTCGTCTGTTTGCTGGTCTATTGCCTGTCTCACCTTCCTGAGTGTAGGTATGGTGGAGAGGCCCATGTCTGGCTCAGGCCCTCCTCATATTTTCCAGCCATAGTGAGAGGCTTGGACTGGCGGCTGGCTCAAAGCAAGTCTCTGGTGAGCACAGCTCCAGATCACGGTGGAGTCATGACACCATGCAGGGTGCTGGCCACCTCTGTTGGAGAAACCCATCCTTAGTGAAGGATTGCTGGGGTTCCCTCTGGAAGCAATGTCTCCAGGTCACTGCGGGGCCCCTGTACCACCGGCACTCACCCACGGCACTTAAGGGCTACAGGCCTTCCTTCTAGACTTTGCTATTTGGGAACTAAATGCTTTTGCCCAACTGTGTCCCCCAAGGTGAGCTCTTTCCTATCTGTGAGGAGCTGCTCAGTTGTCAGGAATTTTCTTCTAAGTAGCTTTCTGGATTCCTTTTGTTTACTGGGTGCTCCAAAGACTAACCTCTCGGATGAAGGTTGTGGTGCCGAAAGTACTTTTGCTGCCTCCCTCCTGAATCTTCAGGAGGTCCAGTGTCCAACCTCATAGGTATGTGGGCTCCTCTATGGCACGGGGCCCCTTGGTTGTTGGTAGTAGCAGCAGAAAGAAGAGGCTGAGTTTGGCATGTGGACACCTGTGAGCAGGCTCAGTTGTAGCAGTACCTGGCTACAGCAAGTCTCTTCTGCCAGTGCACATGGCCAACCTCTCTCATTGCAAGGGGTTGCCACCCCAAAGTACAGCACCAGAACTGGGGTCCGGCTATCATGTGCAAAGCTCTGGGTCACATCCCCAGCACCACAAAATAGCAGTAATAAGAAAACTAACAAAATCACTGAGGATGGAAGTTCCAGTAAGAGCTGACATTGCTAGGGTGACTCCAGAGTCAGTCACCAGGCAGTCCTTTCCCTTCCCCCTCAGGCCCTTCTATCTCTTCTCTTAAGACTGTATCTGAGTGGGTGAAGCCTAGCGTGATAGTTAATACTGATTGTCAACTTGACAGGGTCTAGAATCACCTAAAAGACAGACCTCTGGGCATGTCTGTGAGGGGTTTCTAGCTTGGGTTAGTTGAGGTGGGAAAATTCACTTGAACTGTGGGCATCACCGTCGCAGACTCAATATAAGGAGAGAAGTGAGCTGAGCACTGCCATTCAGCTCTCTCTGCTTCCTGACTCATGCACTGTGAACAGCTGTGTCCTGCCCATGATGGACTGTTCCCTCAAACTGTGAGCCACAGTAAACCCTGCCTTCCTGCTGGGTATTTTGCCACCACAGTGAGAAAAGCAATGTACACATCTACTTCCTCAGAGTCCACCGATACCTATGTTAACCTCACGCAGAAAACATCTTTGGGGCTGGAGGATGGTTTAGCGGGTAAGGCACTTGCCTGCAAAGCCAAAGGACCCAGGTTCAATTCCCCAGGACCCACGTAGGCCAGATGTACAAGGTGGCTCATGCATCTGGAGTTTGCTCACAGCGGCTGAAAGCCCTGGCGTGCCCATTCTCTCTCTCTCTCTCAAAAAAAAATAAAAGAAAATAAAAAGGAAAACATCTTCAGAAAGACATCTAGGCTGGTGTTTGACCAAGTAGCTTTTCCTAGCTTAACTGACATACATTGACATCCCACCTAGAGTCAGTGCTAAGTTTCACATGAAAACACTCTGCACACAGGAAGTTCATCATGCCCTGTGGAGACATGCAGAGGTCACTCCTGGCTTCGTCTCTTAGTGCTCAGGCTGCTGAAGTGTCATTCCTGCTGGTCCTCCAGTGGAGTTCATCCAACCTCCCCCAACCCCTGCTTATCCCCCATGTCTCCGCCTTGACATGCTTAACCCAATCCTCATAGGTCTTTTGAATAAGCTGGAGAAACTCCTATTATGTTTTCATTCAGATGCTGAGCATTTGGCATTTGGTTTGAGCTTTTCCGCTCAAGATAGACAAAAATAGACACGATGAATCTCGATGCCTCTCGTGGTACTGATTGCCAACCACAGGCGCGGAGGCTGTGCAGAATTTACTACTTTGCATGTTTTCTGTTTCCGTTAAACGTGGGCATGTGAGAGGTGCTGATTTATGGAGCCAGAATCCTGCTTCGTTTGTGGGTGGGATGGGGGAAGCAAAGGCTTGTTCAAGTGGCAATAAATTTAAGCATCACTAGTATTTTTTTACACATTCAAGAAAAGAGATTTCTAACTTAGGTCTGTTGCCACAGGAGCTCATAAATTAAAATTAACAGGAGTATTTCCTTTACACCAGGTGCGCCTCAAAATTACAACCCGTTACTTCTGTGGTGGCCGCTTCACAAAGAGGCATTGAGGGCGACAGCCTACACAGTATCCCTGCCCACAGCTCTGAAATCCAAGCAATGATTCACCTCATGTTGTTTGACCTTTGCTTTAAAAAATACTGCAAGACAAGGAAAGCTACATGATGCATAGACTCTAAGAGCTTAATCCCATTATTTTTTCCTACCTCTTTCCTCTTATTCCTATCTTCTGTCCTTCTCTCTCTCTCTCTTTTTGTTTGGACATTTTATCATATATAAAATTTAAAACAAGTCTAACAGCATTGGAAACAGGGCCTTGGAATGTCTTCTTTATGCTCTACTCGGTTAGGAGCCATAAATTCCTCTGTGTTCACTAATAATGTGTCCCAGGTGGGCCAGTGGGAGGAATTTGACTTGCCTCTTAGATGTTTTAGCACCTGTATACCAGACCGTCCAGGAGGAGGGAACTTAATTTCCTCCCATCCCCGAGGGATTGTCACCTGGGCCACATGGCTGTTGTATCCTACCTTACTGGAGGTAACACTGAGAATCCATGTGGACAAAACAAGTTCTAAAGAGAACAGACACAACTTAAGGCCCGCCCCCTACGTTTTGACTTCTCCATCTTGTTTGGGGGATCTATGTTGTCTTTTTTTGAGAAAAATGCATCAACAAAAAGATGTAGTTTAGTTTTCCAGGAAGCCTTTTAAAATATGGTATACCATAAGCAGCATAATTGGGTTTTCACTACCACACCACCTGTATGTATTTACTGGAGAGAAATAAAGGCATATGTTCACATAAAGACTTGCACATAAAGATAGCAGTGTTATTCATAAACGCCACAACCTGGAAACTACTTAAATGTCCTCCAGTGATAAATGGATAAACACACAGTTCTTTATCCATGTCATGGAATATTCTTAAGGTTATGTAAATTATTTGACATACGATAACATGAGTGGATCTCAAAATAATTATGTTGAAGCCGGGCATGGTGGTGCACGCCTTTAATCCCAGCACTCGGGAGGCAGAGGTAGGAGGATTGCCGTGAGTTCAAGGCCACCCTGGGACTACGGAGTTAATTCCAGGTCAGCCTGGACCAGAGTGAGACCCTACCTCGAAAAAACAAATAATTATGTTGAGTGAAAGAAGCCAGGCTCACCCTCTGCTAACAGAAGACTCCATCTCATGTGATTTCTTTGAATAGAATTATAGACAATGTAAACTAATTTAGTGACGCAAAGCATGTTAGGGATTGACCAGGGTTGAGGGGGGAGAGAGGGTGTTACAAATGGGCCCGAGGAGACTTTGTTCAGGGCTCTCTGGTTAGGATGGTTTTGTAGGTGGATACGGACAATGAAAACCACCAAATTCTTCAGGTTACAATGCACCAAATATATGCTAAAGCAAGAGATGAGTTTTGAGGGGTTATAAAGCATTTTAAGTGGGGAGAGAATTGTCTTAAAATGAATAAAGAGCTGGGATAAATGGACATCTCCTTATGAAGGCAAGTGTGAATAATAGGAATACTAGGTAAATAGAGGATTAGCCTTATTTAATGCTTTTTCTTTTTTTTTTAATTTTTTTTGTTACTTTTTATTTATTTGTTTGAGAGTGACAGACAGAGAAATAGGCAGATAGAGAGAGAAAGAGAGGATGGGCGCGCCAGGGCCTCCAGCCACTGCAAACGAACTCCAGACGCGTGCGCCCCCTTGTGCATCTGGCTAACGTGGGTCCTGGGGAATCAAGCCTTGAACTGGGGTCCTTAGGCTTCACAGGCAAGCGCTTAACCGCTAAGCCATCTCTCCAGCCCTTTAATGCTTTTTCAAGGGATTAAGTACCCAGAGAAACATCCCAGTTTGTACCCATATTCTTCCAGGTAATAAAAACCTTCAAAGTTGGACAGGGAGAAATAAGCAGAGGAGTTCACATGGCAGCAAAGAGAAACATCAGGTAAAATTATCCAAGCCGTCCTTTAGGGGTGACTGGCTCTGGGGAACTTTATAACGGAGGGAAGGGCTGAGATGCCTGAACTTCAGTTAAAGGTTATGACTAAGGGAGTCAAATGACAATGAACTTTGTTGGATGTTTATTAGGAAGAGTGTTAGCATACAACGCAATAAGTCCTATCTTGCTCTTGGACAGAATAAGTCTGTTTGAACCTAGATGGTATGCAGTATTACTGAAAGGAACACCTGGACATAGAGAGAAGAATGGCCTGGAGTTGCACCGTGGTGGTAGAACATGTGCGTAGCATGCAAAAGAGTTCCTGGATGTCATCACCAGTTCTGAAGAAAAGCCAAAGCAGGAAGCAGAAATCACCCATGTTAAAGTTTCTACCAGGCTGATCGACTGAGCTGAACTTTGTGATTGTGGACAGTTGGAACATGATAGACCCAGAGCCAAATTATCTTGGGCTTTCTTTAGTCCCCTTAATGATAGCCATTCTCTCCCCACCTCTGTGTCTGGCCTATAAGCCTTCCACCTATCAGCTCAAAACCTCTGGAATGTATTAACTTAGCAGACTGGCTTCCACCAGCCCCAAGTCTAAGAATATCGTCAGCAAGCATCTGAGACTGATGGTACAGATCTTCCTGCTTCGCCGTAACCTGCCTGCCTGATGTTCCTTCCCTCCAATGCATATGCAAAATACCTTGATTTAGGTCTTTCTTTTGTTCTGCAACTATCAAACCTTCATGCAACTGCTTCTGTGTTGTAACATGTTATTGGGGACAACCTAGATTCAGGTTCCTGGGCCATGGTCGCTCATATTTGGCTCAAGAACAAACCATTTCGTTCTCTTTGAGGTGAGAGCTGTGTTTGTTTTGAGAGGGAGTAGAGGAAGGTCTACTGGAGAGCAATCAGTTAGATAGACTCTTCAGTTTGTTTTGCTTAGTTATTATTTATTTATTTGAGACACACACACAGAAAAAGAGCAGGCGTGGAGGAGTGTATGGGCATGTTAGGACTTTACCACTGCAGATGAACTTTAGACACATGGACCACTTTGTGCATCCGGCTTTATGTGGCTACTAGGGAATCAAACCTAGGCCATCAGGCTTTGCAAGCATGGGCTGTTCTCTGCTGAGCATCTCTCCAACCTCCTAACTCCTCAGTTTGGATGACAAGGTGTAGGAAAGAATGTGGGCAGCTCATTGGGCGTGTGGATAGGTTAGTCATTAAATCTTGGGTTTATCTCTTAAGCCCAGGAGAGGCAGCACCAGGGAAGCAAAAAGCAAGCACTATTCCACATCCTAAGGCACAGTATTGATTGAGAAAATAAATCCTCAGGTCCAGATTCACTCACAGATGGTAGGCGGATTGGCTGCTGCTAGACAAAGCTAGAGGCATTTGGGAGCAAACTCCAGGCATCAGAGTCCATAAAGGGTCACAGTGTGCCTTGTTCTGTCAGGAAGAGAGACGATTCTCAGCTGAGTGCATCGTGACCCCAGTCCAGCATGGTGGCGTCCTAGTCAGGTTCTGGCATCTTCTACAGCATTTAGAGAGTAACAATGTTATCCTGCGCTTTTTTTTTTTTTAAATAAAGTTACAAATCCACTGAGGTAAATACTTGACATGAATAGAAGCAGACAAGCATTTAGTCTTCCCCCAACCCCCCAACCCAGGTAAGTCACACTCTTGCAGGGTCCCCTGTTAGGAGACAGGCATTTGTGCGCAGGCCAGTGGAGAGTCACCTCTGGCATCCTAGAATTTGGCTTTGACTATCAGCATGGAGGGTGCATAGGGTTAGAGTTAGGCACCTGCGTTGCTTTAAGCTCAGAAGGAGGCAAGGCAGGAAGGGGAAGAGGCAGAGTCCAAATCAGTGCAGTCTCTCTGCAAGAGGGCAGGCGAGGCCTGGCTTCTCTCCCTGACTTCCCATGGAATTTCAGAGGACCGCTCTGGGACTGCAAACTCCAGCCGTCTGTGTGCCTGGAGCCTGGGGAGCCAGACAGCTGGTATATACCACCACATGTGAGAGGCCTGCACAGCAGGTGGACGTGGCTGCCTGCCCAGTGCCTATCACCAGGAAGTAGCTGGGTGCTGGCTCTACATTGGAAAGCAAAGATGCAAGGATTGGGCTGGAGAGACGGCTGAGGGGTTAAGGCGCTTGCTTACGAAGCCTGAGGACTCATGTTCGACTCTCCAGATCCCATGTAAGCCAGGTGCACAAAGGCGAGGCAAACACACAAGGCCGCACATGCGCCCAAGGTGGCACGCATGTCTGGAGTTTGATTGCAGTGGCTTGGAGGCCCTGGTGCACCATTTCCTTCTCGCTCTTGCTCTGTCTCATTAAAAACAAAAAAGATGCAAAGAGCCTTATGGCTTCTTAGGACAGGAATGCCAAGTTTGGATTGTAAAGGAATAGGTGGTGTAGTACAGAAAAGAAAAACAAAGCCTTTCTCCCCAGATGGCTTCACCTTGTCTGGTTTGCTGTGATCCTATAGTTTCCTGATATTCCATGATGATTGGCATTTCTTTCTGCTTCCTTGCCCCCCACACAGACATCCACACACACAGCATTTCATCTGTGGCTCCTGGAAGCCAAGGTTTCAGTCCACTCGGCTAGCATGTGTGTGACTCCAGCGTTAACAAGCAATGGAGAGAGACCCCAGAGAGGAGCGAGAATAGCACATGCCTATATTTTTATGTGGAGATTGATAATCAAGGCTAACCACCCCAGCAGAAGGTGAACAGCACATTAAACAGAGGGGGAAAGCTAATAAAATATCGCCTGCTGCTTAACAATTGTTGGGTGGAAACATTTCCCGGAACCGTACAGCTGTTGCACTTGATGGCCCATAAAGCCCCAGTAAAGTCCGTCAAGGGCCTTTTTTTCTTGGTGAGGGACCATTCTTTTCAGGCAGTTATGATAGCATCTGGTTCCTGTCCCTGGAAGTGCAAAGAATCCACAGGCACAGGATTGGGGGAAGAGCCCACTGCAGAGGCATCTGGCTCCTTTGATGAGTTTGGGGTCACCTCTGATTGAACGGGCATCGTAATAGAAATGCAGATTAAGATTTAGCGGGTAGTCACTGTGCACCTGCTATGTACCGGGCTCGAGGGTACTTTATCTCATTAATTCTCTCAACTGTGAGGTCTGTGTTTATCACCATTGTTAAAAAAAAAACAAAACAAACAAATAAAAAAAAAACGGGGTTGGAGAGATGGCTTAGCCATTAAGCGCTTGCCCGTGAAGCCTAAGGACCTGGTTCGAGGCTCGATTCCCCAGGACCCACGTTAGCCAGATGCACAAGGGGGCGCACGCATCTGGAGTTCGTTTGCAGTGGCTGGAGGCCCTGGTGCTCCCATTCTCTCTCTCTCTCTGCCTCTTTCTCTCTATCTGTCACTCTCAAATAAATTTTAAAAAAATGATGCTCTAGAAAACAGGACCCCTCTCCCCCACCGCAAAGAACGTTACTGGACCACATTATTGGCAGATTGTAGGCTGAAGTCCCTAGGCTCTGGTGGCCTTTCTCATGTGCCCCATTGCTACAAACATGGAGGGGACATGTGAAACACTTCTGTGTTTGATAAGCTACCTGGGTGTCCATGCACAGTGTGTTGAGAAGGGCTATTTCATAGTATGTGGGTGTCTGCCAGTTTGGGTTGGTTTCCCCAGAAGTAGATCTGGAAGGGAGCTTTCCTGTGCAGTAGGTTGGTGGTCCCCAGGGAAGCTAGCAAGGGCTTGAAGGGAGCAGGGAAAAAAAAATAAGAAGAGGAAGCCAAAAATGGAGACAGTGTAGGCAACATCAGGCACAGGGTAGATTCTAGCCTGACCCCACAGGAGGACTCGAGGGTGTGTGCAGGAATTGTCCTGTCTTGGAGAAGCATGGTGGGGCTGTCTGTCAGCTCTTTGACGGTTAAGGTCTTATGGCTGCTGTGGGGAGGCGGAGGTGATCGTCAACCCTGGGTACTGGAAACGAGCTCTGGGGCTGAGCCCGCTCCAGCAGCGCAGGGCAGCCTTTGAGAAAGCGGTGCAGGTGCTAACTGTTAGAAGCGAAAGGATGTGGAAGAGGGGCTCACTGGGGCTCTGGGCTAAGCCCCAGCTTCATCACCTGCACCTGCCTCTCCTCAGCCCCCAGCTGGCAAGAGAGCAGGCTGGCGAATGGGGGATGACAGCAAGATTCATGAGTGACCCGAAGGTCCCCAAGCAGTACCCTCTCGGCCGTATTTCTGCAGAAAGGGTGTTGATTTTCCTCGGTTCTGGGGGCGGTGCTTTTCATCACCGGGGTCAGGTGTCTCGATCTCGGGGCGAGCTGCCTTCAAGCCAGGTCAGCATGACGTAGGAGGTTGAGTTATTTCGTTTGGGTGACATTGCTGGAACAAGGCCGACTTAACATCTCTTGAAAATGAGAAGCTGTTTCTAAGTAGGCATTCGTGCTTTGTTAGGAAGTGGAGAAACAACAAGAGAAAATGACAAGCGCTGGGTCGCCCAGACAGGGAGCCTCCTCATGTGTGCCCGCACTGTGATGTGAGGTTCCGCAGACCCCAGCACCCCTGTGCACCTTCCTTCAAAGCCAACAGCTGCGTGAAAAAACTCATGTGAACGTAGAGAAATGTTTTCAGTGAAAACAAATCTCTCCCGTTTTAAAGAAACCTTAAGCTGGGCGCAGTGCCACATGCCTTTAATCCCAGCACTTGGAAGGCCGAGGTAGGAGGATCACCATAAGTCCGAAGCCTCCCTGAGACTCCATAGTGAATGCCAGGTCAGCCTGGGCTACAGTGAGACCCTAACTCAAATGATAAAAAAAAAGAAAGAAAGAAAAGCAAGAAACCTTAAATTCTTTCCAGCATCCCTGTGCACCTTCCTTCAAAGCCAGCAGCTGCATGCAAAAACTCATGTACTTATATGAAGAATGTTTTAAATGAAAACAAATCTCTCTCATTTTAAAGAAATCTCAATTTTTTTTTTTTTGAGGTAGGGTCTCACTGTAGCCCAGGCTGACCTGGAATTTACTCTGTAGTCTCAGGGTGGCCTTGAACTCACAGTGATCCTCCTATGTCTGCCTTCTGAGTTTGGGATTAAAGGCGTGCGCCACCACGCCCGGTTTCAATTTTTTTGTTATAGAAAATGGGGTGAGGGGTTCCTCATACGTGTCCCGGCTGAATGAGCACCACATCCCTGCGTAATTCACAGCAGAATCTGTGTCCTTGGCTTACTTCATATTAATCACATCCATCTACATAGAGAACCAGAAGCCAGGCATGTTATGGCTTTCATGTTGTGGAGAACAGAGACAAGAATGTATGTTTGTCTTCCGTGGGCTGGTGGGGGGGGGGGGGTGGTGTTTTGTGACCCTGCTTTTCCAGGCACCCTTAACCTGGACAGTACACTTGAAGGAACCTAGAACAACTTAAAGAGGCAGTATATTAAAATACTTCCCTGATGACAATGGAATTAGAGCTTATTTAAGTGTTTTTATCCTTTAGAGATAGATACTGAAACATTGACAGATGAAATGTTATGATTGTGGAATTTTTTAAAAACAGAATTTATATTTTTATTTACTTGCAAGCAGAGAGAGAGAGAGAGAGAAAGAGACAGACAGACACACACAGAGAGAAAATAGGTGCCCTGGAGCCTCAAGCCTATGCATATACACTTCAGATGCATGTGCCATTGTGCATCTGGCTTTATGGAGGTACTGGGGAATCAAACCCAGGTCCTTAGGCTTTACAAGCAAGTGCCTTAACTGCTGAGCCATTTCTTCAGCCCTCACTGTGGAGTTTTTTTTAAAATTTATTTATTTATTTATTTATTTGAGAGCAACAGACACAGAGAGAAAGACAGATAGAGGGAGAGAGAGAGAATGGGCACGCCAGGGCTTCCAGCCTCTGCAAACGAACTCCAGACGCATGCGCCCCCTTGTGCATCTGGCTAACGTGGGACCTGGGGAACCGAGCCTCGAACTGGGGTCCTTAGGCTTCACAGGCAAGCGCTTAACTGCTAAGCCACCTCTCCAGCCCTGTACTAGTCTTACTGTTTTAATTAAATCCAGTAAAACATTTTTGTTTGTGTAAATTATCTACAGCGTGAACAAGAGTACTCTGAGTGCTGGAAGGAGAAATCATAGGCCTTAATGACGTCTCCTGTGGTCTGAATGTTGATGTCCTCTCAAGTCCCTGTGTGGGAAGCTTAATGCTCAGTGCTGTAGCAATAACAGGTGGGGTCTATGGGAAGTGATTAGGTCACGAGGATTTACCCCGGGAATGGGACAGGTTGTAGTTTCCAGTGAGCAGTGATTTCTGTTGTTTATAAAGTAGTCTAAGGTGTTTTGTTGCAGCAGCAGGAATGGACTAAAACAAAGGCTGATCTCATTAGGAAAAAAATGTGTCCAGTGCTCAGAAAACCGGAGGAGACCTTAAGGTTCTCTCAGTGTGTAATATCGTAAGGACACCACAGCTATTCTTAGTTTGGTCTGGAGTTTGAGAGCTGTAATTTAGTTGTAGACTTCTGGTCATAATCTTAGGTGAAAATGTTGAAAACTCATCTTACATACATAGAACCACTTTGCATTTTAATAACATCATGATATCTACTCGTTCAAAAATATGCTTATTAACTATCTGTGGAACCCAGATATGGTGGTGTGCTAGGATTTGACTATCCTTAAGTATTTTTTTTCTAAGACAGGGTCTCATGTAGCCCAGACTGACCCCAAATTTACTATGTAGCCAAGGCTTGTCTTGAATTCCTTATCCTCCTGCCTCCACCTTCCAAATGCTAGGATAACAGGTGCCAACATATATGGCTAGCCTCCTGGTTTTTCAAAGTAGGGTCTGTCTCAGGCTGACCTGGAATTCACTCTGCAGTCTCAGGGTATCCTCGAACTCACAGTGATCCTCCTACCTCTGTCTCCTGAGTGCTAGGATTAAAGGCGTGCACCACCATGCGTGCCTTAGCCTCCTGGTTTTTACAACCAGAAGCACAATTACATCTTCAGAGTGCTATAAGACACAGCCACAGCACCTTGGAGTAGTGAACCTCTGGTGTCTGAAGCAGGCACCTGTTCAGCCAACACCACAGACTTGCTTCTCCCTTGCTGTTCTCAGCCACCAAGTCTAGAGCAGCATCCAGTGGCTCTGGAAACACAGTGAGCATCACAGATGAAGCTTGAGGCTGCTCGGCATCGAGGGTCTCACTTCCGATGAACTGCACCCCTGTGGATGGCTGTCTTATGGAAGCACCTCACAGAGGCTGAGGGTGGCAGAGGGAGAAGAATCAGGACATTTCTAAAGACTGGGGAGAGCCATTTATAAGCTGAGAAACTAGGAAGTGCATTTTCCTTAAAAAAAAAAAAATTAGCAGGGGGGAGTCAAATAACTTGGCTTTGAATCATATTTGTTTATAGTGTCTGGAAATCACCTCCAATGTAGCAGGCCCTGGAAGGACTCTGTTTTTTAAATTTTACTTAATTATTTAATTAAAGAGAGAGAGAAGTAGATAGAGAGAGTGGGTACACCAGGGCCTTAAGCCGCTGCAAATGAACTCCAGCAGCATGCTCCACCCTGTGCTTCTGGCTTATGTAGGTCCTTGGGAATTGAACCTGGGTCCTTTGGCTTTGCAGGCTGGCGCCTTAACAGCTAAGCCATTCCTCCAGCCTGGGACTCTTTCTCCTCAGATCTAGTTCCCATGATTCATTATGCTGTAATCGCTCTCTGCATGGCTGACAAAATGCTTCCACTTTGCTTCTAGACACCTTGCTTGGGGGCAGGGACGTGTGTTCACTCAACACCTGGCTAGCCTGAAGCTCCTCATATTTGATACGATGGGCGAGAGAAATGATAATGGCTTTTCCATTTTACGCTGGATCATAGAGTTCTGTAATCAAGATTATGTTAAATCTCTGGCTGATGAGGAGGTCAAATAGCCACAATACTTCATCGCTGGGGGAAAGATAGATACCTAACAAAAGACGAAACCATAAATTTTAAATGACAATTTGTTCCAAGAATACTCACTCCCTTCCGCCCCACCCCCTGCTAATAAGGTGCCTTTTACTGTCTGCTTGTTAAGTTCTGTTAACAATGGACCTTATTGCCAAGGCTTGCTGCCATGGGTAGATTCACTGCAAATGGAGTTGCCATCCATGGAAAGGATTTTTTTCATCCTTTACAAAGACAGGATGTACGTCCATGGTGGGTGTGTGTTTACTGACGAGAAAGAAGAATGTGTTAGGATGATCTTTACATCTGTGTATTTTATCTTGAGCACCAGCAGCGCGAGGTAAATCGCAGCTGGTGTGTATCTGGGCAGACGGTGACAGCTTTCCTTCTGTTACGCTGCTGGACCACTGGTGGTCGTCAATTGCTTGCTCGAGGTGATATTTTTTGGTGGTCATTTTCTCTCATTGCTTTCTGTTGACTTCATGGTTCCTTTCCCTGTCTGACTTAAAAGCAACATAGTAATTCCTTCCAAATTGTCCTCGGTAGGTGTCATATATGCTCATACCAAAGGGATCTTACCAAACAGGGGTGCCTGTATCCCCCAGAGATGTAGAGCAGAATGCCTCAGGCTCCAAGAAGCTGTGTACTACAACACATCTTCCTGGGGTATTAGGTCCCTCTCCCCGCACCCCCCCCCCCCGCAGCAGTGAGGAGGAGGGGAACAGTAATAGTAATGTTAGAATAAAACACGAGATGGGGCTGGAGAAATGGCTCTGCTGTGAAGTCTACTTCCAGTGCAAGTGGAGGGCCTGATTTGCGGGGAGAGGGGGAGAGTTCAGATCAGATGAGATTGGCTCTCCAGGTCCAGGTTACAAAGCTGGCTGTGGTCACGTCCACCTGTAACCCCAGTCCTACAGGGGAGCAGAGTCTGGGGAAATCACTGGAGCCCTGCAAAATCTACAACCACTAAAGAGACTCCAGTTCAAAACTTGAGGAAGAGCGAGGCAGCCAGACACCAGAAGCTCCACTCTAGGCACCTTAGGCCTGCTCCTTTGCCTCAGGCAAGTAGACAGGGAGCCACACCACACAGACAGCGCATCCTACCACACAAGAGATGTTGTATAGGATGTTCAGTGTGAAAGAAATTCTCTGAAAGAGCCTGAACTTCTAAATAATTTGTTGCTAGATTTAGACTGCTTGGGTTAAACCTTCTTGTGGGAACCAACTCGCCATCTGTTATTATTATATGTACCATAGGGGAAAGTTTGAGGTGTTTTTTGGTTTATAGAGAATCAGCATTTGATTTGGTTCTCTTAATGTTTTATTATTATCATTAACAAGATGTTTCGTATGAATAGATCATGTGTTGGTACCCTTTTTTTCCCCCTCGTCCCTGCCCCCATTCCATTGGAGACGCTTCTCAGTGGGGTTGCAGGTATTCCCCATGGGGTTACCGTTTATGTGTGGTAGGAGCAGTAGTCAGTTATTTTGGTGAGGGAATGCTTCTGGGCATGATGTCTCAACTTGTGGCTCATACAATCTTCTTGTCCCCTCTTCTGCAAAATTCCACGAGCTGTGGTGGGTGAGTTTTAAGTCTACTTCACTGATGAGCTCTTAAGGGCCTCTGGATCTCTGCTTTGGTAGGTGTTAAGTATCCTCAGAGTCTGTCTCTTACAACTTTTTATTAGTTTTGTTTTTCTGTTTACTGCTTCATTGATTTTTGTTTTTAATTTTATTATGTTCTTTCCTTCTACTGTCTTTTGATATATATTGTTTGCTCCAACTTTTGAAACTTAGGATTTAATGATTATTTTTGTTTGTTTGTTTGTTTTTGAGGTAGGGTCCACTTTGGCCCAGGCTGACCTGGAATTAACTATGCAGTCTCAGGGTGGCCTTGAATTCATGGCAATCTTCTACCTCTGCCTCCCAAATGCTGAGATTAAAGGTGTGTGCCACCATACCTGGCTTGGATTTAATGAATTTTAAAATTGATATAAATATTTAGGCTATGAACTTTCTGCTATTGACTGTCTTAATTATATTTTATAGATTCTACTATGTAGTTTTTATTAATATTTTGGTTGTTCCCCCTCTTTATACTTAATATAAAGATTGAATTTTCAAGGGTAAGAGCTTGTTTTTTTTCCCCCTGATGCTTCTTCCTAAAAAAATCTTCTTTTAGGGCTGGAGAGATTGCTTAGTGGTTAAGGTATATGCCTGCAAAGCCTAAGGACCCAGGTTCAATTCTCCAGGTTCCACATAAACCAGATGCACCAGGTGAAACATGCGTCTCGAGTTCATTTTTAGTGGCTGGAGGCTCTGGCACACTCATTCTTACTCCCTCTATCTCTGTCTGTCTCTCCCTCTCTCTGTCTAAAATAAATAAATAAAATAGATAAATAAAACGTTTTTTTAAAATGTTTTCTTTTTAAAAATAGTTTTGGGGGCTGGAGAGATGGCTTAGCGGTTAAGCGCTTGCCTGTGAAGCCTAAGGACCCCGGTTCGAGGCTCAGTTCCCCAGGTCCCACGTTAGCCAGATGCACAAGGGGCGCACGCGTCTGGAGTTCGTTTGCAGTGGCTGGTAGCCCTGGCGCGCCCATTCTCTCTCTCTCTCTCTCTCTCTCTCTGCCTCGTTCTCTGTCTGTTGCTCTCAAATAAATAAATAAAAATAAACCAAAAAAAAAATTTAAAAATAGTTTTGGGCTGGAGAGATGGCTTAGCAGTTAAGCGCTTGCCTGTGAAGCCTAAGGACCCCAGTTCGAGGCTCAGTTCCCCAGTTCCCACGTTAGCCAGATGCACAAGGGGGCGCACGCATCTGGAGTTCGTTTGCAAAGGCTGGAAGCCCTGGCGCGCCCATTCCCTCTCTCTCCCTCTATCTGTCTTTCTCTCTGTGTCTGTCACTCTCAAATAAATAAATAAATAAAATTTTAAAAAATAGCTTTATTTAGTATTTATTTGCAAGCTGCAAGAGAGAAAGAGAGAGAGAGAATAGGTACACCATGGCCTCTTGCCACTGCAAATGAACTCCAGATGCATGCACCACCCTGTGTATCCGGCTTTGCACAGGTGCTGGGGAATCAAATCCAGGTTTTGCAAGCAACTGCCTTAACCCCTAAGTCATGTCTCCATCTTCAAAATATCTTCTTGAACTGTATGTCCTTAGGAGGATCTGATGCTCGTGGGGTGTAAGAGTAAAGGCTATTGATAGTGTAGGCATTGTGGCATGGCATTGGGCTACCATGTGATTCTCACTTGACTTTCAACACTGATAAGGCAACAGTTGCTCTGATAGCCAAGAAAAGCTAGCCAGTGACTAGAGCATCGTATACATGATACTGTATCATGAGACACTAATGACTAGTGGGTGGGGATATTCGGAATGGATCTTTGGGACAGCCAGATGATTCATGGCCCCGAAAGAAGGAGGATGGCATGAGGTTTCTCTCAGAAGGCAGTACAATTTAAAACTGCTTAAAGCTGCTTATTTCTGGAGTTTTCTGTTTGATACTTCAAGGTGGCAATTGACCACAGGGTACTGAAACTGTGGGTCAGGAGGATGGCCGTAGTGTCTCCGCTGACCAGCCCGGCTTCACACAGGCAGAAGAGCAGCATCCGTGGCTGCCTTCTTAGCTTTCTTCCAAGTGGTTCTCGCGTCTGCATCTTTGAGCAGCTGGGGACGGCAATCTGAAGAATGGGAGAAATAAAATATGGCTCAGGGCTGGAGAGATGGCTTAGCGGTTAAGCGCTTGCCTGTGAAGCCTAAGGACCCCGGTTCGAGGCTCGGTTCCCCAGGTCCCACGTTAGCCAGATGCACAAGGGGGCGCACGTGTCTGGAGTTCGTTTGCAGAGTCTGGAAGCCCTGGCGTGCCCATTCTCTCTCTCTCCCTCTACCTGTCTTTCTCTCTGTGTCTGTCACTCTCAGATAAATAAATAAGAAAATGAACAAAAAAAAATATTTAGACTTCCGGTTAAGATGGCAGCGTAGGTACCACGCCAAAGCAGCCTAGGGGGGAAAAAGACCAAAAAAACTCAGCAAAATACACACTCTTACTAAAAAGTGAGGTGTATAGGAAATTGAGGCAGCAGCGGAGAAGTAGAAGAGTTCCAGAGCATCCAGAGCCTGCACAGGCCAGAAAAGTGGCTCCGGCAGCTTGGCCAACCGCTGCGGCCGCGGCGCAGCAGAAAACCGCCAGACTCTCGGCTCGAGCCGCAGGAAAAGCCAGGTGTGGGATTTTCCCCTCACACCGCGCTCTCCGCAACTCGGGAAACGTGAGGGGAGAGTGGCAGCGAGCAGTGGAGGAGCACACTGCGAGGTAGAAGAACACGTGGAGCAGCGAGAGAACCAGAGCAGCCGCGGCTCCCTCCCCTCCCCCACCGCCTGAGCCCAGCTCCAGCGAACAGAGCAGCGGCCCGGGACCCGGCCACACCAACTTGGGCTGACAGCGGGACCCAAGCAGGAGCAGAGTTCGGCAGCAACTTCAGCGGCTCCAGCACCGGTACCAGCGGCCCCAGCAGCAGCGGACCCAGGAGCGGCAGCGGCGGCAGATCCCACAGCAGCGGCTTCGGGGGGAGCAGCGGCGGTGGACACGGCAGCGGCAGCTTCAGCAACGGTGGTGGCTCCGGTGGTGGCAGCTACGGCAGCAGCAGAGGCAGCAGCAGCGGCTCGGTTTGCCCCGTAGGAAAAGCAAGTGCCCAGCTCCAGAAATCAGAACAGCAGCCCGACAACCCAGGCAGCAACTTGACTGAGACCAAAATCACCCAAGGTAACTGGGATTGCACCTGGGAAGGGTCTCACTTGGTCACAAGCTGACTTGGATCCCTCAACAGACCAGAAATCTAAACCTCTTTGTTGATAGAGGATCTGGTCATTATAATAACTACTCTTGCATACATACTCTGGGCTGTTTTTGATTGAATGTGTACAGTGTTTAGTTAAATTTTAGAATCTACCTGTATTTTATTCCACTCAGCCTGCTTGAATACTCCTAAAGCAGGGAAACTCAACCCCTAAGAACATCTTTGTAGATACTCTGAGAGTCTTAAGAGCCACACCTAATACCTTAAGGTCCTACCCTGAAAATATATTACATCAAATCAATTGATACAGCTAAGAATACACAGCTAGCTAGAAAATCCAAGCATTAACTTAATCCAAGATGCAAAAATATATACATTATAACACAAGAAACACTAAAAAGCAAGACGATATAAATCCACCTAAAAGTATTAATGCATCAGAAATGGAGGCAGTGAGAAAGAGTTAGAGGAAATGCCTGAGAAAGAGTTCAAAAGAATAATTATAAATATGTTCAAAGAGGTCAAAGAACACATGAAAACAATCAAAGAAGAAATCAAAGAGGAAATCAAAGGAATCAAAGAAGAGGCAGGACACCAATTTAATGAAATAAAGAAGGCAATACAAGACATAAATAGGGAAATAGAAATAATAAAGAAAAACCAGTCAGAATTACTAGCAATGAAGAACACAGTTAATGAAATAAAAAACTCTGTAGAAAATCTCACCAGTAGGATGGATGAGGGAGAGGACAGAATATCTAAGCTAGAAGACCAGGTGGCAGACCTAATGCAGTCCAACAAAGAGAAAGACAAACTTATAGAAAAGTATGAGTGGGAATTTCAAGATATTCGGGACACTATGAAAAGATCCAATATAAGAAATCAGGGCATAGTAGAAGGAGAAGAACTCCACTCCAGAGGCATAGTAGGCATCTTCAACAAAATCATAGAGGAAAATTTCCCCCAAATTGGGAAAGAGGTGCCAATACAGATACAGGAAGCCTTTAGAACCCCAGCCAGACAAAACCCAGAAAGAACCTCTCCTCGCCATATTATAATCAAACTTCCAAACATACAAACCAAAGAAAAAATATTGAAAGCAGTTAGAGAGAAAAATCAAGTTACCTACAAAAGCAAGCCCATCAGGATTACAGCAGATTATTCAACACAAACTTTTAAAGCCAGAAGGGCTTGGAGTGATATATTCCAAGTTCTGAAAGATAACAACTGTCAACCAAGGTTACTTTATCCTGCAAAGTTATCCATTCAAATAGATGGAGAAATAAAGACATTCCATGACAAAAGCAGGTTAAAGGAATATTTGAAGACAAAACCAGCTCTACAGAAAATACTTGATAGAATCCTCCATGCTGAACAAAAGGAAAAGCACACATATAAGGAACCTAGAAAAAACCGGCTATACTCAAATACCAGTTAACAGAAGAGAGCACAGGTAGAACCAGTAACACACACACACACACACACACACACACACACACACACACACACACACAAATGGCAAACATAAATACACACCTTTCAATAATATCTCTTAATATCAACGGTCTCAATGCCCCAACGAAAAGACATAGATTTGCAGACTGGGTTAAAAAGCAGGATCCTACAATTTGTTGTCTCCAAGAAACTCACCTTTCTACAAAGGATAGACATTATCTTAGGGTGAAAGGTTGGAAGACGGTGTTTCAAGCAAATGGGCCTAGAAAACAAGCAGGGGTTGCTATCCTAATATCAGACAGGGTAGACTTTAGTCCGACGTTAGTCAAAAAAGATAAGGAAGGTCACTTTATATTGATTAAGGGCACACTCCAACAGGAGGACATTACAATCCTAAACATATATGCACCTAACATGGGGGCTCCCAAATTCGTCAAACAAACACTATTAGAACTAAGGTCACAGATAACACCAAACACAGTGGTGGTGGGTGACTTTAACACCCCACTCTCATCAATTGACAGGTCATCCAGGGAAAGAATAAACAGAGAGGCATCTGGACTAAATGAGGTCATAGAAGGAATGGACCTAACAGATATATACAGGACATTTCATCCAAAGGCTGCAGAATATACATTCTTTTCAGCAGCACATGGAACATTCTCTAAAATAGACCATATATTAGGACACAAAGCAAATCTTAACAAATTCAGGAAAATTGAAATAATTCCTTGCATTCTATCTTACCACAATGGAATTAAACTACAAATCAGTAGCAAGAAAGGCTATAGAGCATACACAAAATCATGGAAACTAAACAATACACTACTAAATGATGAGTGGGTCAATGAAGAAATCAAAAAGGAAATCAAAAAATTTATAGAGTCAAATGATAATGAGAACACAACATACCAAAATCTCTGGGACACAATGAAGGCAGTTCTAAGAGGTAAATTTATAGCCTTAAGTGCCTATATTAAGAAATTAGAAAGGTCGCAAGTAAACGACCTAATGCTTCGCCTTAAAGCCTTGGAAAAAGAAGAACAAGGCAAACCAAAAATTAGTAGAAGGGAAGAAATAATAAAGATTAGGGCAGAAATTAATGAAATAGAAACAAAAAGAACAATCCAAAGAATTAATGAAACAAAGAGTTGGTTCTTTGAAAGGATAAACAAGATTGATAAACCCTTAGCAAATCTGACCAAAAGAAAGAGAGAAGAGACACAAATTAATAAAATCAGAGATGAACAAGGCAACATCACAACAGATTCCAGAGAAATTCAAAAAATCATAGGGACATACTACAAAAGCATATACTCCACAAAGTATGAAAATCTGAAAGAAATGGATGATTTCCTTGATCTATATGACCTACCTAAATTAAATCAAAATGAGATTAATCGCTTAAATAGACCTATAACAAACATGGAGATCCGAACAGTTATCAATAATCTCCCAACTAAAAAAAGCCCAGGCCCGGATGGATTCACTGCTGAATTTTACCAGACTTTTAAGGAAGAGCTAACACCATTGCTTCTTAAGCTTTTCCAGGAAATAGAAAAAGAAGGAATTCTACCAAACTCCTTCTATGAGGCCAGCATCACCCTGATACCAAAACCAGGCAAAGATAGAACAAAAAAAGAAAATTACAGACCAATCTCCCTCATGAACATAGATGCAAAAATTCTCAACAAAATATTGGCAAACAGAATACAAGAGTATATCAAAAAGATCATTCACCCTGACCAAGTAGGCTTTATCCCAGAGATGCAGGGATGGTTCAACATACGCAAATCTATAAATGTAATACATTATATAAACGGGTTGAAGGACAAAAATCACATGATCATCTCATTAGATGCAGAGAAAGCATTTGACAAAATCCAACATCCCTTCATGATAAAAGTCCTACAGAGACTGGGAATAGAAGGAACATATCTCAATATAATAAAGGCTATTTATGACAAGCCTACAGCCAACATATTACTAAATGGGGAAAAACTGGAAGCTTTTCCACTAAAATCAGGAACAAGACAAGGGTGTCCACTATCCCCACTTCTATTTAATATAGTTTTGGAAGTCTTAGCCATAGCAATAAGGCAAGAGACACACATAAAAGGGATACAAATTGGAAAGGAAGAAATCAAGTTATCATTATTTGCAGATGACATGATTCTATACATAAAGGACCCTAAAGACTCTACTAGCAAGCTGTTAGAGCTGATCAAAACCTACAGCAATGTAGCAGGATACAAAATAAATACACAGAAATCAGTAGCCTTCATATATGCTAACAACAAACACACAGAGGATGAAATCAGAGAATCACTCCCATTCACAATTGCATCAAAAAAAATAAAATACCTTGGAATAAACCTAACCAAGGAAGTAAAGAATCTATACAATGAGAACTTTAAAACACTCAAGCGAGAAATTGCAGAAGACACTAGAAAGTGGAGAAACATCCCTTGTTCCTGGATTGGAAGAATCAATAGCGTGAAAATGGCAATCTTACCTAAAGCAATCTACACATTTAATGCAATCCCTATCAAAATTCCAAAGGCTTTCTTCATGGAAATAGAAAAAACAATCCAAAAATTCATTTGGAATCACAAAAAACCTCGAATATCTAAAATAATACTGAGCAACAAAAAAGAGGCTGGTGGTATCACCATACCTGATTTTAACCTATACTACAGAGCCATAGTAACAAAAACAGCATGGTACTGGCACAAAAACAGACATGTAGATCTGTGGAACAGAATAGAGGACCCAGATGTAAGTCCAAGTAGCTATAGCCACCTGATATTCGATAAAAATGCCAAAAATACTCATTGGAGAAGAGACAGCCTCTTCAGCAAATGGTGTTTTGAAAACTGGATAAATATCTGCAGAAGGATGAAAATAGATTCTTCTCTCTCGCCATGCACAAGAATTAAGTCCAAATGGATTAAAGACCTTAACATCAGACCGGAAACTTTGAAACTGCTAGAGGAAAAAGTAGGGGAAACCCTTCAACATATTGGTCTTGGCAAAGACTTTCTGAATACAACCCCAATTGCTCAGGCAATAAAACCACAGATTAACCACTGGGACCTAATGAAATTACAAAGATTTTGCACCGCAAAGGACACAGTGAAAAAAGCAAAGAGGCAACCTACAGAATGGGAAAAAATCTTCGCCAGCTATATATCTGATAGAGGATTAATATCTAGGATATACAAAGAACTCAAAAAGTTAAATAATAAGGAATCAAACAAGCCAATCAAAAAATGGGCTATGGAGCTAAATAGAGAGTTCTCAAAGGAAGAAATATGAATGGCATATAAGCATCTAAAAAAATGTTCTACGTCACTAGTCATCAGGGAAATGCAGATTAAAACTACATTGAGATTCCATCTCACTCCTGTCAGATTGGCCACCATCATGAAAACAAATGATCATAAATGTTGGCGGGGATGTGGAAAAAAAGGAACCCTTCTGCACTGCTGGTGGGAATGCAATCTGGTCCAGCCATTGTGGAAAACAGTGTGGAGGTTCCTAAAGCAGCTAGAGATTGATCTACCATATGACCCAGCTATAGCGCTCCTAGGCGTATATCCAAAGGACTCATCTCATTTCCTTAGAAGTACATGCTCAGCCATGTTTATTGCTGCTCAATTTATAATAGCTGGGAAATGGAACCAGCCTAGATGTCCCTCAACAGATGAGTGGATAATGAAGATGTGGCACATTTATACAATGGAGTTCTACTCAGCGGTAAAGAAAAATGAAGTTATGAAATTTGCAGAAAAATGGATGGACCTGGAAAGGATTATACTAAGTGAGGTAACCCAGGCCCAGAAAGCCAAGCGCCACATGTTCTCTCTCATATGTGGATCCTAGCTACAGATGACTGGGCTTCTGCGTGAGAATGAAAATACTTAGTAGCAGAGGCCAGTAAGTTGAAAAGGAGACATAAAGGGTGGAGAATGGAAGGGAGGAGGATACTTAATAGGTTGATATTGTATATATGTAATTACAATGATTGTAATGGGGAGGTAATATGATGGAGAATGGAATTTCAAACGGGAAAGTGTGGGGGGTGGGGAGGGAGGGAATTACCATGGGATATATTTTATAATCATGGAAAATGTTAATAAAAATTAAAAAAAAACCAAATATTTAAAAAGTAAAAAAACAAAAAAAAACAAAAAAATATTTAAAAAAAAATATGGCTCAGTTTTGACCTTACCTGCCCCCTTCCAAGTGCATTCCCACTTCTCTCTGCACACAACGTTCTGTGAATGGGAAAGAGCAAAGGACATTTTGGCCTGGCAGGTTTTCTTCCCCTTGTCTCCCCCTGAGGTACTCAAAGGCATCAATAGCAGCGTAGGAAAGCCCTGGCTGAACCGAACTTGGTATTTTCTTTTGATACCTTCCATTGGGAGCCTTCACACAATACATTTGAAAGCACTTTGTCAGCAAACCGCTGCTTCAGGCAAACATGGAGGAAGGCATTGAGGAGGTCTCCATGGGAAAGACCAGCCCTGCCCCAGAAACTGCCCTAGTTCTCTGTGAGGAGGAGTCATTTGCAGCAGAGAAGCCCCCTCCCGTTTTCCCTTTTCCCTTTTTTCTCTCTCCTTTCTATTGTAAGAATTGTGGGAACTCTCTGAATGAAAATAACCCTCAGCTGCGTTTGGCTTTCTAAGGTGGATTAATGCCTACTGTCTCATGTTCCCCCAGCAAAGCCAGAGCGTCTCCAGATTGGAACTTACTTATTTGGGACAGATGTCTGAGTTCCAGGAGAAATAATTCAAGTTGTTTCAAGTTTTCTTTCTTCCTTTCTTTCCCCCTTCCTTCCTTCCTTCCTTCCTTCCTTCCTTCCTTCCTTCCTTCCTTCCTTCCTTCCTTTCTTTCTTTCTTTCTTTCTTTCTTTCTTTCTTTCTTTCTTGACAGACAAAACCTTCCTATGCAACCCAGGCTGTCCCTGAACTTGCTTATGTGACCCAAGCTAGCCTCAACTTTTTTTAAATTTTAATTTATTTGAGAGTGACAGAGAGAGAGAGAGAGAGAGAGAGAGAGAGAGAGAGAGAGAGAGGCAGAGAGAGAGGAGAGGAGAGGAGAGAGAGAGAGAGAGAGAGAGAGAGAGAGAGAGAGAGAGAGAACTGGCATGCCAGGGCTTCCAGCCACTGCAAATGAACTCCAGATGCGTGCACCCCCTTGTGCATCTGGCTAATGTGAGTCCTGGGGAATCAAGCCTCAAACTGGGGTCCTTAGGCTTCACCGGCAAGTGCTTAACTGCTAAGCCATTTCCCCAGCCCTAGCCTCAACTTTTGATCTTCTTGCTTCCATGTCTCCAGTGTTAGGATTTCAGGTTTCCACCACCATGCATAGATTTTTCTTTAATTTTTTTTTAAATTATTTTATTTTATTTATGTGACAGAAAGAGAGAGAGAGAGAGAGAGAGAGAGAGAGAGAGAATGAGAATGGGTGCTCTAGGGCCTCCACCTACTGCAAGCAAACTCCAGACAAATGCACCACTTTGTGCATCTGGCTTATATGCATACTGGGAATCAAACCTAAGTCCTTAGGCTTCACAGGCAAGTGCCTTAACTGCTAAGCCATCTCTCTAGGCCAGATCAATCAATCTTTCTTTCTTTCTTTCTTCCTCCCTCCCTCCCTCCCTCCCTCCCTCCCTCCCTCCCTCCCTCCCTCTCTCTTTCTCTTTCTCCATGCTTTCTTTCTTTCTTTCTTACTTTCTTACTTTCTTTCTTACTTTCTTTCTTTCTTTCTTTCTTAGCTTCCTTCCTTCCTTCCTTCCTTCCTTCCTTCCTTCCTTCCTTCCTTCTTCCCTTCCTTCCTTCCTTCCTTCCTTCCTTCCTTCCTTCCTTCCTTCCTTTCTTTCTTTTTTTTTCTTTCTTGTTTTTAGAAATGGAATTTTTGTCTATAAACCATGGAGTTTTTTGCCCCATGCAAAACTGCTCTTTGTCTGCCTTCCCAGGCCAGCTGGAGATCACGTTCCTATTGACATCTTGCTTCTCAATAGAATCCTTTGCTTGATTTTAATGGAACTAAATTCATTCTGAGCCCTTGAACATCTATCACTTTAAAAAAAAATTATTTGCATGTGTGTATATGGGTGTGGATGTATGGGTATGCCAAGGTCTCTTGCTGTTGTAAACAAATGCCACACACATGTGCCGCTTTGTATCCAGATTTACATGGGTGCTGGGGAATTGAATACAGTCTTTGCAAGCAAATGCCTTTAACCAGTGAGCCATCTCCCCAGCCCTGCATCTATCTTTTTCAAAGGATAGTTAACATCCTAGTTTTGTTTTCTACAGTTACAGTATAAGCAAGTGCCTGAAGCGTGATGCCGAAAGGAATGCATCCTCTCTCTAGCTGTCTACTTTTAACCTCTGATAAGGATCCAGTTGGGGGCTGGAGAGATGGCTTAGCGGTTAAACGCTTGCCTGTGAAGCCTAAGGACCCCGGTTCGAGGCTCGATTCCCCAGGTCCCACGTTAGCCAGATGCACAAGGGGGCGCACGCGTCTGGAGTTCGTTTGCAGAGGCTGGAGGCCCTGGCGCGCCCATTCTCTCTCTCTCCCTCTATCTGTCCTTCTCTCTGTGTCTGTCACTCTCAAATAAATAAAAAAAAAAAAAAAAAAAAGAATCCAGTTGGATACAGGGAGACATATATTCACAAAGACTCAAAGCATGAGAAAGTGAGCAAAATTTTCCAAGGTAGTGTCGCCCTGGGGTCGCAAGGCCATTGTGCTGTCCTCTGGACCTCCTTTGGATGTCGTGGTCCAGTCTCAGGTTGACACTCAGCCACCCAGTGGCGGTGTGACTTTCCCAAACCTCTTTGCTTCTATGAGAGATTTGAGAATCTGTAGATAGAACAGCGGGATAACTATATCATTAGTTCTATGACAGAATTAGATTTCAATGTGTGTACATAGTGTTCTGTGCTAACGTGTTTTTCTTGAACATTTGCCTATGCCGTTTTATATGAACCAAAAAATAAATATATATGAGTTCTCATATTATTTCATTATGTGGATTACATTTTATTTAATGAATATCCTATTGTATATCTAAGTGCTTTGCTATGATATACGATGCTTCTGGGAATATCTTTGCATATAAATCTTCATGCCCATCTCTTCTTCCTTCCTCTGAAAGCCTAGTGGGAGAATGATTGGGTCAAAGTGTACTCTGCTTGTTAAGATGTTCAGTACATAAAGCCACATTCACTTCAGAGCTACATGAGCACCCAGTGTCCTGAGCTCTGCCAACCCTGAATGTTATCTCTTCCTTCTGAAAGTTTGAAATTATATGTCATTTAAATGTTTTCTCTTTTATGACTCATTTGGTTAAAGTGATGGTTTGAATCAGAGGTCCCCTGTAAAGTCATGTGTTCTGAATGCTTGGTCCTAAGCTAGTGGCAATTTTGGGGGGGTAGAGCCTTGCTAGAGGAGTGGGCTTTGCAGTGTTACAGCCAGCTCCCCCTCACTAGAGTCCAGCTCACCCTCCTGTTGCCATTTCCCCCCTGCTGTGGCAGAGGTGGTGCCAAGCCTTTGCTCATGCCATGCCTTCCCCTGCCGTCATGAAGCTTCCTCTTGAGACTGTAAACCAAAATAAACAACTTCCTCCTCTCAGGTGGTTGCTTTTGGTGCCGTCATGCTGATCAGACATTTAAATTTTTTTGTTAAAGATTTTTTTAATACTTTTATTCATTTTTCCATTAGAATATTTGATGCTTTCTATTGAGTAATTCTTTTTTTTTTTTGGCTTTAAGTATATGTGTGTGGTATGCATGGGTGGACACACGTGAGTGTGTGGGTGTGTGCGTCCACATGTGTGTGCATGTGGAGACCACAGTTTTATGGGGGTGTCTTCCTCAATTCCTTTCCACTTAATTTACTGAGACAGAGTCTCTCAGTTGAACCCAGAGCTCACTGATTTAGTTTATTTACTGAGACAGAGTCTCTCAGTTGAACCCAGAGCTCACTGATTTAGCTAGTCACCTCTCCCCAGAGGATCTTTGTCTCTGCCACTCAAACATTGGGATCATAGGCTGGCCACTGTGCCCACCTGGCATCTTTGTGGGTGCTGAGGGGCAAATGTCAGTCCTCATGCTTGCCACAGCACCCACTTTACCCATAGAGCCAGCTCCCCAGCCCCTTAAGAACTCCACAATTATGTTACTTTAAAGTATGAACTGAGTTAGGAAAATATTTTAAATTTTAATGAAGCTACAATAGCCAGTCTCTCTTTATAATGTAGCTCTGTGCTCGCTGGCACAGAGCTGTGCATTCTCAAGGGGTTGTATAAATGCTTTTTAGTGAGAGAATGATCCATTATCTAAACATGTCATTGATGTACAATGTACTAGTAAATTAAAATGAGAATTTTTCATCCATTAAGAGTTATAATAAGGAAAGCTTTTATAATGAATTGTCTTAGGAAAGAAAATCAGAAGATAAAATAAACAATATTTAGACCTTATACTGACAACATGTCACAGAAGGCAAATAGATATTCCCAACCAAAAGTGTAAACTGGGTATAGTGGTTGTCATCCCAGAACTCAGAAGTCAGGGGGATTGGGAGTTTAAGGCCTGGGCTACAATGTGAGACCCTGCCTTAGTAAAAGGAACAGGGGTAGAGATGGCTCAGTGGTTAAGGCACTTGCATGCATAGCCTAACCACACAGGTTCAGTTCCCCAGTGCCTATGTGAAGCCAGATGCACAAAGTGGTGCATGCATCTGGAGTTCCTTTATAGGGTCTAGAGGCCCTGGTGTGCCCATTGTCTCTTTCTCTCTCTGTCTTTTTGCAAATAAATAAAAAAAAATATGTTTTCAGGGCTGGAGAGATGGCTTAGTGGTTAAGGCATTTGCCTGCAAAGCCAAATGACCCAGGTTCGATTCCCCAGGACCCACGTAAGCCAGGTGCACAAGGGGCACATGTGTCTGGAGTTTGTTTACAGTGGCTGGAGGCCCTGGTGTGCCCATTCTCTGTCTGTTTCTCTTCTGTCTATCTCTCTTTGTGCTTGCAAATACATAAATAAAATTTAAAAAAGAGAAAATATGTTTTCAAAAAGGGAACAACAGAAACAGTACAGCTCAGATATTTTCAAATTAAGCAATAGTTACATATATAAAATGTGAATAGAACAATATGAGGAACTTACTAAGTTATAATGCTTCATCGTGTTTTTATAACCATTTCTTAAAGAAACTAAAGCATGATAGCATAGCTGAAGTTCTGCACACCCTTATTCCATTTCACCCCCTTCTCCCCTCCAGAAGTGTATGTTTTCATAGTCATATGACGTGGACCAGCTTCTCTCAGGAATCATGGAGTGTGTCACGTTTTTTAGACCTTTTATTTGGTAACATTCTGTTCCCTGTCACAACACTTCTCTTGTTCATTATTTTGAGATTGATGCATACATTTAAATGATGTACGTCACAATATGCATATACGTAATACAATATAATAGCATTCTATCCTATGGAAAATCACAGCTTGTTTATTCACAAGCCACTCATCCATTCAGTATTTCACTTTCCTAGATGCTGTCATGAGCACTGGCCATCACCAATGGACAAGGCACCTGCATGCATCTCTGTGTGCATTTCTTGAGGGTGGGGATGGAGTTGCTAAATCAGGTCTGTCCCCTCCTTTTCTAGAAAATGCCAAAGTTTAAGGTACTGTAGAAATACTTGAGCGTTCCCTAGGGACATTTTGCAGAAATTGTGTCTTGTTAACATTTTCAATGTTTAGTGGGCCAGAACTATACTGTGACTTTTACATCATTCAACACATTTGGCCCTCACCTATGCACTTTGCAAATCAGGAAGCTGAGCTGCAAACCACTTGGGAATCTTACCTGAGGTTATGTAGCAAGTAACAGAACCTCCTGGAAGTGTGCTCCAACCTTGTCTCTTTTTTAAAAATATTTTTTGTTCATTTTTATTTATTTATTTGAGAGTGACAGAGAGAGAGAGAGAAAGAGGTAGAGAGAGAGAGAGAGAGAGAGAGAGAGAGAGAGAGAGAGAGAGAATGGGCATGCCAAGGCTTCCAGCCACTACAAATGAACTCCAGACGCGTGCGCCCCCTTGTGCATCTGGCTAACATGGGTCCTGGGGAATCGAGCCTCGAACCAGGGTCCTTAGGCTTCACAGGCAAGCGCTTAACCGCTAAGCCATCTCTCCAGTCCACCAACCTTGTCTCTTAAGAGTAGACCAACTTCCAGGCGGTAGGACGACACCAGCCACGCTATGCTTACAAGCAGTTTCTCCAAAGAAGTCCCTGAAGAAAAAATAGGAACCTTCCTAGAGTATTGCTGTTGCAGAGACACAAAGAACAACCAGGTGGTGGCTTCGTTCATCCAGGGTCCACTGGTGAGTGACTGATTCAGGATCAGAGTCCAGGCTCTGCATGGAGCCGTGCCAATCCCCTGCTGTTGGCTCCAGTCTCTCTCTCCCTCCACCTGTGTGCTCGCGAAGGAGTCTGTGCCACATACGCCTGCACTTTTCCACAACTTTCTGTACAAAGGTCAAATACATTTTCTTGGGAGCAGTAATGGATATAATCTTGCACGTGTAAATTTTAATTGCAACACTTTAATCCCCGGTTCCGAGTGCCAAACTTTGAGGATTAATTGGTTGCATGTGTTGGTAACACGGCACTCAGTCTTCCGGGCAAGATTCTTTGCCCGGGGGGCCCTCATTTACTAATGAGTAATCGCTGCAATTTTCAGAGAAAACGCTGCTGGTACAATCATGTTTGAACATTCATCAAATATGACGCGAGCCCCAGTTAGGAGAAATGCTGGCGTCTTTAGCCTGCAAACGAGAGCACGGGATTAATCTCCCCCACATGATAATTTCCCTGGGCTTGTCACTACTTCCATCAGCGTTTGGAACAGTGGCTTCCGGGCTCCGGTGTTGGGACCATGTTACCAGCGGCTCTGACTGCGGCTTCCCCATCACCCGGGCACATTTTGGAAGGAGGAGGCCTAGGTCGAGGAAGGAGGGAGCCCGCTCGGCAGGCACACACTTCTCTTCCCGTGCACGCATCGCACACGCACGGCACTGACAAACTAATTATAGCCTTAGCCTGAGCACTTCCTCCTTCTACATTTTGTTTGCAAACAGCCAATTATTTCCATCCTGCATGCTGGAAAAACGCAAAGCCAAGGGGGCTAATCAGTAGTTTCTGGTAAGTCCAGCTGTCTACCTATCTCCTCTGTTTGCTTGTGCTTTTTCTGCAGGCTAGGTCTCTAACTCTCCTGCCTCAGTAGTAGTTTGTTTGTTTGTTTGTTTGTTTGTTTGTTTAGTTGTTTATTTGAGAGCGACAGACACAGAGAGAAAGAGAGAGAGAGAGAGAATGGGCGCGCCAGGGCCTCCAGCCATTGCAAATGAACTCCAGACATGTGCGCCCCCTTGTGCATCTGGCTAACGTGGGTCCTGGGGAATCGAGCCTCGAACTGGGGTCCTTAGGCTTCACAGGCAAGCGCTCAACCACTAAGCCCCCACCTTGGGGTGTTTTAAATCCAGCCTATCTGTTGACCAGTGGTTGGAGTTCCATGGTCATATAAAAAGATCGTTAGCTAGACATGAGTGGCTCATGCCTGTGCCTCAAAGGCAGAAACAGGAGGATTGCCACAAGTTGAAGGCCAGCCCGGCCTATAGAGCAAGACCCTATCTCAAGACAAAACAAAATAAAGTAAGCCACTGCCCGTATCAATGAGTTCAAGAGTTCCCTTATGCTTTCTTCCAGTAGCTGTGAGCTTCAGGTCTTATGTTTAGGGTTTTGAGCCACGTTGAGTTGATTTTTGTTCAGGGGAGAGTAATCTTGTTTCAGGGTTCTGCATGTGGCTATGTAGCTTTCCCAGCACCGTTTGTGGAACAGGCTGTCCTTCCTCCAGTGTATGTTTTGGCACCTTTGTAGAGAATCAGTTGGCTGTAGAGGCTAGATGCCTGTCAACGGATGAATGGATAAAGAAAGAGCGGTACACACACACAATGCAGTATCACTCAACCATGAAGAAAAATGAAATCCTGTCATTTGTAGCAAAATAGGTGGACCTGGATGACATTATGTTAAGTGAAGGAAGACAGGCACAAGTACCTCAACGTTCTCTCTCATATGTGCAAGCAAAATAAAAGCTGACCTGAGTGTAAACTAGTGATGACGAGAGGTTGGGAAGGATGGGGGGGGGGCTGGGGGAGGGGCGAGATAAAGGGAAGTTAGATTTAATCAGTGAATGTAGTATTTGTGAATTGTAATGTCACACTGAACCACATTAATATGTATAATTAGCACATGTTGATCAAAAATAAAACAAATTTAAAAATCAAATCAAACAGAATGAGGAATAGGGAAATGATCTTAAAATGCTGCAGGTCAACACGAGGCTCTTGTTCTCTAGTATGACACCCAAAGGGATTAAAAAAATCCACTCTGAACCATGGAATGTAAGATCTGTGAGTCCAGGTTTCTTCCCCCTCCCTTGCCCCTTTCTTTCCCTTGTCAGTATGGTAGAATGAAAAAAAAACTAGAAAGATCCTCAATTATTTCAAAGTGTTCTTAAAGGAGAATTAGTTTATAGCGTTTCTGGGTTAGCTTTCTTTTAGATCAGGATTTGACAAGGGATAACCTGAAGATGCTCTAACCCATTTTTGTAAATAAAACTTCATTGTAACATAGCCACCTCCTTTGTGGGTAGACTCTACCACTTCTGTGACATAATGCTGGAGATCATATCACTTATTTTAGGTTTAACTGACAAATCACAATTGCACATATTGTGGGCTATGATGTGATATTACAGCACATGTGTGTATTATGGAATGACTAAATTAGGCTCATGATATCCACCCCATCATATATGTATTTTATAGTGGTAAAACATGTAAAGTATTCTCTTTTTTCACAATTCTGAAGTCAGATGGTACATTATTAACTGTAGTCACTATGTTATGCAGTAGAACTTCAGAACTTATTCTTCCTGCCTAATCAAAATTTTGAATAATGTGATTCACAAGAGGCCATAAAATACTTGTCTGCTTCTTGGGGTACAGAAAGATCAAGACTTTAGGGAATGCTGATATGAGAAGGTCCTTGAAAAGTCACTTGGCAATGCAAAGTTATGGGGGAGAAGAGGTACGTGTTTTGTATACGTTCCTAGGAGAGATGCCCACCTGCCTTCTTCCAGTGGTGATGAATTAGTTACTTTTCCTATTGTGACAACCAAATACCTGACAAAAAGCAGCTTGAAGGAGGAAGGGTTATCTCTGGTCCTGGTTGGAATCAGTCACGGTGGGGAAGTAGCAGCAGCTTGTATATCCATAGGCCAAGAAGAGGGAGAGGAGGGGGAAGGAAGAAGGGAAGAAAACGACTGAGAAACTGGGCCTAGAAGTGGGGGTGGGCTATAATTCTTAATGGTGCTCCCCCTACCCATCAGCTTCCAGGTTTTACCTCCCCAAACAATCCCACTAGCTGGGAACCAAGTGTTTAACACATGAGCCTGTGGGAGACATTTCACCTTCAAACCATAATAGAGAACATGAATCCGTGTGTGTGTTTGTGTGTGTGTGTGTCTAAGAACACACGCACTTTAAGATCCCCCAAACTAGGAAAAAACCCAAGCTTTTGAAGCAAAAATCAGAAGTAAGTCCTCTGTTTGTTTGTTCGGGGTGGGGTCTCACTCTAGCTCAGGTTGACCTGGAACTTACTCTGTAGCCCCAGGCTGGCCTCAGTCTCCCAGCTGCTGGGATTAAAGGTAAGCAGCACCACACCTGGCTCAAGAACCAAGTTCTAGGGCTGGAGAGATGGTTTAGTGGTTAAGCGCTTGCCTGTGAAGCCTAAGGACCCCGGTTTGAGGCTCGATTCCCCAGGTCCCACGTTAGCCAGATGCACAAGGGGACACACGCATCTGGAGTTCTTTTGCAGTGGCTGGAGGCCCTGGCGTGCCCATTCGCTCTCCCTCTCTCTCTCTTTCTCTCTCTCTCTCTCTCTTCCCCTCTTTCTCTGTCTGTCTGTCACTCTCAAATAAATAAACAAAAAAAAATTAAAAAAAAAAGAACCAAGTTCTAAAGCAGCAAAACCGGCAAAAGCTGGAAGGGTGGGATTAAAAGCCAAATACTAGAGTTATTTTGGCCCCATGGCACAAATAAACTCACCAGGCGTTTCTTAAAACCTTCTGCACTCAAGTCACTCTCAGAATGGGAGACTCCAGCATGGGAAGTGTCCCGCTTCTTATTGTGGGGGTGGCAGATACTCAGACCATCTCCAGGAAGCAAATACCCCGGTAAGAATCCTTCCAGAAGTAGAAAGAGGCTGGTGGGGACCCACGGAAAGCAACCCTTCCGGCCTGGGACAGGTCAAGAAGATTTAACAGCAGTTTTAGGACATGGTGGTTTCATTCTCTTTTTATTTTATTTTATTTATTTATTTGAGAGCGACAGACACAGAGAGAAAGACAGATAGAGGGGGAGAGAGAGAATGGGCGCGCCAGGGCTTCCAGCCTCTGCAAACGAACTCCAGACGCATGCGCCCCCTTGTGCATCTGGCTAACGTGGGACCTGGGGAACCGAGCCTCGAACCGGGGTCCTTAGGCTTCACAGGCAAGCGCTTAACCGCTAAGCCATCTCTCCAGCCCGGTTTCATTCTCTTAAAAGCAACAAAATGGAATTCAAGACTGTATGCTCACTAAGGACATGAACTATCTAATGACGGTCTTCGCTTAAGGCTAAACAGGCCTTGAAGAAAAAGCGTTTTAACTCAAATCTCAATGGTACTGGAAACTCAGTTTAGAAGGCTTCATTATTTAGGGGTGATTGGCTAAAAAAGCAAATCTAGGCTGATGTTTTGGTTGTGTCTTCTCACGGAGTCAGGTCAGTTTTCCCAATCTCATAGCCAACCAGATCAGCTGTTAGTGGTCAGTAAGCTTGCAGTGGCCCATCCGATACTGGCCAGTGCTGATTGAGAGAAAATCCCCAAGGGGGACACTGGGGATATGCCTCAGTGCGTAGCACTTGCTGCACAAGCATAAGGACCCGAATGTAAGTTCCCAGTAGCCATGTAAAATGCTGGGTGTGGTGTGATACACCTGTAATCCCAGTGCTGGGTGGGGCAGAAACAGGCAGATTCCCATGGTTTACCAGCTAGCCAGTCTTGCCAAATCAGTGAGCTTTGGGTTCAGTGAAAGACCTTGTCTTCAAAAATAAGGCAGAAGAGTGATTAAAAATGATACTCAAGCTGGGCGTGGTGGCACATGCCTTTACTGCTGGCATTTGGGAGACAAGTGGTAGGAAGATCATAATGAGTTTGAAGGCCAGCTTGAAACTACATAGTGAATGCCAGGCTGGCTTGGGCTACATCATAAAACCAACCAAAAAAAAAAAAAAAAACCTCAATATTAATCTCTAGCCTCTACTCACGCATGTACACATGGATACACACACCTGTGTCCACATACAACACACATACATATTTACCACACATATATAAACATGCCAAAAAATGAAAAAAAAGAAACACCAGAAAAGAAGGACAATATTGTCTTATCTTCTGATCCCCAACTGGGACTGATCAGAGCCTCCCCAAGGATCCTGCCCTGTGGCAGCCGTGAGCTCTCTGCTGCATCTGCCGTTGCATCTGGGGTCTCTGCAGTATAGGCTACATGAATGACAAAGTGATACACACTCTCTTTTGACAAGAACATTATCTTAATCAGAGATAGAATGCAGAATTCATGTGTTATCACCATTGCTCTGTGAACTTAACCTTAAGTCTTGAAGGAGGGAATTTTGAGTGGAAATGGCAGAAGAATTTTCTAAAACTCCACAAGTCTATCTTATTTCAGAGGACTATCCTTGAGAATGTATAGAGTTACTCTGAAATCTGACCAAAGGAATGGCCACCCAATGTGCAGAAAGAATGTCTCCACACAGATGAACCTGTCCCTTCTTTCCAGAAAGGCTCTGTAAAAGTTAGTCTCTACAATGTTTTAGAGTCAAGGTCCAGAAACAGAGATGGAGTGTATTTTGCACATCTGAGGACTTCAAGTATCAAATCAAAGCCAGAACTAGTCTACTAACTGTGAAAGTGTAATCGTTACCTTCTCATTGCTGGAACAAACACCTGACCAGAAGCAGCTTATGGGAGGAAAGGGTGTTTATTTCAGCCTTACAGTTTCAAGGGGAAGTTCCATCATGGCGGAGGAAGCATGTCGGAGCAGACAGCAGGTCTCTTTCTCTGGAAGGGCTCTTACCAGGATATTTCATGTCTGTTAATGGCTTACATATTTCATATTTGTCACCCTTGACAAGAAGAAACAGGAAGAGAGGATGAGCACTGAACCCCAGTAGGCCTGGACTAATGAACCTCAATCAAGGTAGTGACACACCTCCCCCAGCAAGGTTCCACCTTCCAAAAGCTACACAAGCTGAGCCTGAGGCTCAATCACAAACACCTGAGGCTATGGGGGACAATTGACCCTGAAGTCACCATGGTAGAAGTGGGAGAAAGTGACTGTCTTGGCAGTGACTTCCTTTAGTAGCTCTTTTACTAGATACCCCAGTATTAGTGGCAAATAGCCAACATTATTGGGGGAGCCATTAGATGTTGGTCCCATCGATCCTAACAACTATAGACACCATCTTGTTTTGCATTCATGATAGCTGAGTGAACTGAAGCTTAGAAAGTGAAGTTAGTGCCCGGAAATCATGAATGCTGGCTTTGAACTTCAAGTGGATCAATTTCAGAAGTTATCCTCCCAGTCTGGGAATGATGAGTGGATGAATGAATGAATGAATGACACTTACCTGCAAGTAAATGAATGAATCTACCTTCAAGTCCACGAATAAATGACTCCTACCTGCAACTAAACTCCAAGAGGAGGGCTGGAGAGATGGCTTAGCGGTTCAGCGCTTGCCTGTGAAGCCTAAGGACCCCGGTTCAAGGCTCGGTTCCCCAGGTCCCACGTCAGCCAGATGCACAAGGGGGCGTACGCATCTGGAGTTCGTTTGCAGAGGCTGGAAGCCCTGGCACGCCCATTCTCTCTCTCTCCCTCTATCTGTCTTTCTCTCTGTGTCTGTCGCTCTCAAATAAATAAATAATTAATTAAAAAAAAAAACTCCAAGAGGATAGGGAGAGACAACCAGTGTTTCTGCACAGGTTGGAAACAAGGTGCAATATAAGACACATAGGCATAAATGCCACAGAAGGAGTGAATGGATGGCATGTGGAATCAGATGGGCTAAATGACTTCTGAGAGCCTCAGCCTCCCAGCCATGATTTCACAGTGGGACTGTTCCCAGAGGCCCCAGAGGGCAGGACAGCCACTGAGTATGCCAGCACAAGAAAGTACGAGTGACCCCAGCTGTCACTGACCTTTTTTGCTGAACTCATTCATTCTCTTATATGTCCTCATGCCAGTTCCACCTAGTAGATATGTTCTTCTTGCTCTATACAGAAAAGAAAACTGAGTCCCGGGGTTCATTTAGAGGCACAGAGTTCAATAGCGTCTACCAACTAGAGGATGGAAAGGAACAATACAGAAAGTGTCTTTTTGAGATCTCTGCCCAGTTTCCCAGAGGCTTATCAGATGGTTTCTCTATATTAATTCCCTTCCTATTTATACAGGTCCTTTTAATGCACATATTCATAACCCTTTTAGGCTACCAACCTCTGGAACATTTTGGATATCCTGGAAGAAATTGGATGGGACCCTCTATAAAATGAACTATGTTTTAAAAAATACTCTTTACAGAGCTGTGGTAGGGAGAGGGAAGCCACAGAGATGGTCTCTGACTCAAGAGCCACAGTCTCTTACCCACCTACAGGGAAGACCTGGGGGTCAGAGAGAGAAGCCATGACCACACTTCACAGAAGGAGCACCCCAGACAGGAGCCAGGCTTGGCAGCTTCAGCAGATTCAGAACCCTCGTGGGTAAAACCCTGCCATCTCAATGTCCTTCCTGGCCCATGAAGAAATCTAAGAAAATTTGTGGTGTTAGTGAGCTTTCTGATACTATAGCGGATACCTGGGACAGTCACTCAACAAAGAGAAAAGATTCATTTTTGTTCCCAGTTACAGAGTGCCAGTCCATGATCAATTAGCCCATCATCTTGAGGCCTGTGGGTGATGTAGTACGCTGGGGCGAGGGAAGTGTAGTTTGCATAAGCTGCTCAGCTCACGAAAGCAAAAAGAGGAGGAAGGCACTGGAGCCTTTCTATCCCCTCCCATAGCAGACCCCCCCAACCATGACCTGAAGACCTCCCACGTGACCTCTTAAGCGGTCCACCACTTTCTAATAGTGCCAGACTGTTTGGTAACCAAACTTTCAACACATGGGGCTTTGGGGGACACATAAGATCCAGTCTCATAGCATCTGTTGAGGCAGCTTGAATCCATCTGCCTCCTGGCCCAGAGCAAGGCAGAGAGTGAGAAGTGGCTTACGGAAGCCAATAAAAGACACCCATTTGGGCTGGAGAGATGGCTTAGCAGTTAAAGAGCTTGCCTGCCAAGCCTAACAACCCATGTTCCACTCTCCAGATCCCATGTAAGCCTGACGCACAAGGTGAGGCAAGCGCAAGGTCGCACATGCCCACTAGGTGGTAGAAGTGTCTGGAGTTTGATTTCAGTGGCTGAGGCCCTGGCATGCCACCTCTCTCTCCCTTTCCCTCTGTCTCCACTTCTGTCTCGCTCTGAAATGAAATATATACATATGCATATACATACATACATACATACATACACACACACAAACACATATATGAGACCCACTCTGTCCAGCACAATCATCTCATCAGAATAGGAGGCCTGTGCATCAGCAAAATTACCAAACACACATAACAAAGTGCATGTTTTCATAGCATTTTTACAGCTCTTTAGCCACTCTCTGAACCTCAGCATAAGAGTCCTTTATGTCAATTGTTGAGACTTTTCTCTAGATGAAAAGCCTTGGGTTTATGTAGATGAGAGATGACATGATCACACACAATGTGCCCAGGCCAGTTGCACAGCCATCCCATGTGATGTTTCTCCCCCTGTTCCTAACATAACAAAGGGATAAGTCTGCAAGTTAACAGAAGGAGGGAGAGTTTAAAAGATGGCTACCTAAAGGAAGATTTGTGACTGGACATTACAAGGTCAATAAAAATCAACCACGGGAAGAAAAGGAACAATGTTCAACCCAAAACATTCCCCGCCATTTGCCTTGCTGAAGGAAAGTTATTCACCTGTGGGCGGACAATTGCAAAGACCTTGATTTAAATTATTTAATTAATTTATTAATTTGAAAGTGACAGAGAAAGAGACAGATAGAGAGAGAGAGAGAGAGAGAGAGAGAGAGAGAGAATGCACGCACCAGGGCCTCCAGCCACTGCAAAGGAACTCCAGATGCGTGCGCCCCCTTGCGCATCTGGCTAACGTGGGTCCTGGGGAATCGGGCCTCGAACTGGGGTCCTTAGGCTTCACAGGCAAGCACTTAACCACTAAGCCATCTCTCCAGCCCTTTTTTTAAAAAAAGTTATTTTATTTATTTGAAAGTGACGGAGAGAGAAAGAGGCAGACAGAGAGAGAGAGAATGTGTGAAGACCTTGATTTAAATACTAGGTTGCCTTTTCCCATGAACGCTTTTAGACCTCCCGTCCTCTGTAAGATGACTGGCATTCACTCCAGGTAGAAGGAATTCAGATCTTTGACATTAGTTTTGTGTCCATCTAAGTAGTAAAATCAGTTAGAATCTTGAGTACAAACACTTATTGATGGTGACAGTGGCCGCTTTTACTCGGAAGCCTTAGGACTGGGAGCCAGGGAACCTTGAACTTCGGACAGTTAGAATTATCTGACACTCACCAAGACCATTAGCATGTTGAGCCATGATAAAAAGAAGTTTCGTTAAACGTCTCATGCCTGGTAGTGTAAAAGGAGGAAGAGAATGCGTGAGGAAGAGGATGCAGGCTGTTTCTTTATTTTAGAATTGTGCTCTCCGTTAGGTCTAAAACCTGAGCTGGTACTTTGTGGAGTATTTTTGCCAGGCTCATGTCTGGTCTGCTTCATTTCTTACAAATCCTGGTTCAGGTTTCCCTAAGGGTTTGAGATGAAAATGTCTTGCTATGGATGAAGCACACTAGTGTGTGGTCCACGAGTGATTGCAACTGGAACCCTTTGTTTCCCATTTCCCAACCTGCTAGCTCCAATCCAGAAGGTTTTTTTTTGGGGGGGGGGTTGTGAGAGGGTCTCACTCTAGCCCAGGCTGACCTGGGACATACTCTAATATCAGGCTGGCCTCAAACTCATAGTGATCCTCCTACCTCTGCCTCCCTAGCATAGGGATCAAAGGTTTGCACCACCACGCCTGACTCTAATCCCGAATTTTAAAAAGATTTCTTTCTAAAGTTCTGAATTATCAGAACCTTCCAAACCCACCTCATGTCCAACACTCACCTTTGTTCACCTCACCATAGCTAGAGTGTCTATATTTTCTTGGATAGAAAACAGCACCGGTGGTAACAGAAGCCACCTTCCCTGGTCACTGGCAGCCAGCCCCACTGAGGGAGGTCAGTGATGTTCAGCAGGACCAGGAGGGTGACATCCCTGCTCTCCTTGTACCCTCCCCAGATATTCCCTTGCTTCTGAGGACTTGCATTCCTACACTCTCATCACAAAGGGATGACACTTGACTTCAGGTATCCTTTCTGTGGAGCAGGTGGGAGCCTGTAAGAGGTGCACTCTCCAGAGAGTTCCAGGACTCCTGTGTCCTTCCAGTGAGAACCTGAGGAGGTGAGGCGGACAAAGGGAAGATGAAAGGAATCTGCTAAAAACAATGGAGCTGTTTGCCAAATGAGGGGCTTGGGCTCAGAAAGTCACTGTCTGACATCCTTAGATCTTGAAGGAAAAGCGAGAACCAGAGTGAGGCTCTTGTTAGTGAATTGAGTGACATTTCTCTTTATTAAAAAGTTATGAAGTCTGGCAGTTGAGCTGCCAATAAGAGTGCAGGATTTTTATCTTAGCTACTTTCTTTTAGTAGTTTATACCTGGATTGTTAAAGGTTCTTGACAGCCAATACTTCATATTCCTTTAGCTCGTGAAACCACTTGCTAATGTAGTTATTTATATGTAAATATATATACATATACTGTCTGGGTATGTATTTTAAGGTGGATATAATATTCTTGCACACTCTATTGTAGACACAATGCATTGTGCTTTTTTTTTTTTTCCATATCAGCTGGCACAATAAGGGTATCTGTACTAAGTGTCATCCCTACCAGGCTGTGAGGAAGACTGGATGGGATGCAGCTTAATGGACACCCCCCACCCCCACTTCTCCCTCATCAGTCCTGTTGCCTAGCACCACCTCCTGATTACAGTGTAGGATGCTTCCTTGACTCTGCCAAACTCCGGGGTTGTGGACAAGCACAGGAGGAGTGTCAGTTACTCAGGGAATGTCAGGCTGGAATGATCCGCCTGGACTTGAAATTGCCCTGCCTCTCATCTTATTAAAATCAAGCCATTAACTGCCTTTAATGTAGAGATTCTGTGGTTTAATTTTCTTTGGTGGTATCCATTAAAAACAGGGGTGGGGAACAGAATTGATTGGCACTATCTCAAGGCATTTAGTATGTATTATTAATATTTCCCATGTATTATTTATATCCTCTACCTGTACTGAGTGCTATTGTGGTTAAATTGCAGTTGCCCGTTGCGTCAGAATGAAACCTTTTCTTGTGGTTACCTGGATTCCAGGTGGGGCTAAGCAAAGCTAAGAGCATCTGCTAGTGGCTTCGAGTGACTTTATTTCCTAAACCTTTAAGAGCTTCCACACGGACTTGTGTAAGCTTATACTGTGTCTATCCTTACTGAAATGAAATCATCACCGTGCATGTTTACTTTAATGAAATGGGCAATCTAGAGCCCAGTGCAGTTAACTGAAACATTAATGGAAACTTTTTGCTGCATGCCTTATGTGTTTGTAACTCTGGGCTAAGTTGTGTGCGTATGTGAAGCTAGGTGTGTGTGTGTGGTGGGGGATGCAATCTAGTCCCTGTTTTTCAGGATTTAAGATTTCATTGGGTGGAATATAATGTGTATAATTAAATATTTGCAGAAGGTTGTCTATGGATGCATGCCAAATGAGTAGCGGTGTATTCTATGGGCAAATAAACTGAATGACCCTGTAAATTACAGTGTGTGGGGGAGAGGGCGGGGGGAAGGATTCTGAGTTTGATTTCAGTACGCTCAAGAATTAGCAGGGTTCGATGAGCTGGAGACATGAATGGGTGCTCCAGGCTGCGCCCTTGGGTTTATGGAGAGTTTGAGTTGCTCCCTCTAGGGTGTTGCGGTGGGTCTGGTGGAGGTGGCGTTGATAGTCAGACTTACATCCTGTGGTCAGGGAAGTCTCTGAAGGAAATTAAGTTCAGAGGGTCGGGGAAGATGGATGGTTGTGCAGGAAGGAGGAGAATTTGGGCGTTGTATTGACCAAGATTGGGGGTTCTAAGAACTTAGACCAAGTAGACATGATAAGAAAACTACGGATTCAAGTTATAAAGGAAAAATTGGCTGAATTGTTAGTGCTTGGGAAATCCACCGTGATCCAAACAGTTCCTGCTTGGTAAATCCACCGTGATCCAAAACAATTAGTTCTTAGGAAATCCACTGTGATCCAAACAGTTAGTTCTTGGGAAATTCACCATGATCCAAGGCATATGACACTTTGACCCATCTTCCCTCCTTATCTCCTGAATGACAAGATGGTCATCTTGCTGTGCTTTATTATTTCCTGCCTATTGGCCCATAATTTGAAATCACCACTATGTCATTTTCATATGCTCATTTCCTTCTGATTCCCAAATACAATTTGATATTCATTCTTTTTTCTTATTTATTCATATATATATACATGTGTGTATATATATATATATATATATATTTGATTTGATAACCAGCTCAAGATTTTTGAGATTGATTTTGTTCCTCTTTTATTTATTTATTTTTGTTCATTTTTATTTATTTACTTGAGAGTGACAGAGAGAGAAAGAGGCAGATAGAGATAGAGAGAGAGAGAGAGAGAGAGAGAATGGGTGCATCAGGGCTTCCAGCCACTGCAAACGAACTCCAGACGCGTGTGCCTCCTTGTGCATCTGGCTAACGTGGGACCTGGGGAACCGAGCCTTGAACCGGGGTCCTTAGGCTTCACAGGCAAGCGCTTAACCACTCTCCAGCCCCGATTTTGTTCCTCTTTACTGGGAATGTTTTCTTGGAGAAGAGGGCACTGTGCAGGCTGTTGCTCAGTGGTGGAGCGCTTGCTTGGTGTACACAGGTCCGGGGTGATGCCTCCAACCCTGTGAAAGAGAAAAACAAGCCAGAACAAAGCCCATTCCTGGTCTAGTTTCTAATTTACACTGTAAAAAGTATTACTAAACAAGGCCTATCCCACTTTTGATTGTTATTTGTGAATTTAATTGGCAATAGGCACCTACCCAGCACTGGATGTCAAGGCAAAAGGGACAGTTATAGCGACAGACATTGTCACACTGTTTTCAATATCTCTGTTCCTAACAAAAGCTTTATTTTGCTGTGTTGAAAAATATGTCCTCTCGAGTAATAAAAGCAGGGAGTCATTATGACTTTCTGTCACAAAGGTCTCTGTATCAACGACAGCTATGCATAGGCATTTTAGCTCTGAGCATGTAATATTCACACTGATTAATTAGTTGATTAGACTAATGTTTATTGAGCCATGCCTCTGAGCTTGGCATAGATCCAGGGCACAGGTGAATGGTAGCTGAAACCCCTTGCTGTCATGTATCTTGACTTCTGACTGCTGGGGGAGGCAGGTAGAAAGGTAGAAAGCCAGGCAAAGATCTGGAGAAATCTATAGGCTATCTCTGCCCCTGCAAGATGGCCACCCAAGTCACCTTTCATGTCATAGCATGCTCAGTGAGTGAACTGACTAAGCAGTGGACCTATTGCAGCATTCATGGCTGTCAGCTTATATGGCTAGCAACATTAGTCACGTGTCACCCTTCCCCCTCCCAGAAAGTTTGATAATGAAGCAAGTGGTTACCTTAGATAGACTCCTTTCTTTGGTGTTCCTTCATTGTCCTGCCCTCAGATAACTTGAACCCGTCAGCTGCTTCCACCAGGGACCCTTGGGAGCCCTGTGGTTCTATGCGGACGTTCCATAATCTATTGACACCGCTGTTTGTGTGTCTTTCTCTTTGCCTAGATTGAAGGCTCCTCCAGAGGGAGCACAGACTTACTTCTCTTATGCAGCCATGGAGGAATTGCTTAGGAACTGTTTCCTGCCGTGACAAGTCCCCATGCCTTGCTGCTTGTGTGGGTGTTGTGTATGTTAGACACGCATGGTTCCCTTAGGCCCCTGCTCAGCCCTCAAGCAACTTACCCTTTAAGTAAGAGAGCATTTAGGGTCAAGACCTGAGCGAAATATAGAGTAGATAAGGGCAGTGGAAGCCCTCTGGAAGAGTGGGTGCAGTTCACCGTGGTCTTCTTTCTCTTGTTCATTTAAGACTGTCTGTCCCAGGGGGCGAAGAGGCCGTCTCTAGACTCCTGAAGGGATGCCGTTGTTCTGCAGGGTGGGGGCATATTTCGTATTTCTTGATGCTAGGAAGTAAACCCAGGGTCTGCAGCATTGTTATTAACTTTTACGGTATACATTTTGGTACTGAAAATGAAACCCAGGGTCTTATGTATGTTAAGCCCATGGTCTACCAGGGAGCCACACAACAACCCATGTAGGTTCTGGGAAATCGAGCCTAGGTCCTTTGGCTTTGCAGGCATCTCTCCGGCCCTAACACCTATTCTTTTTTTTTAAGTTTTTTTTGGTCATTATTTATTTATTTATTTGAGAGCGACAGACACAGAGAGAAAGACAGATAGAGGGAGAGAGAGAGAATGGGCGCGCCAGGGCTTCCAGCCTCTGCAAACGAACTCCAGACGCGTGCGCCCCCTTGTGCATCTGGCTAACGTGGGACCTGGGGAACCGAGCCTCGAACTGGGGTCCTTAGGCTTCACAGGCGAGCGCTTAACCGCTAAGCCATCTCTCCAGCCCTAAAACCCATTCTTAATGGGAGAAGGAAACTGAGTTAGAAAGGAGAACTTTATTCATAAATTCAACAGCTGCTTTTCTTATTTTTGGCAAATAACTCTAAATACACACACACACACACACACACACACACACACCTGATTCTTTCTGAAATTATGTGACAAATAGGCTTACAATTTTCTCATTGACCATGAGTTTCCAAGTCAAGCATAGTTTTCAGATTGTTCCAAAGATCAGCTGGGATTTCCCAGCCTAAGAGAGCAGAGATTCAGCAAGGGGCAAGGCACCCACTCAGCTCTCCCTCCCTGTGCATCCCTATTCTCAGAATTGATTTTGTTTAGTGTTTTCATTGTTGCTTTGCTTTTGGTAATAGGTTTTCACTGTTCACACAAATAATTTGAGTTGAGAACTCCATTTCCGTCCAGAATTTACAACTCTCCTAAAGCCCTTGGCCTGTGTATCTTTGCTCACTTTTTGGTGACCTTTTGGTTGACATGGAGCCTCCTGAGTGCTGGGATCAAAGGCATGCGCCACCACGCCCAGCATGCCTCTGCTTTCTTGTACTTCTTCTTGTCCTCCTTCTGCTTATGTGCCATGTGGTGATGCAGCCAGAGGGCCAGTACTCTGTGGCTACGGACTTTGCAGCTACCAGAAGTGTGAAACACACAAACCTTCTCTCTTTATAAAGTTCCCAGTCTTGAGTAATTTGTTATAACCATGAGATATGAACTTAGACTGTCCATCTCCACCCCTTAGGCTGAGCTGCTCAGATAGCTACCCAACACTGGCTGCTCATCATATCTGGGAATGTTTGCTAGAGAATTTTCTGGCTCCAGTTCTCTGAGGAACCCTCAGTGGATGAGTTAAGTGAGAAGAAAATTGGTGGTCACTACTGTTTGCCATGGGGACAGCTGGTGGCTCTATGGGACATCCTGTGGCAGGTCCTGGTTGGAGGGATATTAAAACATCATTGGGGCTGGAGAGGTGGTTTAGTGGTTAAACACTTGCCTTTGAAGTCTAAGGACCCTGGTTGGAGGCTCAATTCCCCAGTACCCATGTAAGCCAGATGCACAAGGTGGCCCATGCATCTGGAGTTCGTTTGCAATGGCTGGAAGCTGTGGTGTGCCCATTCTGTCTCTTTCTCTCTGTCTGCCACTCTCAAATAAATAAATAAAATTAAACAAAAAAATTAAAAAAATCATTGGGTGGGCAGGGATAAAAATCAGTGAGTCAAACTGGATAAAATATTTACATATCACATATCTGAGAAGGGCATAATATCTAGAATGTAAAACCTGCAATACATACATAATTCAATTTAAAATTGGGCAAAGGATTTTAACAGGCCTTTCTCCAAAGACATAAAAATGGCCAATGAGCACTCATTAGTCATCGGGAAATGCAAATCAGAACAAAAATGGGATGCCACTTTGAACCCACAGAATGGCTATCATTTAAAAAACAACAACAGTGATTTTGAGGCATTTTTGGTGTTGGCAAGGATGTGGAGAAATTGGAACCATGGTTTATGGTTGGTAAGAATGTAAAGTGATTCCTACCACTGTGGAAAACAGACTGGCAGTTCCTCCAAAGGGTGAACACAGCGTTCCCTAAGGACCTAGAAATGACCCTGTAAGATATACCCTCAAGAGAAATGAAAACACATGTTCTACAAAAACTTGCACATGAATGCTCAGAATATCTTTGTTCATGATGGCCCAAAGTAGAAATAATGCAAATGCGGATCAACTGACAAGTAAGTGGACAAGAGACAACCCACACAGCAGAACGTTTCTTCGCCATGAAAAGGAGTTAAGTGCTGATACCTGCTGCAGCCTGGGTGGACCTTGAAAATGTTTAGTCAAGTGAAATTAGCTAGACCCAAACAGCCACATGTTGTATGGTTCTGTCGATATGAAATACCCAAATCAGGAAATCTATAGACAGAAGGTATATTAGTGGTGCATGCCTTTAATCCCAGCACTTGGGAGGCAGAGGTAGGAGGATCACTGTGAGTTTGAAGCCATCCTGAGACTACATGGTGAATTCCAGGTCAGCCTGGGCTAGACTGAGACCCTACCTTGAAAAACCAAAAAAAAAAAAAAAAAAATTATATTATATGAATTGCATCTCAATATGAATTGAAAAAGTCACTGAGGGTCAAGTTTGCATTGTCTTCAAATTTGCCTCAGAGGCCTGGAAAGAAAACTGTGTGTAAGAGGGCTTGCTGCTCAAGCATGAGGGAGGGCCGGGAGAGTTTGGGGCTGCCCACACCCCCCACATCACAATGCTACACTCACATTCAAAAAACTTGCCTTATGGTTATGTCACTAAGTTTTAGTTAGGAGCGAGGAATTGGTGTGTTATTGTTACATAGTGGGCTGAGGATCAAGGACATTAATGTACTGTACATTTCCACGAGCTAGAAGAAAGAAATTGGGAAGATTTTGCTATTAAAGAATAAATATTCGAGTAGATAACTATGTTGAAGTTGAACTAAACATTAAGCAATATTTACATGTAATGAAACATTACCTAGGCCCCACCATGCACATAATTTTTATGCTTTATACATCAGTTAAATTAAAAGGGAGGAAAAGGAAACCTTTTAAAAATTTTATTTATTTATTTATTTGACAGAGAAAGAGGGAGAGAGTGAGAAAAAGGGCATGCCAGGTCCTCCAGCCATTGCAAACAAACTCCAGAGCTGTGTGACAAGTGCCATCCACTGAGCCATCTCTCTAGCCCCTGCTTTTCTCCCCTGTTTTTTTTTAATTTTGTTTATTTTTATTTATTTATTTGAGAGCGATAGACGGAGAGAGAAAGGCAGAGAGAGAGAGACAGAATGGGCACGCCAGGGCCCCCAGCCACTGCAAACGAACTCCAGATGTGTGCGCCCCTTGTGCATCTGGCTAATGTGGGTCCTGGGGAATGGAGCCTCGAACCCGGGTCCTAAGGCTTCACAGGCAAGCGCTTAACCGCTAAGCCATTTCTCCAGCCCCCCTGTCTGTTTTTATTGCTAGGGATGGGACCCAGGTTTGCGCACCCTAGAGGAGCGGTCTACAACTACAGCTTAGGATTAGTATCTTCAACTTGATGTTCTCTCAGCTCAGTCCAGTTTGCCATTTTCTTTTTTGTTTTATTTTTCTGAAATAGAGAAAGAGAGAGTGAGAATGGGCACACCAGGGCATCCAGCCACTGCAAACGAACTCCAGACACATGTGCCACCTTGTGCATCTGGCATACGTGGGTCCTGGAGAATCAAACCATAGTCCTTTGGCTTTGCAGGCAAATAAATGCCTGAACCACTAAGCCGTCACTCCAGCCCAGTTTGCCTTTTTGTAAATTAAATATAGTTGGCTTCGAATCCACAGGTTTTATCTCTAGGGATCAAACAATTGTAGTCCAAAAATATCCAGGAAAAAAATGCATGTAACATTGAGCATGTAAAGATTTTTTTTTTTTTTCTGGGCTTGTTATTATTTCCTGAACAATGTAGTGTGACAACTATTTGCATATCATTTACATAGGCTTTCGAATTATAATTAATCTAGGGACAACTTAAAGCACATAAGAGGTATAGAGGTCATCTGCCATACTGTTCTATTTTATGTCAGGGATTTGAGCATCACTGTTCAGGGTGTTCATGGGGGGTGACCCAATCCTACAAATTAGCAAGAGATGACTACTTTGTTCCCAATTCTAGCAAAGAAAGTACATTTTTGAAACTGAAAATATAAAATTCATTCATTCATTCAACAGGTAATTTCAAAGCCCTCACTGTGTGCTGGGCATCCTTATAGGCACTTGGGTCACACTACAGACGAACCAAGAGCTTCCTACACCCAAGGAGTATAGGTTCTAGTGGGGTAGGAAGAGGTGGCTACAGACCAGAAACCTCAGACACGATGAATATGTCAGTGAAGTAAGAGCTTGCAGGCGAGAAATGCTATAGAGAAAAACTAGCTGGGCGAGGTGGCACACGCCTTTAATCCCAGCACTTGGGAGGCAGAGGTAGGAGGATCGCCGTGAGTTCGAGGCCACCCTGAGACTACATAGTGAATTCCAGGTCGGCCTGGGCTAGAGTGAGACCCTACCTCGAAAAACCAAAACCAAAACAAAAACTAAGTGGCCAAGGCTCATCATGGCTCTGTATATTGGCCTATTCTAGCAATTCATATTGATGGAATCATATATACATGCACACCACACACACAATATAAATCCATATATAATATGATTCCTTCTTTAGTTTCTTTCATTTAACATGATGTTTTAAAGTCTATTCATATTGTGACATATGTTATTAGTACCTAATTCCTTTGTATATATGAAAATACTCCATTGCATAGCTATACCATTGTGTGTTCATGCACATTTGCATTGGTTATACTTTTTGGCTATCATGAATGATACTGCTGTGAACAGTGGTGTACAAGTTTTAGTGGGGGTGTGTGTGTTTATTTCCTTGGAATATGCCAAAGAGAGGAAGAACTTGGCTCCCCAAGCCACCATGTGAAATGGGGAGTTGTAGCAGGAATATGATTTAACCTGCATGCTGAATGGATCTTTCTGGCCACCTGCTGAGCAAAGATGATATGCAGATGATGAGCTGAAGAACAGTCAGTTAGGAGGCAGCTGCAGAAACAGCTGAGAGAAAATGGTAGCTCAGACCAGGGTGGATGCTGAGCAGGGGCGGAGAAGTAGACAGATGTGGGACCAGAATTTTCGCTTAGTGGGAGAGTAAGTAAGGATGAAAGGAATACGGTGAAGATTTTGGCTTGGTCTACAGGCTGCTATGGAGTGAGATGAGAAGGCACAGGGAGGCTTGGGAGTTCAGTGCGCAGGGCCTGAGGTTGAAATGGTCATTAGACATCCATGGGGAGATGTCAGGCAGGCAGGTGGATAAATGAGTCTGGAGTTCAGGAAGCAGTCTGGGCTGTGGATATAAATTTGGGAATCTTTGGCATGTAGATGGTATTTAGAACCAGAAGCCAGAGTTATATCACCGAGTTCCCATTTATTTTAAGGAGACAAAACAACGTGCAAGTGGATAGAGTGGTAACATTTCCTACTTAGTGAGTTCCAACGATGACCTCATGTTATAACTGAAAACATACGTCAGAGATAAGCTTGTTTCTAGCGAATGCATATTTCAACATGGCTGAGCTATCAGCCCCCAGGGCATATATTACAGAAGTTATTTGTTAATATCTTAGGGGTATCACATTGCATCAGTGTGGTGTCAAGTCTCTTTTGCCATCTGTTTTCTATGACTTTGGATTTCTTTTACACTCCTATTTCTATTTTCCCACATATACCCCAGCTTGGGATCAGCATGTAAAAAAGAAGGAATGAGACATTAATAAAAAAAATGGGCAGTGACCTTACCTAACATAACTAATGTGTATGGTTTCCAATTGCAGCACATAGTTTGGTAGTTAAGGGCAAAGTATGATAGAAAGTCAGGGTTTTTAAATGGAGAAATAATCATAAAATTATGAGTAGAATACAAATGGGATCTGACTGGCCCAGGAGATGGACAAACTACAGCCCCAAGGGGTCTGACCCTGGGAAGATGACAAGCGAAAAAAGGAGTTGACCTAAAAAGATCATAGGCTTGCTTCATGTCGCTCCATAAAGCTAGGGTTCAGAGCTGGGGTGAGGCCAATGGTAGAAGATTTCTCACTGGCCCTGAGTCCATTTCCAGCACCCTCTCAAAACAGGATTCATAAACAAGGTTTGGAAGTAGACAAATAAGAATGACCTTTCACATAATCACCGCAGGGAGAGTCTGGGTGCAGAGAGTGGAACCATCCTGTTGGCATACCATGCAGCCCTCAGCTAGCTCCCAGAGGGATTCTGTCGTGGGACAGGGACCACGGGTGCTTTGTCGGCTAGTGGACTATGGGACACTCAGTATCTTTACAAAATGGGATGGATTTCCAGCAAGCATCCAAGGGCTTCTTCGTTGGTACAGTATAAACATACCTCCATTCTTTAAGGCTCATAGTCCAGCATAGTGTCCTTTGACCAGCACATGAGTGCTAGGAATCTGAGCTGAGAAAGCCAATGGATGGGCAGAATCAATTCTGGGTTTTGAGAAACGCCCTTTGCACGCCGTGTCTTGAATCGTTCATTCTGCAGAGAATGTGCAATTCTTTGCTTACCTTACATGTTCCAAGTGCTAAAATAATTTAGCCCTAACATTTTTACAAGGTTTATATAAAAAAAAAAAAGATTTAAAATCTGGCCACAAACCCTCGGGACATTTAAAATATCCTTAGTGAAAAACCCAGCCAAGATCAACTTGTCCAATTTCTTCATGTCACAGGAAAGAGATAGAAGATCCAGGTGGTGGCTCACGCAGGACCTGAGGGACATCTCCCCTTATTCCCTCCATAAACAGAGTTTATCCATCCATGGTTATACTATGCCTGAGATTTGGCAACCGTTAGCATAGGAGAAGTCCTTATATGGTGCCAGGCATTGTGGTGGTTGCACTTGTTTTTGTTTTTTGAGGTAGGGTCTCACTCTAGCCCGGGCTGACCTGGAATTCACTATGGAGTCTCAGGGTGGCCTCGAATTCACAGTGATCCTCCTACCTCTGCCTCCCGAGTGCTGGGATTCAAGGCGTGCGCCACCACGTCCAGCTAGGCTACACTTTTTACTTGCACTTCCTCCTTTAAAATATTTCAGTTTACAAGTCTTGGATTTGATTTCCAGCTCTACTCCATCTTATCACTTGTTTGACTTAAATAGAATGAGGAAAATCTCTAATCCTTCCTCTTTCCTTAGAAAATAATCACAGGCTTAGTCTCCCGGCTTCCCACAGTGATCATAGCCCCACTATAGGAAATGGGAATCTACCTGTTGATTTTGGTGACAATGGCTCATATGTTTATTCTGGATAATTTGAGTTGAGGACACTGTTAAGGTACACATATCTCAATAATGAAGTTAGCCAAGATGCCAAGCTAGAATGATCCCTGTCTCAGAGCATGAAGATGCATTAAGACAGTGAATCCTTATTAATGGGGCCTAAATACCTCTCTGGACTGTGTCAGGCTGATCTCCAATATGGAGACCATTGTGATTCTGGTGTGTGCAAGTGCACATTAAAACATCAGAAATTCTTTCCACTCAGCAGTGAGAAATAAATGACAAGTGAAAAAAAAACCCCACAAAATAAAGTAAAAGGTTGTCTGTATGCGATTTTCTTAGAATATGTCTTCTTTGGGGTGGGGGGGTAAGCATCTTTCTAAACCCAGTGGCAAGGCAAATGGTTTTCTCTTATCTGTACTGCTGGGTGAGTCTCTTCATGAGTCATTACTGGCAATGGGCCTCTCTGGGCTCAAAGGAGGATACCCACAGTCCCAGCCCGGCTGGCATAGGATTTATTTTAGGTTCTGTTCCCATGTTTCAGGCAATCTGTCTAGAGAACAATGGAGCTCCTGACACGCTCAAATGCTCACATGTCACATAAAAAGAGAAGGTACAATTTCAGGTTTCTGTGTTTGAACTGCTCCCTCAAGAAACCAGCACAGTCACCAGGAGCCGGTCTGGAAAGCAGGAATCACGGTGGTGCTCCTGAAGGGCCCCCGCTCTGTCCCCTTCACACTGTAGGGATTTGTGCCTGTTCCCAGGCCTCTGACCTTCACACAGAGCTAATATTGTTGAATTCTGAGTTCCATCTTTCTACACAGCATCAGACCTGCAGTCAACGAGGAGGAGCTTTGCTCTTGCAACAAGTGGGGACAGATGTGGCCAAGTGCTAATGACTATTGCGAGAGATGTATATAAATGTCATCATTACTGGGCGTTGAGCTTTATTTCTTCCCAATTCCCCAAGAGCCCTAGTCTGGCATCTTCCCTTCAACCCTTGTCAAGCATCCTCGGCCACTTGGAGATGTCTCTGGTTTTATTGACAGCATGTTGCCATCTTCCCTCTTGCCAGTGGCAGGCAGCTTCTAACCAAATGGCACTTTTCTCAGAACCATGCATAATTTTGCCATTATTGCTAATGAGGGCCATAGCCAGGAGAGAGAAAAACAACAAATGGAACTAAGTGGTGTCTTATCTTGTGAATGGGTGTGCACACAGGATGAAGGCTGTCAAGCAGTTGATTCAGTGTGGAAAGACATTGGGTTTTTAAAAATATTGTATTTATTTATTAGGGAAAGAGAGAGAGAGAGAGAGAGAGAGAGAGAGAGAAAATCAAATAGAAAGAAAGAGAGAATGGGTGTTGCCAGGACCTTTAGCTAATGCAAATGAACTCCAAATGCATGCGCTCCCTTGAGCATCTGGCTTATGTGGGTTCTGGGGAATTGAACCGGGGTCCTTACGCTTTGCAGGCAAACATCTTAACCGCTAAGCCATTTTACCAGCCCCCCCTTTTTTTGTACAATGTCAGGCATAGTGGTACATGCCTTTAATCCCAGTACTCTGTTTTTTTTAAATATATTATTTATTTATTTATTTATTTATTTATTTGAGAGAGCAAACGAGAGAGACAGAGAGAGAGAACGGGCACCCCAGGGCCTCCAGCCACTGCAAATGAACTCCAGATGTGTGCATACCCTTGTGCATCTGGCTTCCGTGGGTCCTGGAGAGTTGAACCGAGATCCCTTGGCTTTGCAGGCAAACGCCTTAACCACTAAGCCATCTCTCTAGCCCAAGACATTGGTTTTTTGAGACAGACCTGTAAGAATTCCTCCTTTGGGAGATGAGAGGGCATGCTTGGGTGAGAGGGAGCTGGGCACGTGCCCTGGAAGACTCACTTCTCTGTGTGCTTATGGAGCCTTGGTTCCCATGTTCCTAACCTACCTCTAACCTGGTGAGACCAATAATTGTTTCTTATAATTCCACCAATGGCTAGTTCACCCCTAACATGGATTTAAGTTGAAATGTGTCATGTTTCATGGTACAAGAGGAAGTAATGTATGCCTTGTTTCTGTGGTTGGAGCCCCACAGTCTGGGAGTGCAGAGGTACGAATCATGGGTAACTATGTGGTTTCTGGGGATACAGCCCTTCATCTCTCAGGTGAGTTTAAGTCACTGCAAAAACACCCCCATCAGGGTACAAGAAGACACATGGGACAGATGCTGGGACCCACGTTCCTGTGATTAATTCCTTTGGAAGGAGACGTAGTGGTGAAAGTTTTGGGTCATCTTTTCTTATTCCCTTTCCTTTTCATCTCCTCCAGATCTCCAGGGGGCTCACGAGTGCTTGGGGATCTGTTGTTCAGTGTAGATCCAAGTTGTTGAAGGGAAGCTGCTCTAGGACCAAACGTGATTAAAAAATAATAATTGTTGATATGCACACATAGAGTATGGACTGTCTCCAGCGAAGTGTAAGGCTACCCCCTCGTCACGGGTGCTGTGACTGTCCTCATACGTAGGAGAGGGTTATGAGATGTCCTTCTGAACACTTGGTCTCTAGCTGGTGGTACTGTTTTGGGAGGTTTTGGATTCTTTTAGAGTTGAGTTCCAGCTGGAAGAAGTGGGTCACTGGGGACGTGTCTTATGGGTTCTAGCCCTGCCTGGCTTTCAGCCGGTCTTTCTCTCTTTGCTTCTTGATCCCCTGAGATATGAACAAGCAGCCTCATACGCCTGCTGCCAACGTCCTAGCTACTTCAGCCGCTCAGCCTTCCCTACCACGATGCGATATTCCCTCTCAAGCCACAGGACAAAAAAAAAAATTCCTTCCTCCCTTAATTTGCTTCTTGTCATGTATTTGCTCATAGCAGCAAGAAAAGTAATGGATACAGTTTCCTGTTACCATAGTGGCCTCCTGAGGTAAAACTCGTAACAATGAAAGGCTTGTTTTGGCTTATAGTTTTGAGAGGTTTCACTTCACGATTGATGGGCCTCATGGCTTTTAGGTCTCTAACGAGACAATATATCAGCAGATGTGTGTAGTGAAGGAAGCTGCTCACCTCCTGGCAGCCGGGAAGCTAAGAGAGAAAGAGTTATTGGGGCAGGGTCCCCATATCTCCTTCAAGGGCACATCCCCAGTGACCTAACTCCCTTCCACTAGCGTCCACCTCTTAAGTTCTACCACGTCTCAATAGCACCACAGGTTAGAAGCCAAGCTTTCAACATTTGGGCCCTTGGTGAACATTCGATGTATAGACAACACTTAGCGAGGTCAAAAGTACTGTTGAAGGTCGCCCTGCTGGGACTGCAATCCAGGCTTCTTGGCATCAGAGCCCCTTCCTGACCTGGTTGATGTGTCTGTGGATGTCAGTCTCACAGAGGTTAGTTTTACCACGGCCACTGGCTCTTAAGTGTGTACAAACACACAGGAAAGGCCTGTGTAGCATTGCAACAGCAGACTCACCAAAGGATAAGGAGAAGAGAAACCTCAGAGTTGGAGCGTTCACTTTGCTGAGTTAATCTGGTTTGGTGGGGAAATCTCATATTCTCATGATGCAAAGTGACTACTTAGGATTCAGTCAGGAAGGGTATTTCTTTTTTACCTTACTCATCCAAATGTCACCTTCTTTTTTACTCTTAGAAATCAACAAATATTTTCATAAATATCTGTCATCTTCCTCACTTCTATTTCTATAGTTTCCATTGTGATTCTATAAAATTACCACCTTTATATTTGTTTTCTTCTGCCTTTTTTTTTAATCCTGTTTTGACTTTGTAGCTCTTAACTTTAAGGATTTTTTTTTTAATTTTTTTTGTTCATTTATTTATTTATTTATTTGAGAGTGACAGAGAGAGAGAGATAGAGAGAGAGAGAGAGAGAGAGAGAGAGAGAGAGAGAGAGAGAGAGAGAGAGAGAGAGAGATTGAGAACGGGCACACCAGGGCTTCCAGCCACTGCAAACGAACTCCAGACGCGTGTGCCCCCTTGTGCATCTGGCTAACGTGGGTCCTGGGGAACCGAGCCTCGAACTGGGGTCCTTAGGCTTCACAGGCAAGCGCTTAACTGCTAAGCCATCTCTCCAGCCCACTTTAAGGATGTTTTGTTAGGATTTTTTTTCCCTGAGGACATAGCTCAGTGCCACAGCACTTACCTGTTAGGCACTAAGCCCTGGGCTTGAACGTTTTCCTCTCTCCTAGTTTTATTTCTACATTCATTACACACATTTTCACCATCATATCTTCTATCTCTCCCTTTGGTTTTACCTGTGACCCTTCTGTTCTTCGTCCTTTCTTAAGTGTTAATAATTCTGGAATGTGGTGTTTTTTTTTTTACTCATTTTGGCAATATTCTAAATCTTAACTCACTAAAGAAAGCACTAATGAAATGTCCTGATACACATCTGAGGGTCTCTGAGAAGCACAGATGAGCTCCAGAAAGTCAAAGGAGCCACATTATTGCTGTTCATACAAAGCCAATGGCCAGTAAGTGGAGGTGCAGAGCTGCCACAAATTACCTTCAGCATTTGCTAAATGTATTTCAGAACCTGGTAACCAGTCCTCAGGTAACTTCCCCAGTACATTCCAGCGTAGCCAGAGCCTCTGCCATTCCCTGGAGTTTCTGAAATGGATTCCTCTCTGGAATATTGGACTCATAAATTACACTGATGGAGAAGAAGTTGTATAGCAAAATGAAACCAATTTTGGAGCATTGTTCAGAGACTAAAGGTTTGGGATTTGTTCCAAATCTCAGATTTGGAGATTGTTCCAGCAATTTAGAGCCTTTTACTTTTTAAAAAAAATACTGTGGATCATTAACTTTTTTTTTTTTTTTCTGTTGAGAGAAGCTTTCCACAGAGTAGATTTGTGTGAAAGGCCCTGGTGACTGGGGCCCTGAGAGTTGCTTGTCTTCTCTGAATTAAGTAGGATAGTAAAATACAAGCAGACACTTTGATATCTTGTCTGGCTCCACAATGGTGACTGAGAAATAGACATAAAGCTGACCACAGAGCCGTGAAGAGGTTAATGGAGGCACAAATAATGGAACATTATTCAACTACCAAAAAGAAAGAACTTCTGATGCATGCTACCACACAAATGGAACTTGAAGGCATGTTCAGTGTTGGGAAACAAATAAGAGAGGAGAAATACTGAGTTCACTCATATGAAGGGCATAGCCCGGGCAACTCACTGAGTCAAAAAGTAGAATGGTGACTTCTAGAGGCTGGGGGGGGGAGGGAGGACAGGGAGTTAGTATTTTGTGTGGACTTGAACTTAGAATGCTGAAAAGGCTTGGGGAAGTAAGAGTGGTGATTGTTGAATAACATTTTGTCTGCACTAAATGCTAAGGAACCCTACATTTAAAATGACAAATGACAAATGGCAAGTGTTGACATCTATGAGATACACACACATCTGTAGACATATCACGCACATACATACATGTACATGGCATACTATAGGTATATGCACACATATTTGTGCCATAAAAATAAACAGAAATTTTTAAAGTGCTGCATGTACAGTCACTCGGAGGAGCAAACTTAGGAACTGGGGACTGGGTGCAGCCATTTTCTGTGGTTGCAGAAGCTCGGGACACCTGTGTCCTTTCGCATGCGTGAGGATGACATTCGCTCCAGAGCAAATGAGGAAGGAGGGAGTTGAAATTCTGTTCTAGTTTGCATCTTGATCAGTAGCAGCCTCCCTTCTGGTGAGACAGGAGCATTTTTCTTTGCAGGGGCCTTCCCCTGCAGCTGCCATTCTTTTTTTTTTTTTTTTTTTTTTAGTTATTTATTTATTTATTTGAGAGCGACAGACATAGAGAGAAAGACAGATAGAGGGAGAGAGAGAGAATGGACATGCCAGGGCCTCCAGCCTCTGCAAACGAACTCCAGATGCGTGCGCCCCCTTGTGCATCTGGCTAACGTGGGACCTGGGGAACCGAGCCTCGAACCGGGGTCCTTAGGCTTCACAGGCAAGCGCTTAACTGCTAAGCCATCTCTCCAGCCCGCAGCTGCCATTCTTAAATACCCCGGCGTTGACCGAAGCAAGACTGACTCTTCTGACCTTTCCTAATGGAGCTTCAAGACAGCCATATGCTCTGGGTCAAGATGGAAAACTGTTTTCTCAAGAGTTGATATAGGCAAAGCAGAGAACAGTTGGTTCTAATTCAAGATTATATGTTGTAAGGCTTCCTCTGTAACGCCATCCCATCTTACTTCTCCAGTCCGTCCAGGGTCAAACTGTTTCATCAAACACTTCACAACATCAGTGAGAAACGCCAGAAGAGAGGGGCCAGCCTCCTTAAAATCGGGCTCCTATTTGGAGGAAAAAGAGGCGCATGTCAATTTAACAAAAATCAGTTCCAGGAAAGAAGCTATAGCAAACGACAGGATTGAGAATAGGCAATCCAAGGGCATTACCTGAGTGTGGAGAACATCACATGTACCATACTGAGCTATTTTGATACAGAGAGTCTAATATATAAGCAACTTCCCCACAGTCTCATTCAGCTCTCACGATAAGCCAGCAAAGTAGCCATCACGTCTCTAGGAAGAAGTGGAGCCTTGGCTTTAATAATTGGCTTCTTCTGGGTTCGTGGGCAGAGAGGAAAAGTCCCAGCAGAGCCTGCATTCTTGTACATGGTGCCATGGCCTGGGTACAGCTTGGGGCCAGCTCCCCATAGTTAACCTTCAAGGCTTCCTAGGTATGGAGACCGGGTCTCTGGGAAATCGAGAACAGGAGCTTTAGAGGCTGTGGCATGTTTCACCACTGTCGCTCATATGGGGCCACCTCTTGTGCACTGGTAAACGTGACACAGCATGTTTCCCTGAAGTGACCTTTACGCCTGAATTTGGGGGTTTAGGTTGAACAGATTTCAACAGAATAGGGGTGCATACATATCTAAAATTGAAAAGCGTGCCATCAGGACCATCTACATAATTTCATTTGCAGGGCCCATTGGTAAATGAAAGACAGGACCTTTGCTCCAAACAGATCCAAAATGTCTGCATAGTAAGAAGAAAACATTCAGTGAGTACGAGGCCCATGTACTAGCTGCCCCTGAACCTGAGTCTGGGAAGAAAGCAAGGCACTTCTGCGGCCTTTATAGTCAGCTTGGGGTGGGTTGGCTTTGGCCTTTCTCCATGTCCTCCTTTTTAATTAATTAATTTTTTGTTTATTTTTATTATTTGAGAGCAACAGACAGAGAAAGAAAGGGAGGCAGATAGAGAATGAGCACGCCAGGGCCTCCAGCCACTGCAAACGAACTCCAGGCGCATGGGCCACCTTGTGTATTGGACTTGCGTGGCTCCTAGGGAATGGAGCCTCGAGCCGGGGCCCTTAGGCTTCATGGGCAAGCGCTTTACTGCTAAGCCATCTCTCCAGCCCCTCCTCCTTTTTGTGATACTGTGGCTGCACACCTTACTCTTTGACATCATAAAAGGTGACATGCTCAAGGAAAAGTAGTTAGTAGTCTCAAGACTTGCACTCTTTCCTCTAACCCATTTTGTTTATTCATCAATTGTTTATTTATTTAGTGTTGGGGATTGACCTCATGCATACTAAGCAGGCGCTCTACCACTGAGCTATACCACCAGTTGATCTAGTTAGATAGACAGACAGACAAGTAGATAATGAAGTGATAGCTGATAGGCATAGATGATGAATAGATACATGATACATAGTTACACAGATAGATAGATATAGATGATAGCTAGATAGACACATGACAGATAGAAAGTGCTAGATTACATAGGCCCATGGTGGATAGGTACTGCAGTCATGTTATGCGCTAAGCTGGCGCTCTCCCACTGAGCTACCTGGGCAGCCTGCTATATTTTTAATTGGATGCTTATTTGAATAGTTTTTGCTCTTCAGAGCAAGAAAGGCTCCTGTTGGTACAGTGCCTTCTTTCTTCATCACTTTAGTGGCAACTTTTAGGCTCACTTTGTTTTTAAGAAGCCTCTGAGCATATGGGGGGAAAAATGAACAATAGGTTTTGAGCCCACCTGACAACTGGCCAGAACTTTGCTGACATACAGCATTCATAGATCAATTGCCTGAATCCCTGCACGTCTAACCACATGACCATCGTCACAGCTGAGGGCTGTCTCAGAGGGCTGGAGCAGAGAGGACTTTGACTGTGGCACTTGGTCACATCCTAGTATGAGCAGCGTCACACAGCCTGAAGGAAGGACAGTCCTCTGGGAATAAGTCAGCTACATGTCCCAGGAGTGGGACGCCTCCTGGTCTCTGTTCATCCCTGGATTAGATCTGGACCACAGTGCTCTCCCTCCTCTGCTGTGACCCCTTCTCCTCCTCTGTCTGGCTTTTGGCGACCTGAAGATAGGTCTAGGTTATAATAGAAATTTACAGCAGAGTGCGGCATCTCAGCTTAAGGGGATTATTGTAATCACCCCAAGGCTCTGAAGTGGCTGTGCATTTGCACTTCAGACACTGAAATCAGAGGGCAGATCTGAGAGGTTAATTTCCTGAGTGTCTTTAATAGCAGTGGGACCAAGGCTAGAATCTGTGTGTTGCAGGCGGGGTCTGCAGTGGGCAGATGCATAGCCTGTTGCTAAGATTAAAGCCCCTCAAGTGATTCTTCAGCAACTCAGGCTATTTGCAAATGCCCTTGGCCCTCCTCTCAGAGGTCTTGCTGGGCTCTAGCACCCCAGCTCCATTGAAATGGATTCTGTTGATTTGTGTAGCTAGGAAAGCAGATTGTCATTTGGAAATATAGAACATGCAATCCACTTCACATTCTGGGGGTCTAGGTAAAGGCTACTTAGTGATCATTAAAAATACGTCTATTATATTACTCAACTTTCTGTTACTGTAACACACCTGAGGTAATCACCTTATGAAGAAAAGAAGTTTGTTTCAGCTCACAGTTTCAGAGGGTCCAGTTTATAATTGGTGAGCTTTATTCCTTGGGGGCCTGTACTAAAGGCAGTAGATCATGGTAGGGAAGACACAGTGGAGCAAAACTGCTCATTTCACAACTAGGAACTAAAGAAAGAGGAAGAGACCAGGTCCCACACACCCTGTCTACAAAGTACCTATAGTGACCTGAACGCTTTGCATCAGGACTCACCTCTCAAAGATTCCTGAACTTCCCAATAACATGAAAATGTTGGCGGGGGCTAAGCCTCTAATATATGTATCTTTAAGGAACATTCAAGATCTAAGCTCTAGAATCCAACATACAGCAGTCCTTCTGAACATTATCATGAACTAATTTATTAGAACACAGCCTCGGGAGCACAGAAGAGGGTGTGGTATCTTTTGTTAAACTGTAGATGCATGCCATTTGTAAACAAGCATGGACTGGACTCATGATCAAAATAAAGGAAATATGTTTGAATCTCATGGAAGTAAATCCAGTAGCATATTGCCTTTAAAAATTTAAACAGTTCATGGTCAAGTTCATGATCATAAGGAATGTCTGATTACACAGTGGGCTGCAGTGACTCTGAAATAGCCTGCACGATCTCGGCCTGTCATTCTTGAAGACAGACATACAGGAGAGTTTAAACACAGCCCTGCCTCTCTGCTGGAATATTTAGCTTGAGTGTTTGATGAATTTGAATGCTTTTTTTTTTTTTTCAAAGTAAGAGCCTGGATTGATCTTCAGTTTGGGGCTTCTTTGGGAGCATTCATATGTAAATTCCAGGGGTATAAAGTCTAGGAATGTCAAGTCCAGGGATGTCAGTAGGAAGACACAATCCTGTTGGACAGAAAATGTCATGGTGGGGCTGGAGAGATGGCTTAGTGGTTAAGCGCTTGCCTGTGAAGCCTAAGGACCCTGGTTCAAGGCTCCATTACCCAGGACTCACGTTAGCCAGATGCACAAGGGGGCGCATGCTTCTGGAGTTCATTTGCAGTGGCTGGAAGCCCTGGCGCACCCATTCTCTCTCTCTCTGCCTCTTTCTTTCTCTGTCTCTTGCTCTCAAATAAATAAATAAAAATAAACAAAAAAAATGAATAAAGAAAAAATATTAATGTTTAAAATAAATACAAAAAAAGAAAATGTGGGCTGGAGAGATAGCTTAGCGGTTAAGTGCTTGCCTGTGAAGCCTAAGGACCCCGGTTCGAGGCTCGGTTCCCCAGGACCCACGTTAGCCAGATGCACAAGGGGGCGCACGCGTCTGGAGTTCGTTTGCAGAGGCTGGAAGCCCTGGCATGCCCACTCTCTCTCTCTCCCTCTATCTGTCTTTCTCTCTATGTCTGTCGCTCTCCAATAAATAAATTAAAAAAAAAAAAAAAGAAAATGTCATGGTGCAATACAACATGGCTTAGTTCATTGAAGACCAGAGCTCTCTGTCTCTCCAGGCACTGCTCATGACATGCACATTCTTCTACTGTTAATAATAATAGCTAAAAATCGCTCTGTGCTTATAATATACCTGGGACTGTTTTGCCAAGAACTTTGCCCTAATTATCTCATATAATTTTACCAGAAATGACTTAGTGTAGTTACAGTTAATAGCCCACTCTTTTAGGATTCAGCATCAGGCCCCAGAAAAACTCGCTGACAAATGCTCGAGCTGTGTGTAATCTCTCCGTCTCTACTTTCAACCACTGTCATGTATAGATTTGTTTGACTGCCTGGAGTGGCAAGTCAGTGTCATCTTCCTTTACTAGGATTAAATCTTGGCTGCTACTTTGAGCTTTGAACTTGGCAGGCATTGGTGACACAATTGAATTGAGATACCTGCTAGGGGCAGATTCAGTGCCCAGGAATGAAGAAAGTTGACTTACCATTCCCACATCAGTTCATCCTTCATCGACTCATGAGGGACTTCTCTGCCATGTAGGCTTCTTTAGAACATATTTTTTAAAAAAAAATATTTTATTTATTTATTTGCAAGAAGAGAGAGAGAGATGAGACAGAGAAAGAGAAGAGAGAGAGAGAGATGAGACAGAGAAAGAGAAGAGAGAATGGGCACTTTGGAGCCTCTAGCCATTGCAAATGAACTCCAGGAGCATGTGTCCCTTTGTGCATCCAGCTTAATATGGGTACCGGGGAATTGAACCCAGGTCATTTGCAAGCAAGTGCCTTAACCACAAAACCATCTCCTCAGTCCAAGAACATACTTTTTATTACCCAGTCTGTGTTTGCATTTCTTGCCTAGGAAGGTTACTTGTTGATACAAAGTAGGCTGCCATATATTACTGTCTTATCAGGAGCAATACCAGTTTTCCATTAATCCTATTTTCAGACTTTTTTTTTTCTCAATACTGAATCTGTAGATAATATGTATGATGAAAAATACCTGAAATTTCTGCTACATTTATTGCTGTGAGTGAACCTTTGTATTGGCATGCTGTTTGATTTACTTTTCTTGTGAAATGCATCGATACTATATTTTAATGCTATAATTGTGACTGGAGCAACCAAGGCAGAGCAAGTAAATGGCCTGTTGAAGTACTTCGAAGGCAAAGCCTCGTAATTCTTCCTCATATTTTGCCAAAAAATCCAAACACATTTCTAACTCTTCAGGCCTAAAGAATTTTTATCTCTTTCATTTCATTGCTTAGCTTGAACTTTGTCCCACAAGGAATCACCGAACAGATTTAATTTTGTTTATTCTTTCTTTTGAGACAGCATAGTTACTCTGCCAAAATTATCCAAAGAATGAAATGAATTTCAACCAGAGATGTAAGACCTAAATATTTAGGTCAATGCTAACATATAAGTGCCTTTGTCTTGCTGACATCAATATTTTCACATTTGTTTTCTAGAAATAAAACTATTACATATGGATGTTTTAGAATTAAAGTCAGCCCACTTTATTGCCTGTTGTTATGATACAAATTTTTATTTGCTTTGTCTGGAACATTCTGCTCATCTCTAAGATGGCTGGATAGCTAACTTAAGAGTCCAGTGCTATATTCACTGCTACCCTGATCTAACTTGATTGAGGGAATATTATAGACTGAAGGAGAAGACACGGGGAACCTCAAGCTGGACAGTGAATTAAAAATGCAGTAAACTGAATTCGGGTTGACCTTACCCCCTTATACGCTTGACTAACTCAGCAAACTCTCATGACTTCTGATTCCTTAGCTATAAAATGAAAATGTGGATCAGAAAATCTTGAAGCTCTGGCCAAGTCTACGAGTGCTGGGTTCTATGATACTCTGTCCCCAGGTCCGTACTGATGGTTGCTTTCACAGTTTTACTCTCTGTGTCTTGGGGGAGGGCTCTGGGGGCTGTTTCCTTGAACTTCCCAAAGCCAAGGGCTTATCACTGTCAGCTCTTTTCCAAAATGCAGTTCCAATCACCATGCATTGGTTAGCAGTGCCCCTGGTTTCTCCATGCTTCTTTTAAGAAGAATTCAGTATTCTCTCTCTTTTTCTTTCTTTCTTTCTTCCCTCCTTCCTTCCTTCCTTCCTTCCTTCCTTCCTTCCTTCCTTCCTTCCTTCCTTCCTTCCTTCCTTCCTTCCTTTTCCTTCTTTCTTTCTTTCTTTCTTTCTTTCTTTCTTTCTTTCTTTCTTTCTTTCTTTCTTTCTTTTCTTCCTTTTTTTCTTTGTTTTTCAAAGTAGGGTCTCACTCTACCCCAGCTGACCTGGAATTCATTGTGTTGTCTCACACTGTCCTCGAACTCATGGCGATCCTCCTACCTCAGCATCCTGAGTGCTGGGATCAAAGGTGCGCGCCACCACGTCCAATCTGGCTGACTGTGAGTTCTCTGAAGTTTTGTCAGCTTCCTTCTGGTTGGAAGAGGGAAGTTCTAGTCTCCTGAATATAGGGTTTCACCTTCAGCTGTCAGTTTTAGGGGAGACCCTTCAGTAGCCTCAATTCCTCCTTATGTGCACCTATAGCTATTAAGCCACATTTACAACAGTTTATGTGAGTTAGAAAATTGCTTCTGGGATAGAGAGATGGCTTAGCAGTTAAGGCACTTGCCTGTGAAGCCTAAGGACCCATGTTTGACTCTCCAAGTCCACGTAAGCCAGACGCACAAGATGATGTGCGTGCACAAGGCCGTACATGCACACAAGGGGGCACACGCATCAGGAGTTCAATTGCACAGGCTGGAGGCCCTGGCATGCCAATTCTCTCTCTCACTGTCTTACATAATAAAAAGGCCAGTCTGTTGGGCTTACCTCAAAAAAAAAAATCTCTTCTGTGTATGAGCAGGTATGTAATTGGGTGTGTGTATGTGTGTATGTGTGTGTATATGTGTATGTGTGTGTATGTGTGTATGTGTGTGTATGTGTGTGTATGCAGGGGTGTGTGCCCTTGCAGTGCCCTGTTTAAGCTCACCTGTAGTTGGGGTTGCTCCCCTGTGGAGGTCAGAATGGACCATCCCCTCTGGGGTCCCATTTCCCTGCTCTTCTGCCTGGTCTTGTTTTGAGCAGGAGCCTCTGTTACTGATTCTGGAGCGATGGCTTGGCAGTTAAGGCGCTTGCCTGTGAAGCCTAAGAACACTTGTTTGAATCTCCAGGTCCTACATATAGCCAGCTGCAAAAGTGATGCAAGCGTGCAATGTCACACATGCACACAGGGGTGCGCATGAGTCTGTAGCTGGTTCACAGTGACTGAAAGACCCTGGTTCGCCCATTCTCTCTCTATTTCTCTGGCTCTTTCTCCTTCTCTGTCTCTCTCTCTCTCCCTCTCAAAAATAAGTAAATAAATGAAGGAAAAAAAAATCCTAAAAATGAAAATAAAGATCCAGAAAATATGGTAAAGCTATTGTGACTAGGATAGATTTTCACTGACTTGTGCAACAAAGAAAGAATAGTGTTCAAACTGACTTGTGCAAATTTTGGTTTTCTGCAGTTATTTTTGGTAACCACTATCAGTCTCCCATTGATGGGAATGGGTAGGGCTGTTGGTTTCCTTGCACAAAGCCTTGTTTCCAGGTTGAATCATGAAGGAAGTAAATCTTAACCCAAATTCTGCCACACCCATAACACAGAGTACCAGTGTGACAGAAAGTGATACAATCCAGTTTATGAAATCATCAAGAGCCAGATCCTTGTCCTCTGGGCATTCTTATAGCACCTTGCCTAAAAGACATAGTAGAGGCCAGTGTGGGTCTATGTCAATGGCATTATTCAGATAGTCAACTAAAGACACGTCATAAAAGAATATGAGGGCTGGAGAGATGGCTTAGCGGTTAAGCGCTTGCCTGTGAAGCCTAAGGACCCCGGTTCGAGGCTCGGTTCCCCAGGACCCACGTTAGCCAGATGCACAAGGGGGCACACGCGTCTGGAGTTCGTTTGCAGAGGCTGGAAGCCCTGGTGCGCCCATTCTCTCTCTCTCCCTCTATCTGTCTTTCTGTGTCTGTCGCTCTCAAATAAATAAATAAAAAATGAACAACAAAAATTTTTAAAAAAAATTTTAAAAAAGAATATGAACAGGGGCTGGGGAAATGGCTTAGCGGTTAAGGCATTTGCCTGTGAAGCCTAAGGACCCTGGTTTAATTCCCCCAGGTCCTGTGTAAGCTAGATGCTCAACGGGCACACACGTCTGGAGTTTGTTTGCAGTGGCTAGAGGCCCTGTTGCACCCATTCTCTCTACCTCTTCCCCTGTCTCTCTCTCTCTCTCAAATAAATAAATAAAATATTTTTTAAAAAAGAATATGGACAATAAACCAATAGTTTTAGTCCTTATGTGATGTGGGGTTGCTGGATTCTGGTAAGAGCCATGGTACCAGCTCAGTATTTCTAACCAATGGGTAAACCTGGAACACAGCCATTTTAACCACAGAGAAATGATTTCCAACTTCCATTATTCTGATTAACAGCACTTCCTTGGTCCATCAGTAATAAAGCCAGCCAGAACAATTGTACAACTGCCTGTGGAGTTTTAGAGTCTTTCTTTCTAGTAATAACTAGGTGCTGTCCAGTCAGAACAGATTTTGGCCTCAGCTAATGCTAGATCATTTTGGAACCCTCCTGCTGCCCTGGGGTTATCTCATAGAGTTGACAAGTAACTCAGATTTACGTGGCAAAGATCCAAGAGAGAACCAACCTCTTGAGATTTAGAGGTATGCCTCAGTTGCTCCAAGCATGCAGCAGGTCTTTCTGTAATGTTGAGGGCTTAAGAAGAAAAACTATGAGCTCAATTTTGCCAAGGGAGGTAAAACTTGAGAAGTCAAGAACCTGGAGAGAATCTGAGAGGGGAAAAAAGAGCAGGGAATTCTAGGAGACTTCTCCTTTAAAGAATTTGTCAAATATTAAGGTGTAGAAAACAAGACACTTAAAGATCCATTGAAAAGTAGAGTTTTAGCTGTGCGTGGTGGTCTTTGATTCCAACAGGAGGCAGAAGTAGGAGGATTGCCATGAGTTCAAGGCCACCTTGAGACGACATACTGAATTCCAGGTCAACCTGGGCTAGAGTGAGACCCTACCTCGAAAAACAAAACAACAGCAACAACAAAAAAGATAATGTTTCCCACATTAGTTCCTGAGAAAAAAAAAAACTTCATTCATAGCCTAGCCTACCAAGGAGAAGAGACACTGGTAGAACCTATTGGGGTCCTCTGAGAGCTTTTCTGAAGCAGACCATGCTGTGTAAGGCTCAGGGTATCAGTATTGAGCTTAATTGAGTTAAGCTGCTCAATTCTATTCAGGCTGCCCCCCAGCAGACTGGGCAGACTATCACAGAAATATTACCAGGAGCTTCTAATTTCTCACAATTTTGTTTTTAATAAAACTACCAGGCATATCAGGAAACAGACCCAAGAGAGAAAAAAAAAAAAAAGCACTGGAAAAGGACCCATAAGTTACCCATTTATGGGCATTCAGACATAGACTCCTAAGTGCCTATGATTAATATGTTCAAGATAATAGGTGGTATAATGAAGAATTTCACAAGAAACACAGAATCAGTAAAGAAAGAAATTGGAAATTCTGAAACCTAAAAAATGAAAAATTTGTTATTAAGAACTCAGTAGGTGGGCTTAATAGCATACTAAATTTAGTCAAGACAAAGTTAGTGAAGTGGAAGATAGACACGTAGAATATATACCCAGGTGGGTGCACGCAGAGGAAAAAGGATGAAAATACGGAAAGGAGCTTGAGAGACATCTGGGACATACGGTTCACCATGTGAGAGATGTGACCGAAGTCCCAGAAGAGAGGAGGGGCGGAGTGAGACAGAAGCAATTTATGCTATGAAAATGACAAGAGCCATCAAAATAGCGACTCGGGGAGGCCTGCCTGTCTTAGCCTGGCTATTTGAAGAGAAAACTGAAGCTGGACATAAGTAGTAAAATTGCTGAAGAAACATCATTACAACAGTGATGGGAAAAAAGATCATTGTTACCAAAGCAACAGTACTTAGACTAATAATTTACTTTTCAGCTGAAACAATGGATGCTGAGACAATGGAATGTCGTAGTTAATGTATTGAAAGAGTGTACCTGACAACCCAAACATTGTAATAAATCCAACAAAAAATATTGACCAAAAGTTGAAGTGAAATGAAGACATTTTAAAACAAGCCAAAACTTAAAGATTTTTATCAGCAGGAGAATAACACTAAAAAAAAAAAAAAAAAGACTTAACAGATATACCCCAGGTAGAATAAAAAGGATCCCCAGAATTCAGGAAGAAATAGAGTGACGTAGTGGGCCTGGGTTGAGTTACATGGTAAATGTAATCATATATTGAGGGGTAAATGGAAGGAAGGTTAGATTATGAAACAAACAGAGAAAAATGCTCATTACAAAATCTGGAAGAAGGGTATGTTTGTTTGTACTCATTTAAAACTTAGAGTAAAACGTTGATAATATATAGGGGCAAATATAAATTTAGTGTAAATAAAGTTGTTTTTATAAAACAACAAAAATAGGGGCTTGTGGAGCTCTAAAATCTATGTAGTAGTAGATATGTGATCGAAATCATATGAAAAAGAAGAGGTCTAAATGGAGTTAAATTATTTAGCCCCATTTGGGAGTATTTAAAGTTGCAATTTTATGAGACTATAATAAGTCAGGGGCAATGATGTAATGTGTAGAGTAACTACTTAAATAGCCTTTAGAAGGAGAAATGGAATGAAAATACTTGAACAATCTAAAAATGCAACAAATGAGAAAAGAGAACATAAAATGATTGGATTTACAGGAAACAATGCTAGTTTATGCCCCAAAATGCTAGCTGTATGTCCAAATATATTAGCAATATAACTAAATGAAACTCAACTAAATGCTTCAAACTAATGACTTTCACATTATGTCTTAAAATAAAATGTAGCTATACACAATTCATAAATAAAGTTCCTTAAATTGAAGAACGCAGAGAAGTTAAAAATAAGAAAATGAGCTGGACATGGTGGTATGGACCTTTAATCCCAGCATCCAGGAGGCAGAGGTAGGAGGATCTCCATGAGTTTGAGGCCACCCTGAGAATACCTAGAATTCTAGGTCAGCCAGGGATAGAGCAAGACCCTTTCTTGAAAAAACAAAGAACAGCAAAAAGAAAATGAAAATAGATATATCTTTTAAGTATTAACTAAAATAAGATAAATAAGAATATTTTAGCCAGGCGTGGTGGCTCACGTCTTTAATCCCAGCACTCGGGAGGCAGAGCTAGGAGGATTGCTGAGAGTTCAAGGCCACCCTGAGACTACATAGTGAATTCCAGGTTAGCCTGAGCTAGAGTGAGACCCTACCTCAAAAAAAAAAATTTTTTTTTCATAATACAAGGGTCAGTGTACAAAGAATATTTACCAATTTCACATTTGTATGCATCTAATAGAATAGTTCCAAATGCAGACAGCAAAACTAGACAGAAGAGAAAGGAAAAGAGAAAGGAAATCCATAACTATGGAGTCAGCCTCATCTCTCCAGAACTGGTAGAATAAGCAGATAGAAGAATTGGTAAGCATATAGAGGAGCTAAACATACTGTTTGGTTTGTTTCCTATATTATTTGGTAGTGCTAAGGTCAAGCACTGGTACATGCTGGCACTGGTACACGCTAGCACTGGTACACGCTAGGCAGAAGATTACCATGAAGCCCCAGCCCCTGCTGTAAACAGCCCTGACTCATATCATTTTGTGCTGCTATCACAGAATACTTGAGACTGGGTCATTTCTAAAGAGCAGAGCTTTTATTTCTTGCACTTCTGAAAGCTGGTTAAGTCCAAAGTCCAGGGTCCTGTATCAGAGCCTTCTTTTTTTTTTTTTTAATTTTTATTTATTTATTTGAGAGCGACAGACACAGAGAGAAAGACAGGTAGAGGGAGAGAGAGAGAATGGGCGCGCCAGGGCTTCCAGCCTCTGCAAACGAACTCCAGACGCGTGCGCCCCCTTGTGCATCTCGCTAACGTGGGACCTGGGGAACCGAGCCTCGAACCGGGGTCCTTAGGCTTCACAGGCAAGTGCTTAACCGCTACGCCATCTCTCCAGCCCCAGAGCCTTCTTGTATACGTCATAAGATGGCAGAAGGCAAGAAGGGCATGTGGCATCCTCTCAACAAAGACCAGATTCATCCTTTACTCTTGTAAAGAAGCCTCAGGACCTCTCCACACTGTTGCTTTGACAATTATGTGTCCAGCACCTGAGCTTTGGAGGATATATCCGAATTATAGCAAATACCATCAATTAATTTTTCCTGATTAATTTTCATAGTTTCTAAAACCATGGGTAGCTGCCCCACATGGGATCCCATAACTGAATGTGGGGGTTGCAAAACACCTGTCAACAAAATGTATCTGAATGAGCAATGACCAAAAATTAATTTAAATTCAAATCCATAATGAATCTAAGGGTTTTCTGACAGCTCTGGCCTGTGTCGCTTCACACAACTTCACCGTAGCATTGGTTCTGAACATACATGTGCAGCGGGCACTGGGTATGCTACCTTGCAGTGTGACTCCAGCCATCACTGCTTGAAATGACTCAACTCAGATGCAACACTATGCTATACTATAAATTTCTGTGTTTTCAGCACACACACACACACACACACACACACACACACACACATATATATATATATATATATTTGCTCTTATAAAACACAATGGGGGCCTGGAGAGATGGCTTAGTGATTGAGGTGTTTACCTATGAAGCCTAGTGACCCAGGTTCGATTCCCCAGTACCTCCATAAGCCAGATGTACAAGGTGACATGCATCTGGATTTTGTTTGCAATGGTTCGAGGCCCTGGTGCACCCATTCTATCTGCCTCTTTCTCTCTCCCCCTCAAATAAATAAATTAAATATTTGTAAAAATGCAATGGTTTAATTATGGAAAAAGAAAGAATTTCTATATTTTCCTGCTATCATTCCTTAGCATGTAAGTATCAAATTATTATCTTTGAATTGTGTTGTTTTAGGATATTTGATTTTAAACATTACTATTTGAGTTGCTGACTTGTGTTTCATTAAAAAATAATCATGAGATGAATTTTGACTTGGGATTAGGACAGGATTCTAAACAGTTTCTGAAATGGCCCTAAATAGTTTTGCCATTTTGTATTGTGTATTTATGCAAAGTACAAAGTATAAAGTCAAAATATCGGTTAGCTCTGAGGAATATTGAATGTGTTCTATGTCTAACAGTATCAAATATTATCCAAAAAGTAGCAAACACATCAGTATTACTTTTCTTGTTGCTGTAACAAAATACCTGACAAAGTGACTTAAGGGAGGAATGGATGGTTTTGGCTCACAGTTTCAGGGTACAGTCCATTATTGGAGGAAGGCACGTGAGCAGGAGTGTGAGACAGCTGTTCAGCCAGGAGGCAGAGTGATGAATGCTGGTACCCAGACATTTTCTGGTTTCTTCTGTCTAGAACCCCAGCCCCTGGAATGATGCCACATTTAGGATGGGTCTTCTAGTTAACCTGGTTAGGAAACTTCCTCATAAATAGACCAGAGATTTGTTCCTATGGTGATTCCAAATCCCACCAAATTGACAAGCAAGATTAACCATCACTACATCCCTTTCACTACAATACAAACTTGTTGTTGTCATTAATAAATGATAAAGTTATATGTGTACCAAAGAATTGGTTTAAAATAAATTTATTTATAATTTATTGTCAGTGTATGTTAGATTTGTAGTCCTACATTTTATTTATTTATTTATTTGAGAGAGAGAGAGACAGAGGAAGAGGCAGGGAGAGAGAATAGGTGTTCCAGGAGCTCCAGCCACTGCAAACAAACTCCAGATACATGTACCCCTTATGCATCTGGCTTATGTGGGTCCTGGGGAATCACACTGGGGTCCTTAGGCTTTGCAGGTACACACTTTAACCTCTAAGCCATGTCCCCAGCCTGTGGACCTACATTTTATATACTTAGGGTTGCATAAACATATCTTTGATGAAAAAGGGTCATGAGTGGATAAAGTTTAAGAAACCTCTATTAAGAGCATGTTTTCTTTAACAACATAGTATAATTATTGTCCAAGTTCGCATTAGGGCATTTTCTGAAACTGACTGTATGTTGGCTCATAAAGCAAGACTTAACAAATTTCAGAGGACTAAATTAAATGAGAGTATGCTATTTGACTTCAGAGAAATTAAGCTAGAAAACAATGACTAAAATAATAGAGGCTCCATCAGGTGTTTGAAAATTAAGGAGTCCACTAATAAATAATCCATGGGCTAAGAAGACATTCCAGTGGATTGTATATAATGTTTTGAAACTGGATGATAGTGAAAATTTGACACCATCTGTGCCAGCCAATCACCCTGAAATGTGTGCTCTTGATTAAGGCACTTCACTTGTTAACTAACTACCTTCACTGTAAATTAATCCCTAATCTATGCATATGTTATCCTATGCGCTCTGAGGAACTATATTTTAGAGTAAATTGCTGACTGGCACAAGAATGGAAATAATTATAAAAAATGCATTGATTTAAATCTGATTTTTAAATTATTACATAAAAAGCCACACTTAAGTGAAGCGATTTTGAAAACATTCATTTTATCATATCTTCCCCATCTCAAAAGGTAGTACAATTGTACATATAACTCATAGGTGACTTTTCCGTATTCTATCATTGCCTTTGCCAACCAATTGTCATATTTTTCCATTTCCTAGTATATCTCTTTCCTTTGTGGACATCTTCCCAGAGCAAAGGGAGGCAGGTAGGATGGGAAAATGTCTGCAACACTTCAGATTCTCATATTTCCTCTCTTCTGTGTTGTGCATATGTGTGTGTGTGTGTATATATGTGGACACACATGTGTCTGTGCAGGGATGCATGCATGTGTGTATGCACATATATGGAGGTGAGAGATCACCATCTGGTATATTCTTCAACCACGTTCCACCTTATTTTCTGAAATAGGGTCTCGCTAAACTGAGGGTTCATTAATTTGGCTAGACAACCTAACTGGCTAGCCTCAAGCCCCCTGTCTGCCCCCTCCACTCTGAGATTACAGATGCCCACCACCATGCTTGGCTTTTTACATGTGTGTTGGGGATTCAAACTCATTCTTGTTCACTTTACCCCCTGAGCCATATCTCCAGGCTGTTTTTCACTTTTTATTAATTTTTTAGTTAGCATAAAAATAATGGGGCTCGTAGGATTTTTTTCATACATATGTACCATGTATTTTGCTCATATTTCTCCCCCACTTCCTGCTCTATCCCTCCTTCCTGCCTCTTGCTATTTCCCTTCCTCTCCCCCAATATTTCCCCCTCTGCCTTGATGTCATATATGTGCATATACATGTATGTAGTTCAATCTAGATTCTACATATAGGAGAAAATATGAAATGTAGATCCCCTTCTTCCTTCCCGTGGTCCCTCTTCTCCATTCATGTCTCTCTCTCACACACATTCTACAGAAAGAAAATGTGCAATGTTTTTCTTTCTGAGCTTAGTTTATTTTGCTTACCATGATGATCATGTCCTAATATTTTTGATCCAGTTTGCTGTCCCATCCGAGAACTTGAAAATTGAATGAGACCTCAAGGGTAACTTGAATGTTGAGTCAGCCTTGGTGTGAAGGTTATTAGCTCCATGTTCTTAATTAGAAACCAGTGGAATATTGCCATTTACTTCACTAGCAAAGAGCTTCACTTGAAAGGCAACTGAGTTAAGGAAAAACATGCTAAAAATAAAGTTTGCAGACCATAACAAAACTGTCATACACAGCAACCACCCGCTTCCAGAAAAAGTGAGAAGTGAGAGAAAAAACACAGTAGTTAGCAACCTTGTCAGTGTGTGTGTGTGTGTGTGTGTGTGTGTGTGTGTGTGTGTGTGTAGGCAAGGGGACAGTTTCTTTGAGATATATGTGATGTATTCGGTCCTCTATACTGAGCTTTCCTTCTGCAGACAGGTTAAGTCTCTGTGGATCATCAGGTTTTCTTCCTCTCAATAATACAGTCATTAATATTTCACTTTCTTTTAGCCTGGGACTTTCAATAATTTACTAGCTGCCTTTCTAAGATCCCTGTGAGGGAAGCCAGTCTCAACCCACTGCCTTCTGGTTCTGTTTTTCCATTGTGCAGATCCACTGGGGAGACAAGGCCCCTCTCCCTCATCCCTTCCTTTGCCTTGCAGAACTTCTTTTACTGGCTCTCATTCTTCCTCTTGTGCCAGATACTACATGAGGAAAAGCTGATGCAAAATTGTGCTGGTGTGTGTTAGAAGGACAGAGGAACATTAGCAGATTCTTTAAGAAATTCAGTTACATGGGGCTGGAGAGATGGCTTAGCAGTTAAGGTGTTTGCCTGCAAAGCCAGAGGATCCCGGTTCAACTCTCCAGGACCCACGTAAGCCAGATGCACAAGGGGCGCACGCATCTGGGGTTCACTTGCAGTGGCTAGAGGCCCTGGTGCTTTCATTTTCTCTCTCCTTCTCTCTCTCTCTCTCTCTGCTTCTTTTCCCCTCTAAAATAAATAAATTAAAATATATTATAAAAAATAAACTCGGTTACAATTATGAGATCCACATGGGAGTGGTTTCCAAGCTAGTATGACCACTGGAAGAAGAACTTTGGTTGCATTTTCACCATTATTTTTATATCAATACTAAGTCTCGGTTCATGCTACTTTTGCTCACAGAGAAAAGTGTAGCAGCTCCAAGCTGTGAATGATTGTGACCCATCAGCATTGACCTGTGTGAAAAAAAAGAGCACTGTAGTAATAGCAGTGCGTGTGCATGTGTATGTGTGTGTGCACATGTGTGCACATGTGGAGGGAAGTTCCTTTCCTGGAGAGGGGCACATTATACAAATAGACTCAGGCCTGATCCAACATCCTTGCACAAAAATAAACCAGCCCAGGTATGCTCAGTGATTGAGCCAAGGCTAAAGGACATCTACAGCACTGCTTCTTAAACTATCTATTCATGACTCCTCTGCACCTAAGAAATTATTATGTAACTTCATGTAAACTAGGTATTTAAATCAAACATTTACTGATAATAACTTATAAACAGGGCGGAGGAGTTGGCTTACCGGGTAAGGCTCTTGCCTGCAGAGCCAAAAGACCCAGGTTCGATTCCCAGAATCCATGTAAGCCAGATACGCAAGGTGGTGCACACATCTGAAGTTTATTTATAGCAGCTGAAGGCCCTAGTGCACCCATTCTCTCCTTCTCTCTGTCTGCCTCTCTCTTTTTCTCAAATAAATAAATTTAAAAAAAATTTTTTAATTATAAATAAGGGGCTAAAGAGATGGCTTAGCGGTTAAGGTGTTTGCCTGCAAAGCCAAAAGATCCCAATTTGATTCTCCAGGACCCACATAAGCCAGATGCACAAGGGGGCACGTGCATATGTAGTTCATTTGCAGTGGCTGGAGGCCCTGTCATGCCCATTCTCTCCTTTTCTCTTTCTCTCTCTCTGCCCCTTTCTCTCTCTCAAATAAATAAATAAATAAAATATATGTTTTTAACATTATAAATAAATTTATTTTTAAACAGTTCTTTGGTATACATTTAATTTTACCATTTATTAAAGATGAAAACAAATGTGTGTACTAATGAATATGCTTATGCATTTAATTACAAGATATAGAGAAATATCAGTGCTTTTCAAACTTGATTAAATTTGATTTTATAATCATCAATGTTGAGAATGCCACGTCTCATAAATACATAGTACAAAAATGGCAGAAGTATGTTTAGGGCCATTTCAGAAATTATTGAAAATTCTACCCTCATCTCAAGCCAAAATTCATTTAACATTTTCATAGAACCCAGGTCAACAACTCAACCAGAAGTGTTCAAAAATCGAGCATTCTTGGGGCTGGAGAGATGGCTTAGCAGTTAAGCGCTTGCCTGTGAAGCCTAAGGACCCCGGTTCGAGGCTCGATTCCCCAGGACCCAAGTTAGCCAGATGCACAAGGGGGCGCACGCATCTGGAGTTCGTTTGCAGTGGCTGGAGGCCCTGGCATGCCCATTCTCTCTCTCTCTCTGCCTTTCTCTGTCACTCTCAAATAAATAAATAAAAATGAACAAAAAAATTTTTAAAAAATCGATCATTCTTACACAACCCAATTCAAACATGCATCAATGTGATAGTTACATGCTGAGGGGTGATGATAGGTGAATATTGTCTTGGTTCACAGTTAAACCATTATGATTTTATAAGGGCAGAAAACTTTGGATGCATGGTAAATACACTGCAGGTGACCGACCACAGCCTGTGAGATACGTACAGCCCAAGGTATGCATGTCGTGTGTTCAAACGGAGGCGATGGTGACATTATACCATGCACCCAGTGAGCAGTGCTAGAAATACCTTGGATTCATTTTGTGTTTGATTTTTAAATAAACTTGTGGACATTGTGTTTTCAGAAACCTTTTACTGTTGCCAAATTTTTCATGAACGCCCACAGTTCGTTTTCCAATCTGGTTGTGACCCACAGTTCAAGAAGCTGTAGTCTAGAAGAAAAAATCCCATACAGACCCCCTACTTAGCGCTATGACAGTCTGTGTGGAGTAGGGTATGTAATATCGCCAGATTCTATTTTTCTAGGTCAGGTAAACTTGGCTAAGTTCCCAAAGTCACACAGCTTGGAATGGAACCTGAAGATTAATAGATAGTTGTTGAGGGAGCCAAGTAATTTCCACTTACAGATTGTCCGTGTTTCCACTTAGCATTAAGATAAGGCTGCAGGGAGGCAAAAATGGTAGGCAGTACTACTTAAGAAATCACATTTTGGAGCTGGAGAGATGGCTTAGTGGTTAAGCGCTTGCCTGTGAAGCCTAAGGACCCCGGTTCGAGGCTGGATTCCCCAAGACCCACGTTAGCCAGATGCACAAGGGGGCGCATGCGTCTGGAGTTCGTTTGCAGCGGTTAGAGGCCCTGGTGTGCCATTCTCTCTCTCTCTCTATCTGTCTCTCTCTCTCCTTCTCTCTCTCTCTCTGTGGCTCTCAAATACATAAAACAATTTTTTTTTTTTTTTTTGGTGTTTCGAGGTAGGGTCATACTCTGGCCCAGGCTGACCTGGGATTCACTATGTAGTCTCAGGGTGGCCTCAAACTCACGGTGATCTTCCTATCTCTGCCTCCCGAGTACTGGGATTAAAGGCATGCACCACCATACCCGGCTAAAACAAAAAAATTTTGAAAAAATATTAAAAAAAAAAAGAAGTCACATTTTGGATGCTGGAAGATGGCCTAGTGCTTAGGGACATTTGCTGCACAAGCAGGAGGACCAGGACCCACATAAAAAGCCATGTATGGCAGTACATACTTGGAGCTCCAGTGCTGAATGGGGCAGGGGCAAGGAGGCTCAGTGTGGCCGAAAAATGGCGAGCTCCAGGATCGGTGACTGACCTTATCTCCAGGAAATAGGGTGAGAAAACGATAAAGGAAGGACAGCTTTCATGCTCCGCTGATCCCCATGAAGGTGCACGGGAGCACAGACATCTGCACACTCATATGCACGCACGTGCATACACCACACACACAAGACCACAATTTTCTTGGCCATGGCATTCATCACACAGGGCTTTGGGCTGACCTGCTGATACCCTGCATCTGGACGGTCGTGCCCGTGGCAGAGGCCCTGCGGGTCGTGGCGGGCTTGGATGCTTGCTTGTGGCGTTCAGCGGTTATGTCTGATGCTTGGTAGGGTACTAACACCGTAAGAATGGGAGGTAAGTGGTCTGTAAGGCATCTCTTCTATAACTGGGGAAATGCATGCTTCTCCTTTCCAGATTTGATGGAGCCTTGGCCGAGTGGGACAGTTACTGTCTGGTCTGTCCTCTGGCTTTCAAATGCACAACTTGTTCAGGCTGGGGTACTTCTTGCTACTGAAATGCGGAGAACCCCAACTCTTGCTGAGAATACTGGGAGAGTCTAGGGTCCTAGACATCCATTCTCTAAGCCCAGAAGTATTTTGTAGAGCATACAAAGGTTTCCTTCTGGTCCGGAATTCCTGCGGGTGAAAGATAATGGCTCCCCTTGGGGAAGTGTTCAGTGGAGCATTTTGTCAGGACCTCATCCCCGTGGACGTGACCAGCCGCGCCCTAGGACTGGCATTGTTCTCCTTCTGTACATTTAGAAGGTGCTTCTTTGGGGCTGGAGAGATGGCTTAGTGGTTAAGCACTTGCCTGCGAAGCCTAAGGACCCCAGTTCAGGGATCTATTCCCCAGGACCCACGTTAGCCAGATGCACAAGTGGGTGCATGCGTCTGGAGTTTGTTTGCAGTGGCTAGAGGCCCTGGCGTGCCCATTCATTCTCTCTCTCTCTCTCTCTCTCTCTCTCTCTCTCTCTCTCTCTCTCTGTCGCTCTCAAGTAAATAAATAATTTTTTTTTTAAAAAGTGCTTCTTTGATTCGAAACAATCATGTTGGTCAATTTACTCACATCCTGATTCCTAAAACAGACTCTTGCAAGACTGAGTTCTTTCCTCAACCCATTTCCCTAGTTAGAAAAAAGAAAATATACAGCACTTCATAAAGCACAAACCCAGGACACTGTATAACCCAAATAATCGATTGAAAACTGGGTTTGTTGTAAGTAATATATTAATAACACCTGGTGCAGAACGTGTTAACATGCTCAGTGCCTCGAGCAAATTGGCAAGCTCTGCTTCCACTTTTGCCAGTAACTTGTCAAGCCCCAACTTAGGGTTCGGCCCAAACTCTCAGAAGACGTTCCTAGACACGGCATTTCGTGTAGCCCTCAGACTTTACCAGGGCTGGGGCTGGCATCTGGCCAACGCGAGAAGTCACTACCCACTTAGCGTAGGAATTCCAACGAGCTGGGCAGTGGCCTCAGGATGTCAAGATGCTAAATAAGGATGAGTTCATTGATTTCTGCCTTGTACACGAGTCAGAGTGAGCGTATAGGTGAAGTGTGTTTCCTCCAGTAGTTCTACTCCTTAGGAAGGGAGCCACACAAGTTGGAGCTGCCCAAACCCTGCCCCTCACCGTGACAGCCGGAGAGCAGCCTTTCTCACCAGCCTCGGGCTTAGTGATCTACAGTCCCAGATACCAGAGAGGCAGGTAGGCTGTGCAAAGGAATTCATAGATCCTCCTAGAGGATGCATATAGACTTATCCCATGGGAGCAGAGTACTGCAGAGAGATGCAAGGGGAGTGCTCACTGTCTCAGTTACAGTCAAGAGGATGCCAGGCCTGCTGGATGCTTCACAGACTGTAACTTTCTAGGAATACCTTGCAATCCTATGATGTCACTACCAGTTTTCCCAACTCATAGCCAAAGCAGCTTAGAGCCCTTTCATGATCTTCATTTTTAAAAAATATTTTATTTATGGACTTAAGGGAGAGAGAAAGAGGTAGGTACAGACACACAGACAGACAGAGAGAATGGATGTGCCAGGGCCTGTATTATAAACAAACTCTAGATGCATGTGTCTACCTTCTGCATCTGGCTTTATGTGGGTACTGGGGAATCGAACCTAGGTCCTTAGGCTTTTCAGGCAAGTGTCTTAACCACTGTGCGATCTCTCCAGCCCAACTTTAATGATTTTTGTGAGGTAGCCTGATGTAGTGTTTGGGAGAGGAGATCTTGGACCACATCTTAGCTTTGCCATGTACTGTGTGACCTGGAGTAAAGCTCTGAACATCTTTTCATTCCTGTTTCCTTATCTGCAGAGTAATAATGCTATGTACATCATGAGATGTAAAGGGGATCCCATGCATATGGAGCCCTTGGAACTTAGCCTGGCATAAGCAGTGTTTACATATTTATTGTGGGTATTTGTTTTTAGTCAAATAAGAGATTTTAACCTAGTTTAGCTTGATGGTGGGATCAGAATCCTTTGTCATTAGTTGTCATATGATCCTGTAGAAGCAAGAGGAATAATTTTTTTTTCTTACATGTAAAAGGAGATCAGAAGGCCACTTGAGCAGAGGTATCAGGCATGCAGAGGCACCTGGAAATTACTTTTGATCCACAGAGTGCTTTTTAAATGGAGGATAATTGCTATGCAGGCTAGTAGTAAGAATTCATATCAAAACAGGACGTCATGACCTGAAGTATAAACAATTTCATTTTTCGCTACGACTAGCCACATATTTAGAGACATTTGGCAGTCTGATATAATTGTAGTCCTTTGTCAACACACAGACGGAGGATTGTTGAGCCTTTTACTAAATCTGGCTCTGTGACACTTGCGTCTTTAGAATCAGGCAATTGCTTCATCATGCACACATTATGCTGCTCCGATATTTTGGTGCTGAACGCACTGCCACACGTTCATGGACTCCAGCTGCACATCTACATCATTCTCTAAGAACTTGGCCACAGACTCTCCAAAGCTATCATGCAAACCGGGACAACGTGCACATCAGAGCAAACAAACACCAGGCCCTTCGCACAGGACAAATAATGAGATTTTGCCTTTTTTTTTTTTTATAAGGGGTATTGTCTTACTATTGTATAATGACTAGATCAGAGAACTCAGCTTAGCATGATGTCTTCCAACTAGAGATTTCAAATTTAAACAAGAACCAGACAAAATGTTCTTTCTTATATCGTTTCCAGAATGAATTTGAGTCAGGGCACATTATGTTTAAGAAAAGAGGCAACAGTTCTCCAAGAACGTCATGATTAGTTTATGTTACATTAAATTCTCAGTGGGGATCAAAACTAGGTTGATCTTGTTCTGGGCACTCCATGCATATGTGACCAATGAATAACTAGAAATAATAGTAATGATTATGCATATTAACTGGGTATAAAAAATGTCTCTAGGCAAGGAAAGAAAAATTAGAAAAGGATTAAAGAACATCAGTGGGTCCCAACTCCCTCATGCCTTCGGGGATCACCATTGAAAAGTGTATCAATTGAAAGAAAACCAAATGGAGTCTTTTAAAAGAATTACAAGTACATTTTCTTAGTTTGTTGTTTGAAGATCACATTTAGATTTGTATGAATCACATTTCCTCATGGATACATATAATTAATATGCAGAATTATATATATACATATATATATATACATATATACATATATATATATATATATATATATCATAGGAATTAAGCTCTGATAGTCATATGAAGAGCCAGGGTCCACCCACACCCTGTGGGTTGTCCAGCCACCCAGTACGTACCTCATATTGAGTAAGGTTTTCAGACATTGGTATGTATCAAATTTGGCACTTATGTTCTTGAAAGCACTTCCTTTCTCTCCCATACAGATCTAACTAAGTATTGGAGGTATTTGAACTTTTATTTTTTTTTAAAAGACATCTGATGTTCTATTTTCAACAAAAGGGGACTGTTCTCAAATGCACTGTGGAGAGAGAATTCCTCAGTTCTTTTGAGAAGGATTAAAAACCCTCTCTTAAGTCTGCCAGAGTGCAGATCAAGGGCATCCCGTCATATCTGAAGGATGATCATTGTCCATGAAAGGAAGCTGGGTGATGGGGGAGGATGTTGAAAGCGCCTAGTAGGCCAGTGCATTTGGAGCTGGGACTTGGCATTTAATTATGGGCTTTCGGCAGGGTGGCAGTCGTGCTTAGTCACAGTTTGAATCTGAGTCTCTTCTCTAAGGTTCTGCTAGCTCTTCCAAGGAGGATCTGATGCCATGTGACCCCAGCCTTCCTGCTGAGGCTATCCAGACCTTTGCTGGAGGTGGTACCCGAAGTTGTCTATAAAAGGTCTTGATTGCTGCCCTGTGGCTAAATAGAGGGATGCAGCCAGGGGCTTCCTAAGGAAAGGAGCCCCATCCTGTTCTGGCCATGTTCTGAGATTCCTAGGAGCTGCTGAATAAAGGTCACTTCTCAAGCCTCAGAGATACCGTATTTTCTTGCAAATTGTCGAATCAGATCAAGTGAGGGCAGCCAGGGGAAGCGGGAAGCTGTATGTCTGTCCATGCCCTCTCCTTTCCCTTCAGCACAGATAGCTTGCATTCCGGAACTTCTGCCCTTCTTCCCCTCTTCCTTTTTCCTCCTTCTCTCATCTCTTCCTCCTCTTTTCAGTTAGACTTGTAGCTGTGCTGGGGACTAGTTCTTTTTCATAAGGGGCTTAGAAAATGGGACACAAAGACTAGAAATAAGTCAAATTTAAATGAATTTAAAGTGAACAAAGCCTTAATCTCCTTCTGAAAGACGAACTATATAAAGACTCAACCTTGGAAAGTTGCACAACAAAACACAATATTGTTTTAAAAAAGAAAGAACGAGCAGAAAAGCCTACAATAGGCTTCTATAATGTCTGCCTACTCCAAACTGTGACTGGAGTAGCGTTTCCTCATTAGCAGATTTGGCATGCATATTAAAGGTTGAGTGAAGTTTTGAAGATGTAGAAAATCATATATAAGGAATTATGTAAAATACATAATATGTAGTGTACCTTCATTAATTCTACCAAAGCCCCTCTTCTGAATAACAAGACAAAAAATACTAACTAGGGCTGGAGAGATGGCTTAGTGGTTAAGGCACTTATCTACAAAGCCTTACAACCCAGTATTGATTCCCCAGTACCCACATAAAGCCAGATGCAGTGGCATATGTATCTGGAGTTTGTTTGCAGTGGCTGGAGGCCCTGCTGCATCCATTCTCTCTGTGTATCTCTCTCTCTGTGTCTCTTTCTCTCTCTCTCTCATCTCTATTTTTCTCTCTGCTTGCAACTAACTAAACTAACTTAAAAAAATATCACTAAGTATCATTAGTAAACGATGCAGATATGGTGGCCCAGCATAAGGAATATAAATCTCTTTTTAGCCGTCTCTGTGTTGTCTTTTCAGAATATAATGTGACTCATTTCAATCTTGGTGTCTTTCAGGGAATAATGATTCCCATACTTTTCATGTTTCCCACAGGGAAATTACACAGGTGATTTAGATATGATTCTTTTGAAGGTTTTTCATCAATTATGACTATTTGGTAACCATTCAACCTTCTTCCTTGCATATGAATATATATATATATATATATATATATATATATATTTATTTATTTATTTATTTTGTTTGTTTGTTTGTTTGTTTGTTTGAGAGAGAGAGAAACAGAGAGATAGAGAGGCAGATAGAGATAGGAGGAGATAGTGGACATGCCTCCAGCCACTGCAAATGAACTCCAGACACATGCTCTACCTTGTGCATCTGGCTTATGTGGGTACTGGGAAATTGAACCTGGGTCCTTAGGCTTTGCAGGCAAGCACCTTCACCGCTAAGCCATCTCTCCAGCCCATGAATATATGTTTTAACGTAAATTGTGCCTTTTGAGTTTCAGCTACCAGTATCTTTTTAAGTATTACTTTGAATAGCATCTTTCTATATGGAAGAATGAAGAGATTCCTCCCATCTCTTTATCATAGTAATAGACAATAGGATATAATTTTTTATGTCCCTCAAGTCAGCCTTTGTCACACATGCACTAGGGTGTTTTAACTGCAAACGACAGCCAAGGAGTTCGGTTCATTTAACTGAAAGCTCGTTCTTCTAACACTTTCCATCTTAAATCCTCCTGATAGCCATGTGGACGAAGAAATTGTCCAGACTCCTCCAGGAAGCTATTCTTAATTCCATCATCATTTACAGTTCCCTCTCTGCCCAGTGAACCACAAGTTCACCTTGAAGACATGTCTCCTTTAGTCTATATTATGAATTGTTCTATTTTTCTGAATTAGTGTGTGGCCTTAAGTACTATGTTGCTATTTTTCTCTTTTAAAAAAAAATCATTTTATTTACTTGAGAGCTGGGGAGGCAGATAGAGAAGAGAGAGAGAGAGAGAGAGAGGGAGGGAGACAATGGACACAGCAGGACCTCCAGCCACTGCAAACAAACTCCAGACACATGCGCCACCTTGTGCATCTGGCTTGACGTGAGTCCTGGAGAATCGAACCTGGGTCCTTTGGCTTTGCAGGCAAGTGCATTAACCACTAAGCCATCTCTCCAGCCTGCTCATCTTCTTTTCTGGTGGTGTCTTTTGAGGGTACTCAGAGGACCATTGGATGTTCTACCTGAGAGTAGCCATGGATCATCAGAATTAATAGTGCTTTCCAACTATAAGAATGTTTAACATTAAAAATGCCCATTTCAGGAGAAATTTTACAAGATTCTCAACATGTAAAGCAGATAAATGTAGATCTACTGTGGTTGAAGGGGAACTAGCTAGGACAGGGAAATGACCTCTGAATTCCTTCCACCGTCAGAAGACCCCAGGGCCCATTGGTTTCTGAATGCCACTACATGAAAGAACTGAGACATTTGGAGATAAAACCAGTTGCCCAGCATTTTGGTGAAGGAGGAAGAATCAATTTTCCTTCTTTGATAGCACCAGAGATGTGTGTGTGTGTGTGTGTGTGTGTGGGTGGGTGATTAGAAGTTGCTGATAGTAACAGGTAGAACAGGGCACCCATGAGGCTGCAGGGTGAGTTCTCTGGAAGTCACCACGCAAATGGAATTGGGCACCCAGGATGTTTGTTGGAGATTAGCACCTTCAGGAGCGAAGAGGACAATGGGTTATGCAAAGGAAAAAGTCAAGCTGCCAAGCAAGCCTGACAAAGACTTGGCCAACCCTACAGGGAATTCTGTAGAGCTTGCCTGGCCCACTACACTGGCTGCTTTGCTCAGCACCATCTGTTGCTGAGCAAGGACCAACCTACAGAAGCCAGGTCCTGGCCTTCCATACCTTTCTTTTAAATTCTTTTTTAAATTTTTAATTATTTGTTTGAGAGAGGCAGTTAGAGATAATGGGAGCACTGGTGCCTCTAGCTGCTGGAAGTTAACATCAGACTCATTTGCCACCTTGTGCATTTGACTTACATGGGTCCCGGAGATTCGAACATGGGCCCTTTGGCTTTGCAAGCGAATGCCTTAACCACTAAACTAAGCCATCTCTGCAGACCCTCTGTGACTTTCTTCAGCTGAAACAAATCCTAGAAGAGCTGAGATCTCAGATTTGACTGTTCATTAGGGTAACAATGTCTTGAAACAAGATCTAGAAGATGCATTGTCAGGTTCTGTATCAGCCCCGCAGAGTCCTGGTGCCAAGGAGAATAAAGAGCGCAAGCCAGCTCTCTGCCGACCACCCCACACTTCTGGAGATTCCCAACGCCATACTACTAAGAATGCGGTCTTCTCTATGTCTTGACAAGTAGAAGGTTCCTTAAGATGGCTTCTCTGTACTTCCAGATGGAACCCCATCAGTCTCTCCTGTTTTCCCTTCTCTGTTTCGCCAAGTTAAAAGACTATTTTTTATATTCAGTGACTTAATTGGCATGGTGGAAAACGTAGCAGATTCTATGTGGGAGCCTTGTCTCTAGCTCTGTCCAGAAAGCCATCAGCTGTGGAGCAGGAACAAGGCATTTAACATTCCTAAGCCTTAATTCCTCTACTGTACTTGGAGAGCTTGATGACAGACAACACTAAGAGCCAGAAGACAGGGTTTAAAACGATCTTCCCAATGATAGTATTCCCCAGAGATGTTCCGAGCTCCCTCTCGCTCATTAGCATCATTATTCATCTTTCCATTCATTCAATTACTATTAGTGTGGTCCCTAACTTGTAATGGATAATTGTTCCAGTTTTGAAGTTTTTTTTATTTATTTGCAAGGGGATGGGAGTGAGAGAACATATGTGCGTACAGATGTGCCAGGGCCTTTGGCCACTGCCAATGAACTCCAGATTCATGTGCAACTTTGTAGGTCTGGTTTCACATGGGTACTGGAGAATCAAACCCCGGCCATCAGGCTCTGTAAGCAAGCATCTTTAACGGCTGACATCTTTAACTCCAGCTCCTCTCCAATCTTTTTTTTTTTTTTTTAAGATATTTTGTTTATTTGCAAACAGAGACAGAGAGAAGAGAGACAGACTGAGAGAATGGGCACACAGCTGCTGCAAATGAACTCCAGACACATGCGCCTAACGTTGTGCATCTGGCTTTATGTAGGCACTGGGGAATTGAACCCAGGTCATTAGGCTTTGCAGGCAAGCTCCTGAACTGCTCAGCCATCTCTCCATCCCTCCCCCCAATCTTTTTAAGCCAAGCAAACAGGAGATTTTGTTTTCAGCTAATTAACTCCAGGGATTTTTTTCCAACTCTTTTCCCCATTTGAAGCAGCCTAAATTAGGCTATTGCTTTGCCATTATTGATTGAAAAAGTATCACCTTTTGGAATTCCTATACATCAGCTGATCAAAACACACCTTGCTAATACTCTACTTTTTTTTGCCGAGTTAGCCTTGCTCTGGGGTTTTCTTTGCTTTTTGTTTTATTAGCCTCTTAGTAGATTAGTCTTTGGAACTTTTATTCTTTGTTCTCCACTGAGTCATAATCCCCTAATAAATTCCAGATACTCTAATTTACTTAGAATGATTTTTTGCTATAAAGTGTATACATGCAAGAAAACGTACGATGCCAATAGATGACCAATTTAAACACTAACAACAGAAAATAAATACATATGTACTGACCACCTGTAAGGAATCCTGTCGTGTTTTAGCTTTTTAACTGGTGCTCAATTCAGAGCCTACTTGTGTCTAGGATTTAGACATACGGCAGTGATTGAGAGATGCTCAGGACTACATAAACAATTCGTCATTAAATAGGCATGAGAGATTAATCAGGCTGTAAGTAACTGCAACTCATAAGGAACTTTCAATGGGAACTATAAACAGGGAGGGATGGGAACCATTACCTGTGGGGAGAGTTGGAAGGGTTTCCAGAAGCTGTGACTTGAACCAGGGATTATTGGGTTAAAAAAAAAAAAAGCAAACCAGGTAAAGCATGTTAGCTTCCCTTTGCCATAATAAATGCCTAGAACAAGTCAATTTAAGAAGAAAGGTTTGTGTTGGATCCTAATTTTGGAGGTTGCAGGCCTTAGCCAATTGACCCATTTGTTGTGAGCTATGGTTGACAGGCCTCAGATGTCATTAAATGTGCTAGGTCCCATCTAAAGTTTCCACCACTCCTAATAGTTCTAATCTGAGGGCTAAGCCCAACACATGTGCTTTTGGGGGTCATTTACAATCCAAATGAGTGAGTGTGGTCCAGGTGACAAGCCAGTGATTCTCATTACTGTCCTTTGTTTCCATGCTGTGCCTCGCCCCGCCTCCCAGTACTTGGACCATTCCTTCTCAGGTTTGTTTTGTCCCTATACCTTACCTCAATGGGAGCCTTGCCTTAGATGTCTTAACATGCACTTTTTCATCCATCCATTCATTCATTCATTCATTCCCTGGTCACTGAGAAGCAAGGAGTTTTCAGAGACTTTAGCCTGACTGGGAATCACAGTGGAACTTGTTCAAGTGCGAATTATGGCCCCTGCAGCCAGTCAGAACCTTGAGGGAGGGTCTAGGGACCTACAGTCTTAACACACTATCATGATGTGTTTTCCAAGGCAGATTACTGAGATCACACATGGAAAACATTGGGGTTGGAGGGGGGGGGGGCACGAGGAATTCCTTGTAAAGTGAGGGAGAGTTACAAAAACCTTGGGGAGTCAGTCCACCATGATCTATGACCTGTGTGCTGGACCACCATGGCAACCTCTTTTAGCTTGCAGTGCCCACTCCTCTCTTTCCTGCCTTCCTGTCTTTAGTCCCTTCCTTACTGTTACTTATTATATGCATCCGATAGCTGGCCCTGTGCTAATGCTGAACACCATGTCTCCCGTCCTGACCACTCCCTTTCTTACTCTGGGCCTTGGTGGTCAGTGGAGCACCCTAGGTAGCTGTGCCCCACATAGTGAAGAGTGTTATGTAAAGTTGACCATCACATTGCCAGCTTTCTCACCTTGCATCTCTGCTATTATCCTTTCGGGAGCTACTTCCCAAAGCCAGAGAAACAGAAACACAGTTTAAGCTGGGGAAAGTGCAGTCTGAGATGGTGTCTGGGCGGAAGGCCGTTGTATTGGTGGACACTTCTATTACTAAGAGCATTTGAATAGTTTTCAGATAGGTAAACTGTGAGCCCGGATATTTCCATTTAGAAATTGCAATGTGTGTAGCCACACGTGTTCTCTCTTGGAGTCTCATACACATGAACAGAACTGTGGTTCTGGGTTCTGTCAGCGTTCTCTGTGCACACGTGACTCAGCGTGGACGTGGACGTGTAATTAAAGATTTTTAAACACTTGGTTTTTGCCGCTGCTATGCTCAGAAAATTCCTGAGCTCCTGTGGGTTAATGGGAGTTACAGCAAGTGTTTTTCTGCTGGTCTTTTAGTAAATCTCTCTCTCTCTCTCTCTCTCTCTCTCTTTCTCTCTCCCCTCCCTCTCCCCCTCCTCCCTGCCTGCCTCTGCCCCTCCCGCCCTGGCTTTCTGAGATAGCAGACTGAGAAGCTGGTGCGGCTTCTCTTAGGAGAGGAGCTCGCTCGCTTGTGCAGCCATCAGCCCCCAGCTCCTCTCCATCCCGTCCACGCACAGGTCCTGGAGGGCAATGCAATGCTGGAGCAGGGGCTGACCGGCGTTGGGAGGGTGGCAGGGAGCTCAGAGAGGCCAGCATCCTGTCTCAGGCAGAGACTGGAATCGCAGGAATGTTTCATCAAGGTCTGCTCTGAGAGTTCCCAGACCCCCATGGATTTTAGAATTTTCCAGCCTCTTTTTCACCTTCGCACTCTCGTATTTCCTCCTGAGATGGCCCCTGATCTGCAAGAGGCATTTGTGAGAAGCTATTTATTAGCAGATGTGAAGAAATGGATTCTGCACTTGATTCTTTAGCCATGATTTATCAATGATGATGGATTGGAAAGCAGTGTAAGTAACAGTTCTATGTATTCCTGTAGTTACGGGGTCTGTCTCACTTGCTTTGTTAATAATATGAACTTTCTCAGTGAATTTCCTTTTCAGGAAAGTGAAAGTAAAATGCATAAAGTATGGCAGAGAAGTTAGGAGAGTCCAGTTTATATGAGCTTTCTTGTTGTATCATTGACTTGTAAAAAAGCACCATAAAGCTCTCTTCTAGACACACAAACACACAGAATCTGCAAGGTCCCTGAGGGGGAGAATGAGATGGGAAGTAAACAAACCAGGTTTGTGAGCTGACAGTCATTGCTATAATCAGACTTATTCAGAGTTGCTGAAATATTTGACATTGACTCCTTTCAGAATCAAAGGTGGAATGGAAATGCATTAGCGTCACAGAATCACAAAATGAAGGTAGCCTGTGGCTCTCAGAACAGATCCTTTCTAGCGATATAAATGTGGTGTTGATTCTTTTTTTTTTTTTTAAACTCAGGTTCGATGTTGGCTGTTTCCCCATCTGTTTCAGCTTTGCCTGAGACAGACACCTCCCCGGGGAATCTAGAGAACAGAGGCTGGGGTGTGAGACATGGATGAGTTGACTGCTAGCCATCTAGTGAGGGGGTCTTCCGTCTTTCCATGCCAGGGCTCGGTGGAAGCACCTCAGTCACTAGGTATTGGGGTGGGGCAGGAGGGGAGTAGCTTGAAGCCTCAAACCAGTTTCCTATCATAAGAACAGCAATCTAAAAGATTAAAAAAAAAGAAACAAAGTTAAACTATGATTTACCAGTTCTTTGATAACTGAAACAAGGTTAACTTTACATAGACAGTAAGCTCTCTAGATTAAAAAGCAGAAATTTACAGGAAGCCTTTACCATAATAAATCACTTAGGTAAGGACACCTTTGACTGCCAACTTTTTTTTTCTTTCTTTCTTAATAGCCAGTTGCAACTTTTCTCTTTCAAGTGTATGCATTAGCATGAACTATTCCTGGCTGCTTGAAACTTGACTGCATCTAGAAGAGAGCTTTCTAACAATGCTCCTCTGCCTGCCTTCCTATCTCATCCCTACCCCAGGCAAGGTTACTGCCCCTCCCACCTGCCTTCTCCCCCCCACTGTCTCCCAGCCCCCAGCCTTCCCTCTGAGGCTTGGAACAGCTTGAAAGACCCTTCTAAGGATTCTCTGTGAACACGCCCTGCCCAGCCCTGGACAGAGGGAGTACTGTACTGCAAGGCACAGAGCTGCCAATTTGGGAACTGAATGAGCTCACTTGATGCCTAAGCATCAAATCAGTTCTGTGAGCAGCAGAATGAGATCATATCTGTCAACCTGACCCAAAGTGGTGCTAACTTTATTAATTGGCACTTAATGTCACTGGGAGTGATAGCGCTGATTACCTGGGGGGGGGGGGGGGACCAGCCTAAAGCCAAACTGAAACCCCAAACTGCTCTGGGATTCCTGCTGGTTTCCTGGGGCCGCGCCTTTTAAAATATGTCCTTTGTTATCAAGGGGAATCAGAGACAGAAAACACATGTTGGCAGGGTCACGTGAGCGCCCGTGCGCATGAACTGGTGGCGTCGCTGGGGGGAAATGTTGGCGATCAGGTGCCGGTTTGGTTTGGTTTCTTGCTTATATTGAACTCTGTCCAACGCATCTGGAAGAGGTTTGGAGGGGAGGGGATACCCCAAAGCTAGGCATGCCAGCGGAGGGAATGCCATTAAACATTTAAAATCAGTCAGCCCAGAAATGGGAGGGTTGGAGGGTTTTCTTACCCACATTCCAGTTCTCATGGTTGTTTTCAGTTCCCTGTTAAGGCAGGTACCGGCTAAGTAAGACCTTTCTGGTGAGTGCACAGGGATGGCTACATAGCTCTTTTGGGTTCTGAGCAAAGGAGGGTGGCTGCTCAAGAAACAGGAAAGGTAGGAAGAGGCAGTCTTCTGAGGTTCTGCTCGCTTGGACAGAGCAGGGAGGACCTCTGCTGTCCTTCCACCTTGGCCCATGCTTCCGACTCCCAAGTGTCCCTGGTGATTCGCCCCAGCTTCCCCCCCAGCCCCCCGTGTCCTAAAGATGGGCTGCCAAGGGCAGGCTTTTCAGGGAGCGGGGAGAGTGTATTTTACTGGCAAGTGAGCAAAAGGGCCAGATACGCTGATCCTTGCAAAGAGTCTTTGAGAGGCGGCTGATTGGCATCAGGAAAACTGCTGAGTAATTAAAAAAATAAAATAAAATAACTAGACTCAAGGTGAGAGAAGAAAGAACGAGAAAAAAGGGCTTTTCAGAGGCGTTTAAGCAAAGTTCTATGAGGCAGCCAGAGAATCTGAGTTCATCATGCCAGATGGTTCTGGAAGCCTTAGCCTCATCAGTGCCTCATGGAGGCACCGGAGCTTGCTTTGGAGTCTGGTGTTGGGTTGAGAGGTGTGCCTCCAGGTGAGCTGCCCGCTCTCCCTTTGCTTCCCCAGTCCCCACTGCGGGCGTGTGCTCCCCCTGATGGTGGACCACCTAAGCAACAGGTTCCATTTGGAACAGAAGTGTCCTCAGAAAGTGTGATCTACAGAACTGCACTGCCAAAGACCAGTACTGGCCTTCAGAACTCCTTGTTTTTCTTATTACATGTATTATCTGGGTTCTAGTTTGTGCCCTTTGTCTCAACTGGTCACTCTGAACTTCATATCTCCCAGCCTTTCTCCATGAACTCCATTCCTCCCTTTATACCATTGACAATGCTGAGACCCCCACATTCCTGGTGGAGTCTGGCTGAAGAGCCACACCAGGCAAACACAATGTACTATTCCTAAGTTCATCTTCCCACCTTGTCTCTGGGTGAGGCTAGAAAGGATGAACACATCTTTGATACATTTGAAGAAGAATTATAATTAATAATAGTGTGTCACATTCCTTAAACTTTTTGTTGTTGTTTTTTCGAGGTAGGGTCTCACTCCAGCCCAGGCTGACCTGGAATTCACTATGTAGTCTCAGGGTGGCCTCGAACTCACAGTGCTCCTCCTACCTTTGCCTCCCGGGTGCTGGGATTAAAGGGGTGTGCCACCATACCTGGCAATGTTTTTTTTTTTTTTTTTTTTTTTTTTTAGTATTCCTTAAATTTGCTAAGAGTGTGGGTTTTAAGTTTGCCACAACAAAAGTATGTGAAGGTGAGGGAGATGGCTCAGTGGGTTAAAAGCACTTGCTGTGCAAGTCTGACAACCTGAGTTCAAATCCCCAGGACCCATGTCAAGCTGGACATGGTAGGGCATGTCCCTAATCCCAGCCTGCCTATGCTGAGATGGGAGACAGAGAGAGAAGAATTCCCCCAGAAGCCCGTGGGCCAGCGAGCATGTTGTATGCAGTGGTAAATGGAAGACCCTGCCTGGAACAAGGGGACAGTGAGGACAGATGCCTGAGGCTGTCCTCTGACCTCCACATGTGTGCCATGGCATGTGTGTTCTCTCTCTCTCTCTCTCTCTCTCTCTTACACACACACACACACACACACACACACACACGTGCATGCTTGCGCACAGAGATTTTTAAAAAAGTATAAGGCAATTTTGTGTTAGTAAACTTAGCCATTCCTCAACGTGTGCCCAGTTCAAAACATGTTGTATTTATAGAAATATATAGTTTTACTTGCAAGTTAAAGTAGGATTCTTTTTTTAAATTTTGTGAGGAAGGTTCTCACTCTAGCCTAGGTTGACTTGGAATTCACTGTGTAGTCTCAGGGTGGCCTCGAACTTATGGCAATCTTCCTACCTCTGCTTCCCCAGTGCTGGGATTAAAGGTGTGCACCACCATGCCCAGCCTAAAGTAGGAGTTCTTACAATTAGGCTGATAGTAAACTAAAATAAGTGTAGATAGGGATGTTGACTCATGAAAAATGCCCCTAGAAGTTTTCCTGATTGGGGGCAGAAGTGCCTTTTTCTCCTGTATATTTTCTCTCCATGCCTGGTTCTAGAAGACAGTGGAAGGGCTTCTGTTAGGTCATAGCTAACCTAGGCAGAACTAATCATTATTACCTGCATCTCAGCTACTAACATGTAAGTTGCTTAGCTTCCCTAAATTCCTGTTTTGTTTTTTTACATCAGTAAAATGTGTGCAAAGCCAGGCATGGTGGCACATGCCTTTAATCTCAGCACTTGAGAGGCAGAGGTAGGAGGACTGCCATTAGTTCAAGGCCACCCTGAGACTACATAGTGAATTCCAGGTCAGCCTGGGCCAGAGTGAGACCCTACCTCAAAAAAACCAAAAAAACCAAGAATAAAAAATAGTGTGCAAAGCTTAGCCTCTGGTAATCAGCTTTTCTATACTGTAACAAATACTTGAGATAACCAAATTATGAGGAGGAAAGGTTTATTTTGGCCCACAGTTCTGGAGATCTCAGTCTATAACCTAGCAGTCCAATCACTTTGGGCCTGTAGCACGGGATCACATGGCACGGAATGTGTGGTAGAGGAAGCTCAGTTGCTTCATGGCTTAAAAGTGGAAGACAGGAAGAAAAAGACCAAGATGTCACGGTTGCCTTCAAGGGTGTGCCCCTAATAAACTACAGCCTCCTACTCAGTCCCCTCTCTTAAAGGTACCATCACCCCCGACGTGCTACGCTGGCAAGTGAGACGTTGGATACATGAGCCTTTGGGAGACATTCCAGATCCAAAGCATAGTACCTCATTAGGCTTTGCAAGAATTACATGAAATCATACACGGGACTTAGCTTTTTCTTTGTGCCCCATCATGTCCAGTACACATGTATATATATACATGTATATATATATACACACACATGTATGGGTGTGCCATGCCAGGGTCTCTTGACATGCCAGACACATGTGATATTTTTTGCATCTGACTTTATATGGGAGATGAGGAATTGAACCTGGGTTGGCAGGTTTTGCACACAAACACTTTGAACCACAGAGCCATCACTCCTGCTTCCTATCATGTCCTTTTTAATCAATACTCTTGTCAGCGGCTGGCTATCTATCAAGCAAGTTTTAGTCCCTGCCCTGGGTATAACCATTTGTCTAATAGTAAGCAAATGACTGCCCCTGGTTGTTTAGGCCTTTGGAATGTTTCACTTTCCTGAGAGACTTCTCTACCCCTTGACTCATGCCATCCCTCAGCCTGGCAGCTTCTCCTTTCCCTGGCTAACCCCTTCCTAGCTTTGTCCTGTGACCCTCCCTTGAGTCCCCGAGCCTTGCTTGGTCAGGCCCTCCACAGTGTGTGTGGCACTTGCATCCCTCGCCCCTTGCTCTCCCACGTCCTTAAAGCCTGTCCCTCTCGCCAGGATGTAATCCCTGTGTGCATCTCGACCAGGACTCTGCTGCCTGGCTACACTAGTGAAAGAAGGAATGGCCAAGGAATCCTCAGTAGTCTCAGAAGTAGGCCTCGAGTGAGGAGAAAATGAAATAATGTATATGAAAGGCTCTGATGAGTCAAGGCCTGGCTAGATGCCTTCAGTTTTGAGTTAACGGAAAGACTGTCTTTAGCACTAATATTTTAGTTGATATGTCAAGTAGTAAGATGTACCTTTATTTATTTATTTATTGAGAACAAAATAGCGTTCTCTTTTATACTGCTTTGGTGGTGTGGGTCTATTCTTTGTCACAGAAGCAGGACAGGCTGCATGAGCCAGAAGCTCTGGATGCCTGGATGTCTGGACGCAACCAGACTTCTCGTTTCAAAGTGACAGATAAGACCGGAAAGCCAGCACCCCTGGAAGGACACCTCTGTCACTCGGGAGATTTCGGATCCCGCCCTGAGAGGATAAAGACGGGAAACGGGTTCCTAAAAGGAGAGGGAGGGAGAGAGAGCCCAAGCAAAGGGCCCAGGGTGCTGAAGATGCGCCTTGCCTACTTCATAGTCTTCCTCATGGAGGTAGCGTAGTGTGGTCTGGAAGGAGCCAGCATTCTGGAGTCTGACAAACATGGGTTTGGAATCCACCCCCAGCCTTGGGTCTTGCTGGAGTTTGTGGGCAGGAGCATCGGAGACTCTTCGGCTCTTCCCGCCAGCACACATCTCCACTGTGGGACCCTCCACAGCTAAGGAGAATGATGCTGAAATGTCCTTCCTCTCTAAGACCATTCTTAGTGGCTGGAGCTGAAGTCACCCCCTTTTTCTTCCTAGCAATACATGGAGCTCCAGTTCATAATGAAATAAACTTGTGCTCGCTGTGAAGTCTGTTTTGTTTGTTTGCTTTTAACTTATTTTATTATTTTTATTTTATTGTATTGTATTGTTCTGGGTTTTTGTTTGTTTGGTTTGGTTTTTTGAGGTAGGGTCTCGCTCTAGCCCAGGCTGACCTGGAATTCACTCTGCATTCTCAGGGAGGCCTCGAACTCACGTCGATCCTCCTACCTCTGCCTCCTGAGTGCTGGGATTAAAGGCGTGCGCCACCATGCCCAGCAGGTCTAGTTTTTTTTTCCCCTTTTAGGAAATGATCTTTGAAGAAAGAAAAAAGATTAACCAATGTTTAACAGGACAGTGGCAATGGCTAGTCCTGATGGAGAGCCACAGGATGGTCCGAGGGGTGACATGAGCCATGTGCACACGTGTGCTTCGTTGGCCGGCCTCTCCTAGGGACGTGCATGTTCGTGCTGAGTACAGCGACAGGCAAAGCCACAGCGGCCGGGTTTGCCAGTAGAGCGAGCGCCCTGCGGGTCTGTTATTCACCTCCTCAGCTCCGGCTCAGGAGGCTGCATGGACTCATTTTTTCACTTTTTTTTTTTTTGACCCCGAATGTCTCCCCAGATGAACCACCTGCCATATCTCAGTGTGGGGGCAGAGGTGTACAGTGCAGTAACAGGCCCGCAAAGGCCCCTCCCTGCTCATCGGTGCTCCAAAGGGAAATTGAGGAATCCCACAAAACCACAAATCCAAGATGTCAGCTCATAAATATGTAAGGGCCTTCCTAGGGTAATAAGCTCTGTAATAGCCCAAACTGTCAATGGCACCTTCTCTTCAGCCTGAACACAAAAGTTCCCGCTGCCAGGCGGTCCCTGGATACAGGGACTGAACCCGGCGGATGGGGGCTGGGCGGTGGGGCAGGGTGACAGCTCTCTCTGGTAACGATCTACACCGCAGCCTTTACCCCACCGTCAGAAGCTCTTTCTGTCTCTGGGTAGTGGATTAGTAAGTGTGTGCAAAAAAATTCACCGTGTGGCAGGCACCTGGAAGAGCGTTGAATGGAGGCAGGAGGAATCTTTCCCGCATTTAGTTTTTGGCAATAGCAAGGAATCCTGTGCAAACTTCAATCTATGCTGCATTATGGTTAATACTATATCCGGAGCTTCATAAAAGTCCAGCCAACAAGAGGTTGCTCAGTGGCTAAGGAGCATGCCTGCAAAGCCTAATGGTCTGGGTTCAATTCCCTTGTACCTATATAAGACAGGTGTGCAAGGTGGTGCATGTGTCTGGGGTTGATTTGCAGTGACTAGAGGCCTCGGCAACACATATATCTCCCTATACTCGCTTTCCTTCTTTCTCTCTCTCAATATATATAGACTGGTTTTTTGAGGTAGGGTCTCACTCTAGCCCAGGCTGACCTGGAATTCACTCTGTAGTCTCAGGGTGGCCTCGAATGCACGGTGATCCTCCTACTTCTGCCTCCCGAGTGCTGGGACTAAAGGCATGTGCCACCACACCCAGCTAAAATGTATTTTTTTAAAACGTCCAGCCATCAGATTACCACTGAAATTAAGCTCATGGGTCAAATACAGGCTGAGACGCACTGGCCAATACCTAACATGGTACAGGCCTTTGTGAGTAAGATTTCTGGGATTCAAAAGTGAACCCAGGGTGAGTGGGTAAGACCTAAGTTAGTTCTACTGCCAAACACAAAACACTTCTTGTTAGCAAGGTGTATTGTTAGCAAATCCTTATCAGATCGCATTGGGGTGGAGAAAGGGTTCTGCTTTGAGTGGCAAGTCTAGAGGGATGAGCATTGGGGAGTGGCCAGGAAAGGGTTTTCAGACAAGAATTGGCATGAGTTTTGTTTATGCCCAGAAGTATGAAAATGGATGGTGTCATGCAACCATATTCATATTACATGATGATTAGAAGTCAATATTTTTCAGATTTTCAGACTAGGCAATGATCAGTAATCATTCACATCAAGCAGAATATCATAATGATGGCAAGTGACGCCTGCACCATTAGTCAGCTGTCCATCCCTGTGACAAAACACCTGAACAAAGTAACTTAAAGGCAGAGATTTGGGGCTGGAGTAATGGCTTAGAGGTTAAGGCTTGCCTGCAAAGCCTAAGGATCCAGGTTCTATTCCCAAGAAACCACGTAAGCCCTATGCACAAAGTGGCACATGCATCTGGAGTTGGTTTGCAGTGGCTAGAGGCCCTGGCACATCCAAGCTTTCTGTCTGCCTCTCTCAAACAAATATATGTATATATATATCTTTTTACAAAAGAAAGCCACAGAAAACTATGGAAGGCCAGGATCTGGCTTCCATACGTTGGTCCCTACTCAACAACAGGTGGTGCTGAGCAAAGCAGACAGTGTACTGGGCCATGCAAACTATATAGAGTCCTCTCTCTCTCTCTCATAAATAAAAGGAGAGATTTATCTGGCTCACAGTTTCAGTGCATGGGCACTTGGCTAAGCATGCGGGCCTGTGGCAAGACACAGCACCAGAGCCAGGAGTGTGTGGCAGAACAAAGACACTCACCCGATGGTGGCTGGGCAGCAAAGAGAGAGAAAGGACAGGGCCGGGACTCAACATCCCTTTTAAGGGCACACCCCTGATGACCTTCCTCACATCAGCCCCATCTCCTCTTGTTTCTAATTTATTTAGTGTTCGTGTGTACGTTCATATGTATAAATATGGGCGTGGGTGAGTGTTGCGTGGCACACCTGTGCAGGTCAGAGGGCAACTGCCAAGTTGATCCTTGCCTTCCGCCTTGTTTGAGAGGACTTTTCATTGCTGTTCACTGCTCACTTCATGAACTTCTGGGAAATTCTCCTGTCTATGCCTCCCTTCTTGCCATAAATGCACTGGGATTATAAAAGTCTGCTTTAGTTTCTAATATATATATATATATATATATATATATATATATCTGAACATCCAAACTCAGGTGCTCAGCAAGTGCATAGCAAGCACTTTCTCCATTGAGCCATCTCTCCCAGCCCCTAGGCACCACCTTTACTATTGGATCATATCAGAAGGGCTCAAAATCATGTCTCATTCTCACAGTTAATTGGAAAGATTAGATCATGTGTCAATAATGGGCTCATATAGGCGCTGTGTCTGGAACCTTGTTTTTGTGACTGTGAAGAAGGAAGGTCATATTCTACAACTGGATAAGTGACTCTACCTGCTTATCTGAAGATGGTATTAGTAAAGTCTTTCCTAAAAGTTGTTGCTTGGATGGAGAGATGTCTTAGCCATTAAGGTGCTTGCCTGCAAAGCCTAAGGACCCATGTTTGACTCTCCAGATTCCATGTAAGCCAGACGCACAAAGGTGAGGCAAGCGCCAGGCCACACATGCCCACTAGGTGGCGCAAGCGTCTGGAGTGCTATTGCAGTAGCTGAGGCCCTGGTGGAGCCAATTCCCTCTCTCTTGCTCTCTCTCGCTGTCTCTAAAAATAATAATAATAAAAGTTACTGCTTGCAAAAAAATAAATAAAGTGGAGCCATTCAGGAAAGAGGACAAGAGAATGAATCCAAACAACTTGATTTCACTTGAAAAAAGAAAGAAAGAAAGAAAGAAATTGTTACTAGGAAACTATCTGTAGTAAAAAGCCCAGGATTTTATAGCACCATTCAGGAAATTCGGCTTTGTTACAGTGTACTAAGCACTTTCCCAGCCAGCACTGTGCTAAGTTGTTACTTTATTAAGCTGCTCTTGAAAAACCCATAATAGCAGGAAAAGACACAAATGAGCCTAACACACCAGAAAAGTGTGGCATAATGACTTAGGTGGTTTTTATAGCAAGTTGAGCATCACAGTGGTTACAAACCTGGATGGATCCGCAGAGACGACAGACTCTGTTATCTTTGAAGAGTGGTATTCCAGGAAAGGGAACTGACCTAGTCAGTGAGCAGAATTAGTGGTAACTCCTGTTTGCCTACACATTCATTCTCGGGCCCATTTGTACCTTCATTCTTTCACTTAACAGCCATTCACAAAACCTTTGCCACCTATAAGATAAATATTTGAATATACTGGCTGTCCCCTCCTGGAGCTTAGAGCTTTGAAAGGAAGAAGAAGATGTGTACGTAAAGAATAAAACAGGAAGTTACCCAACCAATACAATGAAAGGTAGCTCTTAATTTTCAAGCGATAAAAAATAGGACTGAGGAGATGGCTCAGATGATAAAGTGATTGCTGTGTAAACATGAGGACCTGAGTTCAAATCCCCAGCAGCCACATAAAAGCTGGGTGCAGAGGCACATGGCTATAACCCCAGTGATGGAGAGGCAGAGTTGAGGGATCTCTGGGGCTTGCTGACTAGCTGGTCTAGCTGGATCAGTGAATTCCAGGTTCGGTGTGAGATCCTGGGCCAAAGAATAAGGTGGAGAGTGACTTAGGAAGACAATCCAGGTCAACCTCTGTCTTCCATATGCACACGGTGCATGTACAACTGCACACACATACACATGTGTGCACACACAACACACACATATGCACATGTGAAAATGTAAAAAAAAAATATTTCCATGGGAAATTGATGATGGTAGCTTGTAACAGATAATTTGGTATATTAACCAGGGCTTAGAACATTCACATTTGTTTTATTTAAGAAGCTTTGAGCATCCAATGAAGAAAAAAAAGTTAGGTAAAAATAAGTACTTGCCAACCTTTATTTTCATTCTCAGGAGATGTGGAATAGGATTAGAATTGACTAGTTAAGCTGTTGCAATTGCTCAATAGCTTAATAAGAGCATGTTGTTCAAGCACAAGAACGTCATTGATTATTTCCTCACAAACATAATTTTGAGAGCTGGGCATAATGGTGCAGGTCTCTATTCTCAGCCCTCAGGAGGCTAAGGCAAGAGGATGGAGAGTTCCAGACCAGCCGGAGACCCTGTCTCAACAATAGTAGCAAAAAGGACAATATCATGTTTGGAAAAAAATCAATGTTTTCAGAGACTCAGGTACTCATCAGTTAGTTATCTTCCAATATGGGCAACTGCAAAAGGCAGTTCTCTGTTCTGATATCTTCCTCAGGAATGAGACAAGGAAACATGGACTTGGAGCCCCCTCTGGAGGAATAAAAGAGAGCCCTCCCTGCTAGCCTAGTAGCAAATGACTTCCCTTTAAAGGTCAGATATGGAAAAGTCAGTCATCTAATCAAATTGACTCTTGGAATTAACTTTACAAAGCACAAACCTAAGGCCTTCGCTCATAGAGAATCCAGTGAGCATATTTGTGTCAACAGACAACTTGGAAAAAAAAAAAAAAAAACCCTCTCCCAAAGGTTTGACCAAACAAATGTTGGCCATAGGCTTATATTGATGTACAAAAATAATTACAATGCCGCCGGGCGTGGTGGCCCATGCCTTTAATACCAGCACTCAGGAGGCAAAGGTAGGAGGATCACTGAGAGTTCGAAGCCACCTTGAGACTACATAGTGAATTCCAGGTCAGCTTGAGCCACAGTGAGACCCTACCTCAAAAATAAAAACAAAAAACCCCCAATAATAATAATTACAATGAACATAGTCATTATATTTATTTTATGACCATAATATGCTAGAGGATCCCATAGTACCAAATATTTTCTGTCTTATCATAAATGAAAATAGGGCAAACCTTAAAAACAAAAGAGCTGGATACATGGCTTGGTGGTTAAGGTGCTTGCCTGTGATGCCTAAGGACCCATGTTCAACACCCTGCATGTCTCATAAGCCAGACACTCAAGTGATGCATGTGCAAGGTCACATATGTGCACAAGGTTGCACATAGTTCAATTGCAGTGGCTGGAGGCCCTGGTGCTCCAATTTTCTCTGTCCCCATAAAAAATAAATTTAAAAAACTAAACTCAAAAGGAAAAAAGAAAGAAAAATTCAGTCATCCAACCAGTGAGGCGTTTGTTGAGCATCTACTAGGTACCAGGTCCCATTCTTGGCTATAAAAATTAATAAATAAGCTAAGTCCTTACCCTGTGGAACTTCCATCAGTACAGGCCGTGTTTAGTATCAGCCCTGAGCGTCTGCTGCTTCCTTTGCAATGATGTAGCATCCGTGAGCTTGTGGATGCAGATGTGGTCAGTCTGAGAACTCTCAGAAGGTTGGACTGTGTTGCAACCTTTAAAAACCAAGGAACAGAATCTTACTCCCTCTACAAGTACAGATGATCAGCTTCCCCACAGATAATGAAGTACCTGTTAATGTGAGCTGACAGGCTTGTTTTGGAAGATACCCAAGTGCATTCCAAAGTTTAGCCTGGAAAGACCTCTGCACTGGAGCAATCCTTGAATAAAAATCACCCTCACCTGGACTCCAGGCTTGATCCTGTCAGGAAGATGTGCAGCCAAATTTATACCTTCTATGGTATCAGTGATGTTGAACCAACTCTATCCATCTGCCCATCTGTCCATCCACCCAGCCATCCATCCATGTACCCATCCGTCTGCATTTTTGAAGTGCACATTGTGGACCAGGCAATTGGGGAACACAACTGTAGAAAAGATAGATGGTTTCTGACCTCACAGAGCTTTCCATCCTCTGAAGATGATGTAAGTAATTATAGTCAATTGCAGGAAGCAGAATGTGCATTCCACCTATTCCTCATATTAACCAGGGACTGCCCCGGCTGGTGTGTGAGACATGGTGGTCAGGGTCTACCAGCCTTTGGGACCAGCCTGGACCACTTATTTCCAGTGCATTATAGAAAGTGATACTGGCTACACTTTACTTAAGTTGTGGGCTGGCTCTGCTGGTTTGCTTAACATACGATCCTGATTTAGTGTAAGCCTTGATTTTGATTTTGCACGCAATTTCTAACTGTCCAAAGTAGCTGCCGCCTGCAGTGTCTTGGTGAGGTTGACAATCAATTTTCTTCTCCATAGCCATCTGGACCAGAGGACATAACGACATACTGTCAGAGGACCCGCTACAGTGCTCACGTTAGTCTCCAGCACCCAAAGACTGGTGGGGAGGGGGGCACGGTTGACATAACAATCTGGTTTTCAGAGCAAAACTATGATGCCCACAGAGAGTCTGCTGGCATCTGATTTAACGCTGTAGATGACCCCAATTTATCAGTTCACATTAAGAAGTCATCTTTTCTGACCTTTATGAGCTATAAGTAAGACCCTTCCAGAAAATGGGATAATCAAAACTTGTGTTGAAGATGTCCAGGATCCCCAATCTGACATCAGAGTCTGTATCACAGTCCACTGCAATACTGACAGCCCCAGACAGGTGTGCTCAGAGAAGACTCAGGAAGAAGACTTAAGGCAAACATACCTCTTCCAACTCCTGATATAACTGGTATATTCAGGGGAGAATCTCCTAAAATACACGTTGGATGAAGCTTCACATTAATGTTATTTTAACAATCTTGTCAACAGACAAATTCTAGATGTTTACTAAAAGGTAAGACCTATCCTGTTATTATATGAGTTTAAGTTCTAGAGATTTGAAGAATTGGAAGAAGATCACAGATATTTGATATTTAAAGTGTTAGTGGCCACTCTCCACCAAAAATCATTTATAAAGATGGGGGGGCTCTGAAATTTTAATGTAAGTCATGTGAAACAAAATTTTAAGTTATAAAGGGCTTGCATTGCAAGCATGGGGACCTACATTCAATCCCCAGTACCCACATACAAATGCTAGGCACGGAAGCCTGCAATCCAAACACTAGGCAGCAGAAACAGGAGGATCCCGAGGCTCGCTGGCCAGCCAGTCTAGACTCATTAATGAGCTTCAGGCCAATGAGAGATAATGTCTCTAAAAGAGGTAGATATACCCATGGAATGACATCCAAGACTGTCCTCTGGCTTTCCCATGGATGCTCACATACATAATCTCAGACATATATGAACAAATACACGCTCATACATACCACACACACGTGCAAAACTTTTAATAAAATATTAACTCTATAAAACCCGAATTATAAGTAGTTGATAGGACCATATATGTTGTGTAAATGTGGAAATCCATACAAGATGACTGACTGAATGATTCCTTGCACAACACGAATTGCATTCTACCCCTCTGATTGTAAAGACGTTCTGAACGCAGCGGAACAGCATCCGTATCTCAGAACTGGTTTCTCTTCCTTGTGCACAGTCCATTCATAAGGGCTCTATCAGGGCGTCAATGTAACGTTCCTCATAGTAATGTCAGAACTGGTGATTTACTCTTCGCCAATGTCAGAAAATTATAAGTATAGTTGGCATGTTAGTCAACATGAGAAACTGGGATTCACTTATTAGACTGGGAAGTCTAAAAACCACAAGTATCCACAGTAAATGAAATTAATTTTACATGTGGTAAATTTCACTTACTTTCCAATTATATGTCCACTAAGATAAACACTAGTGAAATGTGTAATTTAATGTCACTGTTACTTGGTAGCATTAACTAGGAAAGCTAAAATAAAGCTGCCTTTATTTTGATCAATTTCTCTACTCCTGATCGTTTTATTTCAAAATGACTCCCTTTCTTTACAGCTGTATTTAATCATTTGATTACTGCTTTTTAAAAAATAATGCTTCTATAAAAACAAAACAAAAAAGTAGGAAGAACATAATAAAAACTTGCATAGAGCATGGTGAAATGCATGAAAGGAATCCACTGCTTTCTCTTATTTTTAAATTCTTAATTTTCCTTCCTGCCCTCTCCCTTGTTGTTCATCCTGCACATCCATGTACATATGCCATCCTGGAGTCTGGTTCCAACAACCTTAGTGTACCTTCAGCGAGAGTACGTGCAGCAGTGAACGGGAGAGGGGAAGACTCAGAGCTTAGCACAAAGTCCCCATTTATCAATGGAGAAAGGAGCCCAGACCTCTATCCTGCTGCCTTCCCTAGGTACTTCATAGCCCGACTGCTCTGGGCCCATGGGGATCATCAAATAAGCAAATGTGTGCAGCAGAAAGCCAATTGCATGCCTTTGCAGCAGCTTTGATGCGTGCTTGCGGCAAGAATTTCCACTGTGGTCTGGATGGGCTATGATTGCTATAGATTCTCTATTACAACTTATTTTGCTCGAAAACATTCTCTCATCTTTGCTGTCAGCTCCGTGGAGATTGCTTGTGCACTTTACTAAAAACAAGAGCTGCTTCCTTTCCTCTGCTCTGGAGCTTTTGAACATGCCTGTGGCGTGTGCCCAAATTGCACAATGGATTTGCCATGATTTTCATCCATCTTCATATAGTGAGTCCCAAGTTGCCGTACACTACCTAGATTGAGAGGTAGAGTTCATTTGTCAGCTTTCTCACTGCTGTGACTGTGACCAAAATACCCAAGACAACATCTCGAGGGAGAAGGGTTGATTTTTCTCATGGTTTCAAGGGATTCTGTTTATGGTCACTTGGCTCTTTGTTTCTGGGCCGGAATGGAGGCAGGCAGAACTTAATAGTGGCAGGAGCATGTGGCAAAGGTTAGTCACCTGGAGATAGACAGGGAAGAGAAAGAAGAGAGAGAGAGAGAGAGAGAGAGAGAGAGAGAGAGAAACAGAAGACAGGATGGGACCAGGGACAAGATACTCTCAAGGAAACTTACCTCCCACCTCAGTAACCTATTTCCTCTAGCCAGCTCCCACCTCCTAAAGTTTCTAGAGCTTACCAAAATTGCACCACCAGCTAGGGATCAAGCCTCCAATACATGGTTTTGGGGGGACACTTTATAACCCCAATAGAGAAGATATAAATCTCAACCTCTTAGACATGGGCAGACTGCTGAGGTATCAGCAGTACACAGAACTGCCTGGAATCCGGGGCAGTTCAGCCTCACCGAGGTTCTGACCAACTTCTGTGTCTCTCCCATAGTGATGCCATGCAGAGACCCCGCACAGACTGCTTTCCTTTGAAACGAGTTAGTTAATGACTTCTTCCGTTTTCAACCTTAGTATTTTTTAAATAAAAATATTGGTATTGAAGAGTGAATAAGAAATTGCTTTCTTTAGCAAATGGAACCGTTATATTTAAATTTAATTAACCAAGAACCACCACCCCTCAAACCACAGAGCATGTCACCCAGCATTGACAATTAATTAGTTTTGCTCTGGGAAAGCTACAGGTATTGTACAGAGAGTTATGGATTAAGGATTTTATTGTCTCTGCAAATGCTACCCATTTCTGACTGTCACACCTTGGTAACAGTGGCTGCTTTGGGCAACAAATTATATCTGCAGTGTGTAATGTTATGTCAGTTTTTAATTTTACATGATGAAAATACAGGAAGAATGGGGGATAAAGCACTATTTCTTTTAGAATAAAGACATAAAAAGTGTATAGCCTGACTATAAATGAGTTACCTATGCTTTCCGAGATAGTTTTCTGTCACACAGGGAAGGGAGATAAATGTTAAGGAAAACGAGGAATAAATGGTCACACTTGGCTGTGCAAAGGGTGATCTGTTTGTGGTAGATCATGAAATATTTTTTGTAACATTACATTAGCATGTGGATAGATGATTTAACTAGAAACTACTGCATCTAAAAGGTGCATAACGTAATGAAAAGAATGCTAGATTGGTTGCAGCCTTGATATCAAATGATATGGAATATGCTGATTCCTTAATGAATCTTCATTTCAGTAAGATAGTTCTTATGCAGTAAAAGATATATCTACATATTTTATAGACAATTGTTTCCCAGCCAAAAAGCTAGACCCTTGGCTTTCCATAGGGAGTGGGTTGTAATTAGCCATGATTATCTTTCTCTCTGTCTGTTGTATAGACAACCGAGGCAGAGTTGTAGATGCATAGCTTCATCGATTCCACATAGTAACACCAGTCGGTTCTCTATTATTCATGTTAAGGAAAGGCAGTAGTAATGTTAATTAAGTAAAGCCATTTATATCTGGCTTTGGGATGGGTTTGTAACTAGCATTTACATTTTCTCACGTCTGGTGTTTACCGTTCTTTTCGTTCATGTGCTGAGCATAATTTGCACAGGAGTGGCCAAGAGGAGGTAAGAGGATGCCCACTTTCCTTGGTACCGAGCATGCTTGGGGCTGAACAGATCAGGCAGGAGCATAAGGATCTGTAGACAGGGGGATTCTGGGCAGAAAGGGTTGATGACCAGAAGGGGAATTGCCATGGGAAAGCACATGACATCCACATGTACATGAAAGAGAGATTTGGTGCTGGGGGGACGGATCAGTGGGTAAAAGCTCTGCCACGCAAGCGTGGAAACCTGAGTTCAGATCCTCAGAATCCACATAGAGCCAGACATAGAGTGTGTCTGTAACCACAGCACACCTACAACAGGAAGGGAAGCAGACCAAACAGTGCCTGGAAGCTTGCGGGCCAGGTAGCCTGGTGTGCACAGCAGGGAACAAGAGACCCTTCCTCAAAAGAAGATGGAACACAACAGATCGATCAATAGGTAGATAGATAATAGACAGACAGACTGACTGAGGATTTGAGACGGGAGCAGAGGCCAGCAGGTGACCAGAGCCAGATGCAGGAGACCCAGGAGCTAAAAATCAGAAAGCCAGGAGCCCCTCCTACTTCCTTGTCTCTTTGGCTTTCCTCATCTCAGATCACACTGTTCTGAATGGGGACTGGCAGACTGGAGCCCCCCACCCCAGGGGGACAGGGAGGGGGAGCCACAGAACTCTGTAGGAAGAAACGGAAGGAAGGAAGGAATGTGGGGTAATAGAGCAGCAAAAAGCTAGCCCACCTGACTGACCCAAGAAGCTGTTTATAAGTTCATAACGTGTTTCTACAGACTTTTCTGCTCTACATGAATTTATAAACAAGCTTTAGCCTGTTCAATATTCTGACTTCCTTGAAAAAGAGGGATAAATTCTGGACGATTGCCAAGGCTTGAAGCAAGTTGCCGCCTACCTGGGGTCACTGGGTCCTCAATTTGTCTGGTTTGAATGGGTTTTCTCTCTTGGTCTCCATATGGAATCTGCTATCTCATCAGTATTTGAGTCTGACTTACCAGCTTTGCTGGGTATATAGAAAAATATAAATGAAGCAAGAAAGTCTGCATGTCCTCCCTCTGCCCAGCTTGTGAAGTTCTAGAAGAAATAAAGTCCATGAAGGAGCAGATTTCCCAGTTTCCTCTGAGTTTCCTAAAACTCAGCCACCACAGTGGCCCTTCCTGTTAGGAAATACTAGAGGAAGACAGGAAGGCCGGCTGGAATGCCTGGCATCAAGCCACTGTGGGATGGTTTGTTTGGGGGTTGATGTGAGGCAGGGGGTCAGGGCAGCCGGACTGCGTGGCAGAGGCGACTCGCTTCGTGGCAGAGATTGGACTGAACAGCTGTTCTACAGCGGCCTGGCATTGATTCACCCCTAGAAAGACAAGCAGATGAGTCATTCTTAAAATGTTCCCTATACCATCATGCACTGCCCCAGTTGAACCTGGTCCTGAGCATCCCTTAGTGCAGCCCTGTCAGGAACAGTGGAAGATGCCTCCCTTCAGCCTGGGAGGCAGAGTCCTCTGCAAAATAGACTGCCACCAGAGTCTCGAAAATCAGATCTCTGTAGCCAGAAGAAAAAAAAAAAAACCAGAAACCATGTTTTATACTCCTGTTGCACTTTCCTTGCCAACGGCTAATTTTTGTATTAAACACTTGCTGCTTTATTCGGGCATATGAAAGCATCTATTTTCACACAAGGAGTTTGGCTCAGCAAACACTTTCATAGATACCTGCCTTTGAGCCAAGGGAAGGGTTGAACCTTGAGTAGATTTGATTTCTTTAAAAAAAGCATATTGTAAGAGACTCCTTTTTCTCCCATTGTTTCCGCCTTTAGTCATATTTTCATTTACCCATAATTCTGACCATGAAGAAATGGATTAGCAGCAGTCACTAGCAGTGTAATTTTCAAATGCCACTTTTTATCCTTTTACACCTCCAGGCATGAGGGAATCATGCGGTAGGTAGCCAGTAATACAATTCGGAAAAGCGTTCGCTCCCTGCCCGACGGTAGAGCCCATTGGCTGCATTGTCACTCCTCATTCTTGCCGCTCTAGGGTCCCTAAGTGACCAGGAACACGTGGTGGCGTGGATTCCTCTCGGCTGTGCAGTTTAGGAGTTGTGTCTTTAAGAACGAGAGGCTGATGAGCGACTCAAAGACAACTTTAATGATACAGCCTACGGGTTGATCACCTAGTTCTTTTGGGTATTGTCACTCAATAAATATCGATGGATCAATTAAGTTCTCAGGAGCACCGAGATACATTCTAAGAAGCTTGCCGCATTCTTTGTTTATGGAGTTAGAGGAAGAAACATGGGCTGGTGTTATGTGGCATGCCATGACACTGCGTGATGGTCACGGTGGTAGATGTTTTGTTGTCATTATTATTTTGCAAGGACGCACTCCAGGTTTTTGAAATGTAGAAACCATTTTCATGTAATATGCCTTCCACATCCCAATTCTGTCCCTGACCTAACTCACTCAACTGAGACATTTTCCCCTTGTGATATGGAGGTATGTTGCTAAGCAACGAGATCAGTAATTGGTAAATGCTTATATATGATTTGATTTGAGTTACATATAAAAATATGTAACTGGCTTTTTCCTCTTCATTATTAGACAGATGATTATCATTTGGTTTTATTTTGTCCAAATACAATGAAATAACTGTTTTCATTTGTCAAAGAGCATAACGACATGATGTAGTGGGAAGACTCTGGTCTGGAAGACAGATATGAGAATCACTAGTCCTGTGACTATAGATTAAATCAGGCAACTGCTTCCCTTTCTTTTCTTTTAAATTTATAATTTTCAATGAAAATACCTTCCTTGCTTGAAAATACCTTCTCTGCTTGACTCACAGCATCAGGTTAAGGAGAGATGTGATGATGTGTAGACAGTGTTTTAGAAAAAATAAAACTTTCCAAGGTCAAAGCACTCTCTAGAACGCTAGGCTACTTACTAGGGACTTTGCGTGTGTGTCAGTAGAGCTCCAAAAGTTGGATGGATTGGGAAGTGCGGTGTGGCCACGCGCCATCCCTTCAGCAAGACGCAGAGCCATCAGTCAGGTGGAGCATTCTGAAGAAGGTTAGTGCCCTGCATTGGCCAACAGTGAGTTAAGAGTACAGAGATGGAGACTATACAGAAGCAATGGACCACTCTACAACACAGCCCTTCCGTGAGTGTCCAAACACAAGATCTATCTTTTCTTTTTTTAAAAGGAAGTTTTGTTCAATTTTTATTTAGTTAGTTGAGAGCAACAGAGAGAAAAAGAGGCAGAGAGACAGAGAGAGAGAGAATGGGCACACCAGGGCCTCCAGCCACTGCCAACAAACTCCAGACGCATGTGCCCCCTTGTGCATCTGGCTAACGTGGGTCCTGGGGAATTGAGCCTTGAACCGGGGTCCTTAGGCTTCACAGGCGAGCGCTTAACCACTAAGCCATCTCTCTAGCCCAAGATCAATCTTTTCAAGGCTCACTGCTTTATGACTTCACTGGCAACAGTGGTGCCATGTAAAGGATGAAGCAGTTATTAAGAAAACTTATACCAGTCCTTGAAACACCAGAAAATAGTTAAGAGAAGATTTCCACTATAGGTTAACAGTGGGCACTCGCTTGCAAGAAATCAATCCATTTCCAAATTATAACAGCGTCCAGCTGAGATGTTTTAATATAATATTGTTTGAAAGTAACGGTCAACTGTGTTTTGCCTCCTGGCAGTAAATATTTTATTTGAAGTCACGTCATGATTATCTTCCTGCACTAATGAAATGGATCATTTACATAAAAGTCAGAAAAACTCTAAGACCCATATGTTTTCTCAGTCTCCAGAGACATGGAAATGCCCTTCTTGTCAGCCAATTAGAAAACAGGAAGGCACGGTGGGGGGGGGGGCTTACTCCTGATATGGGGAGACTCCAAATTAACTGACTAATATGTTTCATGCCAGTGTCAGAATACTTTTAGATGGGTATCGTTTCAAGAGGAAGCATCTCTAGTGTTTGTTACATGTGGATGTATATCTTAACTGTTTCCAGAGGGCCCACCTCAGACCAGAGGTTCTTGGTGCCTGTTCTCGCAATTTATAATCTCTTTTATTATCTTCTCCCCCTGTGTCATTGACCCCATAGATTTCCTGGAAGCTGCTGTGATCTGTCATGTCATTGCTCATTATCAGAGAGCCTTAATCCTCTGAGCATTGAAATATTTCTATAATGGCACATGAGCCCTGGTGGTGGCAGCCATTCTCACATTAAATTGCAGCTCAGCTTGTCCTTCACATGCTGATGGAGGAGATCTAGCTGCCACTGTCCCTCTCTTGGGTCAAGACCCTTTCTGGGAAGCAGGTGCAGCCTTGTGAAGGCCTTCAGTTTTGCAGTTGACCTCTCACAACAATCCATTGTCTGGATTGGGTTTAATAGACTTTGAATGACCTCTTTTTTTTTTTTTTTTTTTGAGGTAGGGTCTCACTCTGGCTCAGGCTGACCTGGAATTCACTATGTAGTCTCAGGATGGCCTTGAACTCTTGGCGATCCTCCTACCTCTGCCTCCCGAGTGCTGGGATTAAAGGCGTGCGCCACCATGCCCGGCGAATGACCTCTTTTTAATAGTTTGTTTTTATTTATTTATTAGAGAGAGAGAGAGAGGCAGATACATAGAGAATGGGCTCACCAGGGCCTCCAGCCCCTGCAAACAAACTCCAGAAGAATGCTCCATTTTGAACATCTGGCTTACATGGGTGCTGGGGAATTGAACCTGGGTCCTTTGGCTTTGCAGGCAAGGTCCTTAACTGCTAAGCCATCTCTCCAGCCCTTGAATGACCTCTTAATTTTTTTTTTATAAGCTTTATAGTTACCTAAGCATCCCACACTTGAACACCCCTCAGATAAGATGTAAGATTCTCAGGGTATGGTTAGAACACATGTTGAGTAGGATTTTAAAAAGAATAAAGGACCTGAAAAATGATTGCATTGCCTGATTTTTCCTGCCCGAGTTCTACTCTATACAAAACTAGTAATTCTTGGGCTGGAGAGATGGCATAGCGGTTAAGCGCTTGCCTGTGAAGCCTAAGGACCCCGGTTCGAGGCTCGTTCCCCAGGTCCCACGTTAGCCAGATGCACAAGGGGGCGCACGCGTCTAGAGTTCGTTTGCAGAGGCTGGAAGCCCTGGCGTGCCCATTCTCTCTCTCTCCCTCTATCTGTCTTTCTCTCTGTGTCTGTCGCTCTCAAATAAATAAATAAAATATATTAAAAAAAACTAGTAATTCTTGAAAATTGTGATGGTCTGTATTTTAGTAACCTTTGGGCACTAAGGATGTTAGAGTCAAATTTAACTCTGGTGAGATATACTGGGGATGAGGGATTTTCTATTGAAATACTCAACAATTCTGAAAATTCAGGGTGGCAGTGTATCAAACAGTTCTATCACACAAAATGAAATAAAAGAAAAAGAATTTAAAAAATTTTCTTGTTTATTTTTATTTATTTATTTGAGAGTGACAGAGAAGGAAAGAGGTAGAGAGAGAGAAAGAGAATGGGAACACCAGGGCCTCCAGCCACTGCAAATGAACTCCAGACACGTGCGCCCCCTTGTGCATCTGGCTAACGTGGGTCCTGGGGAATTGAGCCTCAAACCAGGTCCTTAGTCTTCACAGGCAAGTGCTTAACCGCTAAGCCATCTCTCCAGCCCAGAAAAAGAATTTTTTTACAAGGTTAGAGAGATGGCTCAATAGATTAAGCATTTGCCACTCTTGTTGAGGTACCCAAGTTCGATCCCCAGAGCCCATGTCAAAAGCTAGAAGCCATGGTGGGCTTCTGTAATCCCATAACTCTGACAATGACAGCAAAATGGGAGGCAGAGTCATTTCCCTGAAGCTCATGGTGAACACAGCAAAGAATGGTAGAATCCAGAATAAGAAGCCCAGCCTCAAGTGAGGCGGACAGGTGAGGATTGACCTGAAAGCTGTCCTCTGACCTCAACACACGTGCCATGGCATGTACCTGTGCATACACACACACATAAATAAAATTTAAAAAGAAAAAAAAAATCCATTAATTTCCTGTTTAATTGACATAACTAAGGTACAAGGATTCCCACTTATTTAAACCAGTTAAATTTACCATATAAGTATGGATGCTCATTTTTTTTAGACCAGGGTGGACCTATGCAATGATAGTAATAAACTATGCCATGAATGTCGTATCAATTCTAAGCCGATTCCTAAATTCAGATATCATTGTGTTGATGTGATAGGAGTGTAAGGAGATGGAGAGAAAGAGCTGAAAGTTCAGAGGGAAGAATCACAGCCACTGGGCTTCAATCCTTGCCAAGTATTTACCATTATTCTTTTCACGATGGACAACACTCAGCATGGCATCACTTTCTTTATAGGTGTTTAGTAAATATTAATTTTATCCTGCTAGGGAGATGATCTTTTTCCTTTACCTAAGGCACTGGGAATTGCATGAAGCTAATGGGTAGGTAAAGGTGTGTTCTGGGTGAATAGCTTCAGGAAGCATGTGACACCATTCTCAGTAACAACAAAACAGGTAAATGCTTTTTCTTTAAAAAAATGGATTTTTTTGCTTATTTTTATTTATTTATTTGAGAGTGATAGAGAGAAGGAGGCAGAGAGAGAAGGGGTGCACCAGGGCTTCCAGCCACTGCAAATGAACTCCAGAGGAGTGCGCCCCCTTGTGCATCTGGCTAACATGGGTCCTGGGGAATCAAGCCTCGAACCGCGGTCCTTAGGCTTCACAGGCAAGCGCTTAACCGCTAAGCCATCTATCTCTCCAGCCCAGTAAATGCTTTTTGAGGTTAATTTTTTGCTATTTGAAAACTTACAAACAACTCATTTCCCCTGTGTCAAGAAAAAAAAAAAAGAACTTGTAGAGCATGAATTTTACAAAACATGCTTTTAGCCAAATGACTACCTTTTTGATTCTTTTGTGACTACCTTTCTCTTATGTCCCTGAATCATATAATTATACATGAATGGTTTTTAAACTTTAACCTTCTCTTATATGCATCTCATCAGGGAAGTATATAAAAAGAGCTAAAGCAGCCACGAAATTGGAATATATAAAATAGAGATGAGCCACCTGGTTAAAGTGATGTCAAAATTAAAATAAAATGCTATTATGGAATTTATGACTCTAAGATGTGACTTCTATGCACTTCAAAATCCTGAGATTCTCCTATATAATTTTATGCATATTTAAGAAGAAAATAATTTTACAGCATATTTTTTTGAAATAAGTCCTTCTATTCATATTTCTGTGAATTGAAACCAATGGAGCTTTCCTAGGTAGATGAGAGATTCCAGAGTCTGTCCATTGAGAGCCTCTGTGCGGCAAGAGACAGGAAATCACGGGCTCACCCCACTGTATGCATGGTTGTCCCTGATGTTCCTTGTTAGTAGTTTCTATCCACTGCTTGGACACAGTGGCAAAATGTCTCCTCTTTTATGAAGCTGACTCATCATGAATGGGTTTCTTCAATGTCTAGAAAAATATCTCTTGTAAAATTAAAAAAATCCAATTGTGGGGCTGGAGAGATGGCTTAGTCATTAAAACACTTGCCTGCAAAGCCTAAGGACCCCAGGTTTGATTCTCAAGGTCCCATGTAAGCCAGATGCACAAGGTGGCGCATGCATCTGGAGTTCATTTGCAGTGGCTAGAGGCTCTGGTGTGTCCATTCTCTCTATCATTTCTATCGCTATCTCTAATAAATAAATAAAAATAAATCTTAAGAAAACAATTGTGCCTTTATGTTTTGTAATCTAACCCTTATTTAAAGATAATACACTTCAGGGCTGAAGAGATAGCTTAGTGGTTAACATTTGTCTGTGAAGCCTAAGGACTCCGGTTTGAGGCTCAATTCCCTAGGACCCATGTTAACCAGATGCACAAGGGGGCACACACATCTGGAGTTCTTTTGCAGCGGCTAAAGGCCCTGGCGTGCCCATTCTCTCTCTCTCTCTCTCTTTTCTGCCTTTCTCTCTCTGTCTGTTGCTCTCAAATAAATAAAAATTTTGAAAAAAGATAATACAGTTCAATATTAAGTACCAAAACCTAGACTCAGTCTTTGCTAAATTACTTGTTATTATAGCTCATCAGAATACCATTCATTAATATACTAAACTCTTTGTAGTACTCTCTTATTTAAAAAAAAAAAAGAAACCCTATAAAGATAGGCAATATTTTTCCTACATTCACCTATAAACAATACCTAAGTCTTGGTAATAAATAAAATGGTGATAGTGACAGCATTATTGCATGCCAACAGTGTACCGTGCACTGTGCTAAATAAACTTTTTCAGTACAGTCACTTTAAGTCACTTGCTTAATGTTTCCTACTTAATATATGGGAAGCTCTTTGTTCTGACTGAGGCTAGATGCTGAAAGTCCTCTGGAATTAAGTTCATTAAACTTCAGGGTTTTTTTTTTTTTTTAATTAAATAGGAATAATGCTAACTGCCTCGTAAGAATTTCTGAGATTCAAATGGTAGCCTGTGAAAAGCATTGGCATCCTTGCCCCAAAATACTTCCTTCCATATACTATTTATTTGTCCATTTAAAGATAGCTTGTTAGAGGAGATTGCACAGTGGCTAAAGGCACTTACTTACAGAGCCTACTGGCCCAGGTTTTGTTCCCTAGGATCTGTGTAAAGCCAGATGCACAAAGGGACGTATTCACCTGTAGTTCATCTATAGCTGCAAGAGGCCCTAGTTTACTTCTTTTCTCTAACTCTGTCCCTAAAAAATACAGAAATAATCTGGACTTCGTGGTGTACACTTTGAATCCCAGCACTTGGGAGGCAGAGGTAGGAGAATTGCCATGAGTTCAAGGCCATCTTAAGACTTTAGAGTGAATTCCAGGTCAGCCTGGAGCTACAGTGAGACCTTACCTCAAAAAACAAAACAAAACAAAAAGAAGGAAATAAATGAAAATAAGAAAATTAAAATATAGATTGTTATGTGTGTGTGTGTGTGTGGTATGCATGTGTCCATGTGTTTGCATGTGAGGGTGTATATGTACACGTGTGTGTGTGTGTTGTACGTGTGTGTAGACCCAAGGTTGATACCACGTGTCTTCCTGAATTGCTCTCTACTTTTTTTTTTTTTTAATTGATTCAGCATCTCTCACTTGAATGCAGAGTTTGCCAATTCAACTAGTCTGGTTAGCCAGCTTGCCCTGGGGATCTGCCTCTCCTTCGCCTCCCCAGCCGTGCATTACCAGTGGGCATTGCCAGGCATTGCTCAGCATGGCAAGTGCATGCTGGAGACCTGAGTCCAGCTTCTCACACCTGTGGAGAGATGGCTTAGTGGTTAAGCGCTTGCCTGTGAAGCCTATGGACCTGGGTTCGAGGCTCGGTTCCCCAGGTCCCACGTTAGCCAGATGCACAAGGGGGTGCACGCGTCTGGAGTTTGTTTGCAGAGGCTGGAAGCCCTGGCGCGCCCATTCTCTCTCTCCCTCTATCTGTCTTTCTCTCTGTGTCTGTCGCTCTCAAATAAATAAATAAATAATGAACAAAAAATATATATAAAAAAATACTTCTAATTTCCTTGCCCTGGTAGAATTTCCATTCTAGAATGGAAATAGTTAATAAGATAACTGGGTAACTAATCTAATATATTAAAAGGTATGTGTCCTGGCTGGGGATGACCAGAGAAAATGGAATTGGGAGCTTGGAAGTGTCATGTTACTTTCCTGGGGAGTTTATTTCCACTCACCCTCATAGAGAGGGCCAAAAACAGACCAAAGAAATGACTCTACCCAAGTCCATCTGCAGAGCTGGTGAGGTTACCGGAGCTACTTACAGGAGCGTGGGGGTCTGGAAGCTGCGTCACTGAAAAATCCCATTCTCAGATCATGAGCTCAGAAAGCTGCACCCCCAGAGTTCCCTGCAGAGCTTCGCTGCTTCAACACCTCAGGAAGGGGCCTCATGAGTCTTCTGAGTTTCGTGAGTTTGTGAGCCTCCTTCTCCCTCCAAGGGAATGTCTCACCCTGAGGAGACAGCTGCAGAACAGCAAGTGAGTGACTCATTTGCTGGGGCTGTCTTACAGATTACCCAGGAATGAAGTGGCTGGAAACAACAAGGGTCATTTATTGTCTCCCATGGTTTCTGAGGGCTGGAAATTCAAACAAGAAGGAATAGATGTGGTTTATGTCTGTTCCATGACATCTGAGACTCTCTGGCAGAAACCATGAGAGGAATCATCTGGAACCATCAAATACTTATGTACTCATGAGCCTGACAGTTGACCTGGCTGTCATCTGGGATCCTCTCTTCTTTTTCCTGTGACCCTTTCCCTATGACCTGGGATTCCTCATAACCTAGAAGCTGGATTACCAGGGTGAGGAGAGAGAAGGACATGGAGGAGAAGTAGAAAGAAGTGACAGAGATGCTGTTATCTTTTATAACCTAATTCCTTTCTCTTTTTTTGGCATGTGTATGAATATATATATATAGCATTTGTTTCAGTTGCTTTCTTGTTGCTGGGATAAAATAGCCAACCAGAAGCAGCTTAAGAAAGCAAAGGGTTTATATTCAGCTTATACAGTTTCAAGGGGAGTGTCCATGATGGTGGGAAAAGCATGGCAGGCCTGAACAGGAAGCCTGCGTCATATCTTCACATCAGCAAGGAGGAAGTAGACAGAGCCAACAGGGGTGGTCTGCAACACCTTAAGCCTTCCTCCAGTGGCATACTTGCTCTAGCAAGGCTCTACCTCCTAAAGGTTTCACAACCTTCCCAAATAGTATCACCTACTAGGGACTAAATATTCTAAGACATAAACCATGACAGTGTGTCTGCATGTATGTATATTTGTAGTGTGTGTGTTGGGGGGGGGGCTAGAGGTCAATGTCAGATGTCTTTCTCACTTTCTCTCCTCATTATTTTTTTTAAATATTTTATTTATTTATTTGTGAGAGAGGTAGAGAGAGAAAGAGAATGGACAAGGCAGAGAGAAAGACAGAATGGACATCCCAGGGCTTCCAGCCACTGCAAATGAACTCCAGGCGCATGCATCACCTTGTGCATCTGGCTTACATGGGTCCTGAGGAATCAATCTGTGGTCCTTCGGCTTCACAGGCAAATGCCTTAACCACCAAGCTGTTTCCCCAGCCCCTCTCATTATTTTTGAGATAAGGTCTCTTACTGAACCTGGAACTCACCAATTCAGCTAGACTAGCTACTCAGCAAGCCCCAGGAATTCTCTTGTCTCCATTTTCCCTGCACTGGGATTACAAGTCCACACCATGACGTCACTGTGCGAGTGAGTGATGAGGGTCTGAACTCATGCAAGCATGGCATGCGTCTTACTGATGGAAACATCTCTGCAGCTCCTGGAACCTAATTTTTTTTTATTTAAGAAACATTTTTATTTATTTATTTGAGAGACAGAAAGAAGCAGTTAGAGAGAGAGAGAATGGACACACCAGGGCATCTAGCTGCTGAAAAAATAACTCCAGACAGATGTGCCCCCTTGTGCATCTGGCTTATGTGGGTCCTGGAGGGCTGAGCCGGAGTCCTTTGGCTTTGCAGGCAAGCACCTTAACCTCTAAGCAATCTCTCCAGCCCCTTAATCTTTTTTTATTAAAAATATTTAAATTTATTTGCAAGCACGGGGGAGGGGTGATGGGTATGCCAGAACTTCCTGCCATTGCAAGTGAATTCCAGATGTTTGTGTCACTCTGTGCATCTGACTTTATGTGAATACTGGGGAATCGAACCCAGGCCAGCAAGCATGGCAAGCAAGCACCTTAACCACTGAGCCATCTGTCCAGCCCTTAATCTTGAAAGCCATGTAGCATCACATTCTGTTGGCCAAGACAACTTCAGAGTTCCTCTCGGGTTCCAAGAGCAGGTATATAGATCCCAGCTCTCAGCAGTGGAGTATTACTGTTAGGTTGTAAGAAGAGCAAGTGGGGCTGGAGAGATGGCTTAGTGGTTAAGGCACTTGCCTGCAAAGCCAAAGGACCCAGGTGCAACTCCTCAGGGCCCATGTAAGCCAGATGCACAAGGGGGTGCACACATCTGGAGTCTGTTTGCAGTGGTTGGAGGCCCTGGTGTGCCCATTCTCTCTCTCTCTCTCTGTCCCTGCCTATTTCAGTATCTCTGTCTCAAATAAATAAATAAAAATAAAAATATTTTAAAAGAAGAGCAGATGGAAGGCAATATTTATGGAACAATCATAACTGTTCTATTGTGGGCAGGATAGGTTCATGGATAAAGTGATATTTGAACATATTGCTTAAAGGTGAAGCAATATGCCATAGGCCTACTTCCCTGGGGCAGAACATTACCTGTCAGAAGTGGGTATGAGAGGTAGGAAATGTGCAGAAGCTAATAATGTGGCTTGCCTAAAAATGTTGAGCTTTTCTTATTAATCCAAGAGAATTAGTGGGAAAGGTGACACTCTGAGAGACATGAGCTTTATTTGCTACTATGAGTGTTTGGGGTTTTACTCTGTGCGGGATGAAGAGCCAAATGCAGGGCCTTGAACAGACAGATTAGAGAATAGTGATTCTGGCTGCGGAGCAGAGAACACACCAGAGGGTCCAGAATGGAAGGCAAGTCAGGAGAAGCGCACAGCTATGTCAGCCAGAGAGATGAGTGGCGCAGGCCATGATGGGTTGGTGAGGTGGTAAAAGGTTCCCGGTCCCATGGCTACTTTAAAATTAGCACCAGTTAAAATATCCACTGGCATTCAGTGTGCCGTGTCAACAAGAGGTGCTAAAAATGATCTGGTTGAGTCCCCGAAAGATGGGGCTGCTGTTTTCTGACAGGGGGAGAGAGAGGTGTTTAAGCCAGACATAAAACTGGAGGAGGCATAGGGTAAGGAGTTTTTTCAGTTGGGCTAAGGATGTTTGGAATTGTGATTGCAGAAGCAAACACTAAGGGATTGTGTCCAGACACGCAAAGAGCCAGGGACTGAGCCCGAGGGGCCCGTGAGGATGATGGGAGGAGATAAGGAGGCAGACCGGAAAGTGGGGGTGCTGGTGTCTAGAAGCCAGGGGAAGACGCACAGAAGAGAAGGGTGTGCGCCATGCTCTGCCAGGGCTGAGCCCATGGCAACCAGCCCCCCATCACATGGCCGTTGCTAACCTAGGTCAGAGCAGCTTTGGAGGGTTGGGGACAGATACCTGAGCGAAATGAGATTTCACAGGACGGAAGGGGGGGGAGTTTATTTTTCAAGAAGGGGCGAACAGGGGCTAGGGAGATAGCTCGGTCAATAAAGCGCTTGACTCACAAGCATGAAGACCTGCGTTCCTTCCCCAGTACACATGGAAAACTGCCTAACAGTGTCCCACACCCGTAATCCCTGAGCTGGGAAGACGGAGACCCGCGGATCTCTAGGACACCCAAGCTGGTCCTCTAGCCTCCACATGCGTGCACGTGTTCCCGTGCACACCCGAACACACGGAAAACTGTAACGCAGTGAAATAAAATGGAAAGCAGCGGGCTTGTGCCCTGTCAGGGATGATCGAGTGGAGAGTAAAGAGTGACCTATGGGAGGGACATCTTGGAGTGCTGTCCTTGTGCGTGCTTTCGCGAGTTTCAAGGACACTTGCTTTCCTCTTCTGGAAGGTATTTGTGTGGAGAGGGGATGAGAGGTGGGCCGAGGTGGAAACGACAAAAGAAAGAACAAAACCATCAGGCCACCACCTCTCCTAAGCCACTGTTCCGAGTCACCCCTGTCACTTCCTGTTGCACCATTTGGACTGGGAACCACTGCCAGCTCTGTGCTGTGCAAAAGAATGACTTACCAGCGTCCATGTTCCCCTGTGTCTAACTCTGAGAGGGAGGCGGCATTCCTTAGAAGCATCCAGTGGCTCTGAGCAGAGGCGGGCAAGTGCAGTACCACAGTGCCTGCCTCACACTGCGCTGTTAGGGAGCAAACCCCGCTGAGGAATGATGTCTGCAAGAAGTACCAGGCTAACTTTAAGCACATCCCTTTCACCCTTCACTTTAGAAGCATCTGGAAGAATGCCGATGAAATCATGCAAAAAAAAAAAAAAAAATTCCTAGTTTCCTGTTTTTACTGATTGGGGGGAAAAAAGGCATCATGGAAGCATCTGTCCAGTGCCTTTTATTTCTTCTCCTCTTCCCACTAGAATGACTACAGAGTTCCTGAGTTTGGCATGGGGGAGTGTTATCCCACCAAATCTGATAAAATCTCTTCCTTCTGCCTTTCACTGCTGTGGGAAATAGATTCCTGTTTCACAGCTGAAGAAAGTTAAGCTTTGGAATGGGAAAAAGCAATTAGGTGCATTTGTGCATGGCTCAGGGGAGTTGTCCAAAACGTGATATTTAGTGATATAAAATTAAACTTAGTTGTTCCAGATCATTTAAAAAAAAAAAACTGGGGAAGAAGGGAATGCAAAAAAAAAAAAAAAATAGTCATCATGACTTTCCACCTGCCTTCCTGGTGACCTGGCATGTCATTGCTAAGAATATTGGCTGATTGTAAAGTTTCGGCCTGTAGAGTTAAGTAATGGTTGTCCTTTAGTTTTAAGTAGGAGCTCAAATGTTTAATAACATCAAAGAAATTAGGATTATCAGAACAAGACTATCTTGTATGAGTTGAGTATGTGACCCACACACTGAGCAGACTGAGGCAGGGGGATAGCGAATTCAAGCCCAGCCAGTTTCAGAGAGTGCAATTCTGTCTCCCCTCTCTGTCACATACACCACGTTTTGTGTGGAAACATAAAGAATTAATCCAGAAATGAGCACAGTAGGGTCTCCTGCCACCTTTTGCCTTGTTTGCATCTTTTCTCTAGTGGGATTGTCATGGTCGGACTGCTACAGGGCACTTGAATGATAGAAGATGTGACGTGAGCAGCCAGCATTATATTAATGTAGCTGGTGACTGCCCCACCCTCTGCACATGCACCCTCTGTACCCCCTTGTTGCCTTGACCCCTCCTTCCTTGTACTTGCCCCAAAATTGCATTTTGTACTTAAAGACTGCCCTGCACAAAAGCCCGTTCTCCACCTGAGCGGCCTGTGGTCCCCGCGCCCTGGACCTTGGCTGGAGTTGAAATTCAGACCCCGTGTTGCGTTTCCCAAACAAGTCTAATTTATGTCTCCTTGCTGCACTGGGGCAATGTATTTTTCTTCCATGGTCACAGCATGTCCCACTTGGTCACCACATGGTTCTTCATCAGACCGGCTTGGTTTTTACAAGGTGCTAGAGTTTATAAATGAGCTTGTAGGGTTCCTCACACTGGAGTTTATACCAGCGAAGTTAGGGGATAATTAACGTAATAGGTGCTATTTATCCCCAAAGATGACCGGCTTTATTCATGCTTGAGCTGAGCGCTGGTGGAAAACAAACAATTCTTTGTAACTGGTGATTGCAGAACCATGTGATGTGATGGTATAGCTTTTTTTCCCCCCCTGCCATATAAATGATTGGGTAGCTCATTAATTAAGTTCACTGTGTGTACCGAAGGGCTACGGGACACTGAGAATGAGGGCAGGAAGGATAATTAAGGGGCTCTTTAAGAGAAAGGAAAAGGTGGCCCCAGCATAGCTGGTTGTCTTGGAATGTCCCCCTTATTGTTGCTCCCTTGCGTTTCTCCTGCAGAGCCGCCCAGAAGTTAAATCTGTCTTCTAAGAAGAAGAAACATCGGCCTTCCACTTCTTCCGCTGCGGAGACACCCCTCTTTTCTACCAGCTTCAGTGGGATCCTGCAGACCTCACCTCCCCCGGCCCCACCCTGTCTGCTGAGGGCTGTTAACAAGGTGAAGGACACCCCTGGCCTGGGCAAGGTAGGTGCCATTCATGAACTCAATGTGTAGGATGTCTGACCGCATCTGGGAAAGAAGAAAAGAATGTTGGGCTCCGGTTTGTTAAAATGAGGAGGTACCAGGGAGGAGAGATACAATGAAGCTGGTTTGGAGGGAATAGAAGCCTCCCTTCATCCACAGTTCAATTCTGCATTTTCAGTTATCTAGGGTTAACTCTGCCTGAATGTTGTCATAGAGAGTTCTAGAAATAAACAATGAAGAAGCTCTAAATAACTTTTATCCAAGCAGACTGTTGTTGTAGATGTGCTATTTGATTATAGTTTGCTGTTCTCTTAATGTGACTAATTTTCAAGTGTATATGCAGGGAAAAATAACAGAATGCACGAGGTTTGTAAGGAAAAAAAAAAACCAGCATGCATGAGGTTTATCATTTCTGGCTTTCATGGACAGTCTTGGGGACTAGATACTGTAAGAGGTTTTTCTTTATTTATTTTTTTGGTTACATAAATTTAGTAAATTAAGTTGCTCAAATCTGATTTACTTTCGGTGGAGCAAAGTACAGCTTTGCATTGCTCAACAGAATTGTACCCATTAAAAAAAAAAAAAAACACAAATCAGAAGTAGGGGCAGATTGCCCAGTGAACACTCTGGAGTAAGGAAGGCATAAAAGCACTTTGTAGTTTCGCTGCGGCCCTCTCAATTTTCTCCTCCCCTCTAGAGAAATCATGACTTCTGTGTTTGAACCAGACCATCGACATGATTTCTGGGGAGTATTTTTCAGTCTTGATTTTCTAGCCAAGAAATGCAATTTGGAGTTGTTAAAAGGACTTAGAAAAACACACAGGAAGTCTGTTACAAGATATTGCTCGGTCGCATTTGTGATAACTTTATTTTTAAATGTCAGGCTAAATTCTCTCTCTCCTGATAAACGTCTGGGTGAAGCAATTTATGGCTTAGTCTTCAATGGGCAAATAAAGTGGGGTTTATCAAAACATGAAGCTGAAGAAAGAGGTGGTGGTTTTCTTCATGATTCACATCAGTAGTAGGGATGGGGCATCACAGCCTGAGACTTAACTTGGACCTTGGGCTTTGCTTCAGGAAGTTGCTGGTCTTTCGGAAGGGCGCAGAGGCTGTGTAGATTGAGGTGTTACTAATTCAGCCCATGGACTCCTGTACATTTGGCACTTAGACATGGTTTTGCCCAAATTTATGGTCTTCACAAGATCGCAGTCCCTCTGGATCAACCCTACGCCCTCTGCCTCGTCTTGCTTCATTCTTTTGTCCTCTCTCAGTTTTCCCTATCTCCTCCCATTCTAGCCCACCCCTAGTCCTGCCATTACTGGGAAACCCTTGACTTTGTCATGTTCTTCCTCAAAGTATTTAAATTTTAAGATGAAGGTGGCTACGGCATTGGTTACTGAAATAGCAAGCACCCAGTTCTGGAATTTTCCATCGTGCTTCTGGGCAGTCAACAGGAAGCTTCCACGGGCCCAGAATTAAAGACAGACGTAGGGCAGCAGTCTATGAGGGCTGCTCCACTACCCTATGAGGAAGCTGATGGGCGTCTCTGTTCTGGGAGAGGACCGTGGGCATGGGAGCCGCTGAGGAAAGGCACTCACGTCTACACTGGCACATGAAGGGATGAATGGTTGATAGGCTTCTAAAGGCTGTGGGTCTAGGTGACTACATGGCCTTTTTTCCTTAACTGTGGCAAAATACTACAGTGTGACATTTACCATCATAACCACATTCAAGTATGCATGGGTGCTTATTTTGCTAACAGTTTGGAGGCTCCAGTGGCAGAGCTGTGCTCCCTAGGCAAGAGCAAAGCCAGATACCATCCTTCCTCTCCCCAGCTCTCAGCTTGAAGCAAGAGTCCCATTTCTCTTAAGTGTGAACAGACATTTACATGTTTATCTCTTTGAAAAGGTACCAGATGATTGGCCAGACTGGGTTGTTCATACATCCCACTATGGCCCCATCCTGGACACTTCACAGTGAAGCTTATTAGAAATGTTCTGTCTGTGGGGCTAGAAAGACGGCTTAGAGGTTAAGGTTCTTACCCGAGAAGCCTAAGGACTCATGTTCGCCTCTCCAGATCCCACGTTAAGCCAGATGCACAAAGGTGAGGCAAGTGTAAGATCCTACTTTCCCACTAGGTGGCGCAAGCATCTGAAGTTCAATTTCAGTGGCTGAGGCCCTGGCACACCAATTCTCTCTCTCCCTTTCCTCTTTCCCATGCTTTCTCTATGATGATGATGATGATGATGATGATGATGATGATGATGATGATGATGAAAGAAAGAAATGTTCTGCCTGCATCTGTAACCCTGTACTGATAGAGTCAATGGCAATATGTCTTCAGGTGGCCCTGGGCCCAAATGCAAGGCTTTCCGTCTCTTGTCTATGTTCCTAAACCTCGCCCCATAGTTTGGAAACAGGGTGTCAGAGGCCAGGGACCAAAAACAGTGGAAAGGGTGCATGCCAGCAAGAAGGTAGACCCAACACTTGCAGAACAATGGTATGGAAAGCAAAGGGTGCTGGCTTAATGTGGATATCACAGCGCATGGTACATAGCACACAGACATGAACTGCCTTCCAGTGAAGATATACATACTCTGGCAAGTCAGCAAATCATGCATTTGGGTGTTTATAGTCAAAGGCATGATTCCTCTGATTCATTTGCAATTCAAACTGCAGCCAGAGCCCCGAGTCTGCTGTAGAAAGAAGCGTGTCATGGTTGACTGTGGCCATCAATCCAGGAGTCACAGCAGAGACGAAGGCATGACTTCTTGTTTTTAACATGTGCATGTATGTGTAAGTATGTGGGGGGGGGGGTTGCATAGGAATGTAGAAGCCAGAGCATAATATGAGGTGTTTTCTTCACTCTTTCTCCCCCTTGTTGAGACGGAGTCTCTCACGTGAACAACATCTCTAGTCAGGCCAGATAACTTGCCCCAGAGAATCCGTCTCTACTTGCTGAGTGCTGGAATGACAGGCAGGCTGTCATTGCCATCCAGAAATTATTCGACTGCTGGGACTCTGAACTAAAGTCCTCATGCTCATGGGACAAGCACTTTACCAACTGAGCCACCTCCCCAGCACCAAAGGTGTGACTTCAAGCTGACCAGTGACCACATGGTAGCTGACTCCCCCTCCTGTTCTCCTGAGTGGGTGGTGGGGAGGAAGTCCTGGTCCGAGAAAATGTGTTCTCTGGAAGGTTAGAATAGGCATGTGCTTGTGACAGAAAATGTGTGCTGTCATTAAAAGAAGTTGGACTTGAGAGGTGGCTTAGCAGTTAAGGCACTTGCCTGAAAAGCCAAAGGACCACAAGGTTCGAGTCCCTGGGATCCACATAAGCCAGATGCACATGGTGGCGCATGTGTCTGGAGTTTGTTTGCAGTGGCTGGAGGCCCTGATGCACCCTTTCTCTCTTTCTCTCTCTCTTTCATTCTCTCCCCTCCTTCTCTCTCTCTCTCAAATAAATAAAAATAAAATATTTAAAGAAGAAGAAGTTATCCAGCACATGTGAGTCTGTCTCTCCCTGTGTGAAGCCTATTCTCACACTGAGTGTAGTTTTCACCCTGCCCTACTGTTTAGGTGTCTAGCTGCCTGATTGCCATGATGTCATTAAGAAAGGTGGCTTTTTTTCCTCATGGGGAATGATCCCCAACAACTTATCACAAGGAAATACTGTGGAGGTTAATATGCAGCATAAATAATCAGCATGTTTGAAGCAAATGAGCCAGACTGGGTTTCCCAAAGCCACTTGGCATCTTAAGCCTCATTTGGGGCCTGTAGGATGGGTGTGGGAGAAGCAAGGTCACTCTGACACAAGAGGTAGCCCTGAAGGTGAGAGCCCAGCCCAGCTTAACTTCCCAGACCTGCTCTCTGGAAACCCAGGAAGTTTTGTAGGCAGAGAAGGAACTTCACAGGATTCCTCAGTGCAACCTTCTTATTTAGTGAACAAGAAAGTTGAGGCCCAGTGAGAATCTGGGGTCTTCCAGTCAGTGGCCTCAGCATCAGGACCAGAAATCAAGATTCCTTTTTTGTCTTTTAAAAAAATAATTTTTATTTATTTATTTATTTGCATGCAGAAAGGAATAGAAGAGAGTCAGAATGGACACACCAGGGCTTCCAGCTGTAGCGGACAAACTCCAGATGCATGTGCCACTTTGCATCTGCCTTTATGTATGTGCTAGGGAATCAAACCCATTTCATTAGGCTTTTCAAGCCAACACCTTAACCACTGAACCAACTCTTCAGCCTCCATTGACTCCTTTAAAATAAAATAAGTTGGGCTGGAGAGATGGTTTAACAGTTAAGCGCTTGCCTGTGAAGCCTAAGGACCCCAGTTCAAGGCTCGATTCCCCAGGACCCACGTTAGCCAGATGCACAAGGGGGCACATGCGTCTGGAGTTCATTTGCAGCAGCTGGAGGCCCTGGCGTGCCCATTCTCTCTCTCTCTCTCTCTGCCTTTCTTTCTCAAATAAATAAATAAAAATAAAAATATTTAAAATAAGTGTATTAATGCACACACACATGCACGTTTATTATACAGGTGCACATGCATGTGTGTGTGTGTGTGTGCACACATGTTGAGGGCAGAGATTGGCATCAAGTATCTTCCTCACTTGCCCTCCACATTATTTACTGAGGTAGGGTCTTCCACTTGAATCCAGAGCTCTCTGACCTGGCTACTTGTAATTAGCCAGTTTACTTCTATAATCCTCTATCTTTGCTGGCCTTGCAAGTGCTGAGATTACAGGCAGACCACAATGCAACCCAGCATTGATATAGCACTGGGAAATCCAAACTTTGTTCCTCATGCTTGTGTGATAAGCACTTTATCCACTGAGCCACCTCCCCAGCCTCTGAAATCAGGACCTCTAAGCCACTGTATATCTCTGTTGCATTATATATATTTCTGTTGCATCACTGTATATCTCTGCTGCATCACTGGGCTTCACTAGAGACTCATCACCCTTTAAACTCTTGGCTGAAGACCAGAGGGTCATGAAGCCACAGTGGTCACAAAATAACCTTGGAGCCAGGGCTGGAAAGATGGCTTAGCAGTTAAGGCGCTTGCCTGTGAAGCCTAAGGACCTGTTGCAGTCAGGTTTGCATTGCTGGTAGAAATCACCCGGCCAAGAGCAGTTTTGGGGATAAAAGGATTTATTGCCAAAATAAGCCAATTACAGGCTTGAGGGGAAGCTCCCTGATGGCAGGGGGAAATGATAGCATGAGCAGAGGGTGTACATCACCCCCTGGCCACCATAATGTGGATGATAGCAACAGGATAGTGTGTCAAATACTGGCAAGGGGAAACTGGCAAAAACATCCATAAGCCCACCCCCAACAATACACTGCCTCCAGGAGGCATTAATTCCCAAATCTCCATCAGCTGGGAACCTAGCATTCAGAACACCTAAGTTTATGAGGAACACCTGAATCAAACCACCACAGTCGACCCATGTTCGACTCTTCAGATCCCACATAAGCCAGATGCACAAAGGTGAGGCAAGTGCAAGGTTGCACATGCCCATTAGGTGATGCAAGCATCTGGAGTTTGATTTCAGTGGCTGAGGCCCTGGCATGCCATTTCTCTCTCTCTCTAAAATAATAAATAAAAAAATAACCTTGAAGCCATTGCTTTCATCTTTCCAGAGTGAAGGGGGGAGGTGCTCATTGCCAACATTGCCAAGAATAGACAGCCAGCAAGATGGAGGTTAGGAGGCCACCCATGCTGTCCCTCTTGACCCACGCCTTGCTGCCTCTCCCACAGCATCCCCAAGCACCATTGCTGACCATTGAGTGCTTCTCAGGGCAGGAGGAGGCAAAAGCTTTTGTGGAAGCCATAGGGACTGAAGGATTTGAGATTACCTCCAGCTTTCCTGCACCAAGGTACAGCGCAGTCACAGACATACAGGCTTCACCTCGGGGCCCTCCACTCCTAAACAGCTCTGGGCACCTAACAAATGCTTCCTGAACACCTACTGTGTGTCAGGTACTCACATGGACAATGGTGAGTGCCTGTTTTACTGTGTTTATATCTAGAGCCTTATTGCAAGCACATGTAGAAATCATGCCAGTTCAGATCAAATATGAGGGACAGTGATGTAAGGAAACGTCTGAATCACAGACCTAACATGGTTCTGTGAAGCTTTCCAGATGTACGAAGAGAGGATTCTCCTAAGTGGCCGTGTAGAGTCATTCTTAGTGACCCGATAAAGATAAGTGGATCAAAGCAGCTTACTCCCCATTCGTGTGCTGTTGATTTGGCTTATACGTGAATGATACTTGTAATCTGTTTGAAAATGGCTCCTTTTCCTGAGTCAGTAAACACTCTTCCTGAAATCTGTTTGAACAATTAATTAACAACCATGTTTAAGGTTCATTTGTGAGTGTGTCACGGCTTAATGTCAAAGCTCTCTGACTTGGGTTCCAAGTTCCTGGAGAAATGTTCGTTTTCTGTGTAACTCACAATCTTTAGGGCCCTGGAGGAACAACTTAGATGCAAGCATGCTTTCAAAAATGAGGGAGTGGGGGCTGGAGCTTAGCAGTTAAAGCGCTTCTCTGCAAAGCCTAAGGACCCAGGTTCAATTCCCCAGTCCCCACATTAGCCAGATGCACAAGGTGGTACATGCGTGTGGACTTTGCAGTGGCTGGAGGCCCTGGCATGCCCAATCTCTTTATCTGCCTCTTCCTTTCTCTCTCTCTCCCCCTCTAGTAAGTAAATATAATATTTTTTAAATGCTAGGCTGGGCTCTCACCTTCAGGGCTACCTCTTGTGTCAGATGAATGTCTGAAATAAAATGAATGAACCCTGAAGGGAAGAGGAGGGCTTGCTATACTTGAATCACCCAGCAAGTAGCGGTAGAGGCTTTCTGTCTTTAGCTGATGGAGGCGGGACATGGGAGGTGATTGGCTGCTCTGGGTCACCCTGCTGCAAAGGAAGGGCAAGATTCTTTCTGTCCTGGCAAACTGCAGGCACTCACAAGAAGTAGGACTGACATTCAGCCTCCGCTGCCTACCAAGCCAGTGGCTGCGTGGGTCCATTCAGAGTGCTTGGCCAGCGCTACCCATGCCCATTCAGCTGTGACTCTGAAGGGCCTCATGAATAGTCCTCTATGGACAGACAGTGCGGCCCAAACACGGCCAGTGTAGTAGAAATACTGCAGCTGTGACTTAGAAATAAATCTGCTTATCTGGCCACATTATCTTTCTCATGCAATATGTTCTCCACAGCCCTCCATTTTAAGTCATCTGTCTCGTACTCAGCACTACTTTTTAACCCTAAAGGCAGCATATTTTGACCTCATGTAAAACTCATTTTCTCTTTCTCCTCTTTTTCTCTCACCCTTTCCCCCTCTCTCTTATCACAAGGTCCTCTTATTTCCTTGGTTCACTTTTAACTCTAAACTTTCCCTTGTTTAGTGCGCAAACCAATAATACAGGAAAAAAAGGAACCATGAGTGTATTTTGTAGTTTTGTAGATGCCTTTTCCTTTATAGATTTATTAACATTTTTAGGGTAGAAATACTCCCATAACTAAACCCTTGAGATAGAAGACAAGACTCCTGTTCTATTCTATTGATATTCTGATTACAATGAGAAGATAGTTATAAGATGTTTGAAATGAAAGTAAGACTTTTTTAAGGCACTAATATAGCTATTACTCATTGATTTAATAAGGAGAAATGGTAAGTACAGCTCCCGCTTGTTCAGGAAGTGCTTTCAGGTCATGTCAAGGAGAAAAGCGCTCATGCTTTCCAGCCCACCAAGGTCCAGGTTATTTCAACAGATGCAAATTAGTTCATTCCTCATTACCATGTCGGTTCTCCTCTGTTCTAAAGCTTTTATCAGGGAGAAGAGCAAAGTTTTCAGCCGGCCTTTAACATTCATTTCAAGTCCATATGAAAGATGGAAAATTCTGGAAACCAGCAGACACTCACCATCACTATGCCAGCTTAAACATCAAAGACAGGAAAAATGAATTGTGAGGTTTGTCCTACTTAGGCATACTGTTGAGGAGAAAGAAGGGGGAAAATCTCTGCTGCATAAATAATGCATACACATTCCTAGCTTTATAAAATAAATTCTTAGCTCTTCAGGAAAATAAACTCCTGTAACCTTCCGCTGCCTAATCACAGTGCTGCTTTTCTGGGCTCAGTTGGTTCAGGCTGAGCATGCTGACATCATGTAGTTGAAGTTAGGCCTTTATCACGTTCACCCTTCTTCCAAATTGTACCTCAAGAGGAAGGAGACTTGTGAAAGTTGTTGAGTCTAATCTTCCTGGGACTTTCTCCCCACGGACGATGCAAGCTTCCACCCAGGGCTAGGGTGCGCCAATCTCTGCACCGCACTTGCACAGTGTGCTGATGTCCTTTTGTGAAAACCCAGAGCCCTGGGAACAGCTTCTGTAGTGAGCTGGAAAGGCCCGGGGTCAGGAGGACCAGTCTGCAGAGCAGTGAGGTGCCGTCTGAATCCTAGCAGGCCCCCGGCTTGTAAAACAGAAGGGATTCATTCGAAGGGTGTTCTCCACTGAGGGCCACTGGCAGAAAAATCATAAAGTCATGTGCATGGTGACTTCATTAGGAATACCGCTGCCTCTAAGTCTGCTGATCAAGTTGGTGTAGATGTCATTTTCTGATATCTTCATTATCCAGGAGAGAACCGGAAAGGGTGGCCAATACAATTCCATTTAATTAGGACTAGTGTCTCATACGTGGCACCTTGCTGCATGTGAAGACCTCATTTTCTAGCTTTTCTGGACTTAGATATCTTCACAGATCACACTGAGTGAAAACAAAACAAAACACCTCAGGGCCCTGGGAGAGGCATAGGCCAGTTTCCTGTCTGCTATCTCAGCTCTGCTACTGTATCTTTCTGGGCATGTGAAAAGAAAGAATTTTACATCTAGTTTCTTCCTGGGGACTCAGCGTTTTGTAATTCTCTAAACTTTCTGGTGGGAAAGAGGGATTTTCTGAAAGGTTACCCAAGAAGTGTGTGGGGACACGCCAGGATTCAGATCCTGTTTCTGGTGAGAGCTTGCACAGCTTCCTACAGCAGGTTATGAGCTTCGGGAAGAAGAAGCCGTGTTCTTACCGTCCTGGTAGTGAAGCTTTCCTGAAGCTGAAATAGGAAAAGGGGACTCCGTCAATGATGTCAATGATGCTGAAAAGCTTTTCCTTTCTGCTTAGTGCTTGTGAAGTGGTTAGACATTAAGGACTGTATTAGTTACTTCCTCGTGGCTCTGACAAAAGCAACTTAAGGAGAAAGAGCTTATTTCAGCCTAGATTTGGAAGGATACAGACCATCTTGGTTGGGGAGAAATGTTGCTAGGAAAATAAAATAACCCATCGGGGACTGGAGAGATGACTTAGTGGTTGAAGTGCTTGCCTGAGAAGCCTAAGGACCCAGGTTCGATTCCCTAGTATCCATGTAAAGCCAGATGCACAAGGTGGCACGTATGTTTGGAGTTCATTTGCAATGGCTAGAGGCCTCAGTGCACCCATTCTCTATCTGCCCCTTCTCCCCCTCCCCCAATAAATAATTAAAAGTTTTTGTTTGTTGTTAAATCAGGGCTGGAGAGATGGCTTAGGGGTTAAGGCATTTGCCTGCAAAGTCAAAGGACCTTGGTTCAATTCCTCATGTAAAGCCAGATGCACAAGGTGGCACATGCATCTGGAGTTTGTTTGCAGTGGCTGGAGGCCCTGGCATGCCCACTCTCTCTCTCTCTCTCTGTCTCTCTATCTATCTGCCTCTCTCTCTCTCTCATAAATAAGTAAAAAATAAAATATTATAAAACCAAAACTAGTTGATCATATTTAGTCCACAGACACCAAGCACAGAGAGATGAATGCTGATGTTCACATTGCTTTCATTCAGTCCAAGATCTCCCAGCCCATTGGACGGTGCCACCCACATTTAGAATGCATCTTCCCACTTCAGTTACTCTGATCTAGAAAATCTCTTCCAGAGGTGCCCAGAGATGCGCTCCCATGGCAATGCTAAATTCTGTCACGTTGACTACCTTCTGGACCATGTACCATAAGCACTGCGTAGTATCCATCCTGAAAGTGAGCCGTGAGAATGACACGAACATATCACAGTGACAAGTTCCCGGGGTCCCCGGCCCTGCCTACTCCTTCCGTAGGCGTGAGTTGTCCCAGGGGAGTTTTGTCAGGGAAGAAATGATACTCAGGCTGGGAAACAGCAAACGCCGTTCACATTCAGAATCTTCAAAGCCATCTAGCTCGCCCCTCCCGTTTTGCACATAAGAAAACGAAGGCATAGGAAGCAACTCGACTCCCCCTTGGTGGGGGCAAGACAAAAGTTTCAATTTGAATGGAAACTGTAAATCAAACTTTGAATTCAAATTGAGACAGATTCATTCTTTCCCTCATCTTGTGACTTTTGGACCCAATTCTACTCTCTGTATGTTTAAGTAAATCAAAATGGTGTGTGTGTGTGTGTGTGTGTGTAGGAAGAAGATTTTTTTAAGTGGCCTTTTTTTTAAAAAAAAAAAAAAAAGCTGGCAACCTTTCCCATCATTGAAGGATGGCCTTGGAGCTTCTTGGAATACCTGTAATTCCTAATTAGTATCTTGACTTGTGGAATAAAAACACGAGATAAAATGAGGGAATTCTCTCTGGATGAAATGCCACTGTCTCAATTAACCAAAGGGCAGAAAGATGGATTATAATGCCAGAACAGGGTTTTTTATCATTCTTTGTCCAAAAACCACCCTTTATCAAACTCAACACAATTAGACAATTACATCTCATCTTTCTATATCTTGCCCTTGCTAATGGCTGAAGGAAAAGTTAATCATGATTTGCTATAATTATCTCATAAAATGGAATTTGTTGTTGAGTTTTATAACAGAAATTGTGAGTCCTAAACTGCTGGGCTCATTGGGAAGTTTGTGCCTTAGCCCAAGGCCGGTCTGTTGTCCTTGCCCATTGATGATTTGTATAAAATAGAAAATATTTGAACCCCGTTCTAATGCTCCGTTGAGCTGAAATGAATCATTAGGGAGGTAAAATCTGATAGATTCTTAAGAGCAAAGTGGATTTCTTTTTAGATCGTTAAATAGTTTCTGAAATGAAAATCCTCTAGCCACACCGAGCTGCAAATTAACCCTCTGTGCTCTTCCATACTGCTGGCCGCTAACTTCCAGACACCAGCACAGAGGGTAAGTATTTGGCTGTCCAGATAGAAGCCAGCGGAAGTGGAATGATTATGGTAGCGCCCAGTGAGTGCCAGGCACAGCTCTCCTTCCAGGGTTCTTTCCTGCTACCTTGGTTGCCACAGCCAGCAATTCAGATGGGAACTGGGCCCATGTGTATGTAGCTCATTGGTGGCCCCAGCCCCAACAACAGTGAACATTAGGTGAGTTTATAACCAGAGAACTGTGCCAAATGTAGCTGATCAAAAGGATTTTGTTTACTTGATGAAACCAGGAATGACAAAATCAGTGCCTGGTTGGTTTGGGTTTTTGTTTGTTTGGTTTGGTTTTGGCTTTTTGACTCTAGCCCAGGCTGACATGAAACTCATTCTGTAGTCCAGGCTGGTCTTGAACTCATGACAATCACGTCTCCCAAGGGCTGGGACTGAAGGTATGTTCCACTACACCCTATCTTTTTTTTTCATTAATTTTTTAAGCCACGTCCAATAGACTGTCATTTTTTTGTTTTGTTTTGTTTTTTTGAGGTAGGGTCTCACCGTAGCCCAGGCTGACCTAGAATTCACTATGGAGTCTCAGGGTGGCTCTGAACTCACAGCGATCCTCCTACCTCTGCCTCCCGAGGGCTGAGATTAAAGGCGTGCGCCACCACGCCTAGCTACACTCATTTTTATTTTTTTAATGCAAGAGGCAGGGGAGAGAGAATTGGTGTGCTGGGGCCTCCAGCCACCGCGACCAAACTGCAGACAGGTGTTCCCTGTGCACATGTGTGGCCTTATGCTTGTGTCACTGCGCATCTGGCTTATGTGGGACCTGGAGAGTCGAACATGAGTCCTTAGGCTTTGCAGGCAAGCTCCTTAACCACTCAGCCATCTCTCCAGCCCTTTATTGATTCTTTTTGTATTTGTGTGTGTGCGTGTGTGAGAGCGTGTGCATGTGCCAGGGTCTCTGGTAGGTTCATACAAATGCCTGTCCCAGCTTGACATGAGTGTCTGGAATCCAGCTCATCAGGCTTTGCAAGCAAAGGACTTTAAACATCTGAGCCATCTCCCCAGCCCAGCCACCTGTTTCTTAGAGCTGGCTTCACAGGTTGGTGGCTTCAGATTTCCTTTCCCAGCAAGCCGCAGGACAAGGACACTTCTCGTCGGCTGTATCTGCAATTCCCCCAGCCTCCCTGGTTCGTAAGTGTAGTGAATGTTCAACACTGCCCCAGCCCCCTTGCCAGAACAGGGCCGCCTGCACTGCATTTGGGGCCCTTTCTGTACTTTCCAAATCCGTGGGCAGAACTGTTAGGATTGAGCAGTGCAGGGCAAGACAGAGAACTGAGTGGAGGATCGGGTACGGCTTGGAGGAGCTGGTCCTGGTGGAGAAGCTGGCACTGGTTGGAGAAGCTAGGGCTGATTACAGGAGCTGGCATTCATTGAAGAGGCTGGTACTTGTCGGAGGAGCCGGTAGTGTTGGAGCAGCAAGGCACACCCATCGTGAGCTGTGAGGTGAGAACTGCTCAGACAGTGGGACATCAAGTCATAGCAGTAGATCCCTTGCTCCAGGCTTGTCCCCCCCCCCTCTCTCTCTCTCTCTCTCTCTCTTTCGTCTTGAAGCAGGAGGCCAGAGGAGCTTTCATCTGTGGAAACTTCAAAGTGTTCACTGGGGGGGGGGGGAGACGATTTGTCTCCCAAGTGCTTTTCTCTTCAGAGCTTGACCAGCTGACTCCACCCCCTGCCCCAAGGGCCCTTGGGTGCCTCAGCCCTGGAAAGGGCTGGAGGACATAAATGCCACCCTTGCTAGGATGTCCTGGGTCTGCTCTTGTTTCCATACGCTAAGAGCCTAGTGCGGGCTGCCGGCCCCAGAAGGCTTTCAATGAAGTGGACAAAGGCTTGCAACCCTGGCCAGCAGTGGTCCTGCAATGGAAGATTGTCACAGGCGCAGCAAGAACAGAGAGCAGACGTTGCAGCCTTGTACCTTCCCTCTGCAAGAGGTGGGAATGGAAATACTCTGGAGAGAGTTGAGGGTGCTGGCTGGCTGAGAAGGCGCCCTTCATGCCACAGCCACACACTCCAGGGTGGATCATCTGGTCTCAAGGGCAGAAACAGATGCAGGAAGCCCAGGCCTTGCCTCACCTGCAATGATTCTGCTCACTCTGGCTGACGCCTGCCCGTCCCGCATATCACCGGTGAAATGCCACCTCCCCCAGGAAGCCTTCCCTGCTGGCCAGGCTGGGCACCCCGCTGTATGCTTCATGACACCCCCTCGGTTTCTTTCTGTTGCCTTTGCCCCTGGTCTGTGTGTGTCCATGTCTAGCCGATCTTGCTGAGTTATCCACGTTGTCCTTGAACTCACTTTGCATCCCTGGCAGATGGGCTTTTCAATCCTTCCCCCTCAGCCTCCTGAGTAGCTGGTATTTTCTTCAAGCCTGTACTGCCAGGCTGGCCGGGCCAGGATTTCCTCCTGCTGCTCAGGGGAGGTCGGCCTTTGTTCTGACAGACCTTCAGCTGATTAGGTGAGGCCCGCTCACATCAGCAGAGGCTCGTCTGCCCTTTCCTTCCTCAAGCTGTTTCCTGTTAGGTGTTTGGTGATTGCAACAAGAACAGTCAGTAGTATGCATTGGCAGTATTCCCAAAGCCTGTCACTCCCGCCTCTCCCTGGCCTGAGCTCTCGTATTTCTCCAACATGGGCCACCCTGCCTTCTGCATCCAAAGCCACCTGCTTTTGCAGATGTGGTCACGTGCCTGTTCTTTCAGTGCCAGCCCCCCATCTCCCCATGGCTGACTTGTGTAGCATGTACTATCTACCCCCAACGCAGACCTTTGTTTCCACGAGCCACCCACCGCCTTGTGCAGCACTGTTGCTGTGTGAGTGTAACCCATCTCCGCTGAGTCTCAGGCCACTTGCAGTCAGGGATCCTCATTCATATCATTCCCCACCCCCCTCCCCATGGTTGTCCATTGTTTAGGCAGGGCTGTATTTTGAATGTGGATTGCTCCCCCAAAGGTTCCTGTGCTGAAGTCTTTGTCCTCAGTCTAATGGTGTTGAGAGATGGAGCGCTCTTCAAGAGGTAGGGCTTCATGAAAGGTTATTAGGAGCACTACTTTAGGAAGAGATTTAATAGCCTTCTCTTGGTTGGGTCCCTTAAGAATGAATTACTTAAAAAAAATAAAAAGAAAGAAAGTGCAGGCTGGAGAGGTGGCTTAATGGTTAAGGCACTTGCTTGTGAAGCCCAAGGAGCCACGTTTGACTCTCCAGATCCCACTTTAGCCAGATGCATAAAGGTGAGGCAAGAGCAAGGTCACACATGCCCACTAGGTGGCACAAGCATCTGGCATTTGATTGTGGCTGAGGCCCTGGAATGTCAATTCTCTCCCTCTCCCTCTGTCTGTCTGTCTCTAAAAGAATAATGATAATGATAATGATAATGATAATGATAATGATAATAATAACAGTAAAAGTGAAAAGAAAAGTGGGGGGGAATTTCTCTGGCCTCCTCTTTGGCTGAGTGAACTCTCCCTTTCACACACACTCCACTATGCTGTGATGTAGCTAGAGGCTCTCACAGAGCCAAGCAGATGTTGATGCCGTAACCTTGGACCTCCAAACCGCGAAAGAAATAAAACTATTTTTTTTTCTTTATAAAGTTCCCAGCATCAGATATTTGGTTATAGGAATGGAAAACAAACTGAAACAAACAGATGGAAGTGCCTGAATTAAGGAGGATGACAGGGCCATGATATGATTAGTCCCCTGCTTTTGCCTACGTATTTGTCTGCCATCCGTTCTCCCATCCACCCGCTGATTCACGGGGCCTGTATTCCATATCTTCTAGGTGCTAATTACTTTAGGGAATGCTCAGATAAGTTAAGAGTTGTCTCTGCCTTCACAGAATCCAAAAAAAAAAAAAAAAAAAAAAGGCTATTCTAAAGAGCTGAAAATCATCCTCTAGGTAGACAATTCAAACTAAAAATACCTATTATTGTTACCACCACACTTGGCTTATCATGGCAGAGAAGGCTGGAATTTATGCAAGATAATTGGCTTCCTGGTGGGTTTTCTCCTACATTCCTTTTTACTGAATACACTACAATATTCCTCTAGCACTCATGTCACATGATGACGACAGCTGGTCCTGTGGCAGTCAGAGAAGGCTGAACTTTCATTCTGTCCTGAAAACTTTAAGATGCTGCCTACATCTGTTGTCCCACAGGTAGTTCGTGTGAAGGAGTCACGGCGGCACACAATACGTCTGTGCTCATCTGGGCTCTTTAAAGAGCCCGCACATCCTTTGAAAGCTATACTTTTGCTCTGTGCTGTGGGACGACGTGAGGGGATTTGTTCAAGGTCAGGTGAAAGTTGTGCTATTCTGTACATATGGTCATACAGCCCAGGCAATGCATGCTCCATTCTACTGTAAGCACTGAGGGACAAATCTCATGCCTTTCAAAATTACAGTATCAGGGCTGGAGAGGTGGTTTAGTGGTTAAGGCGTTTGCCTGCAAAGCCAAAGGAGCCCAGTTCGATTGCTCAGGACCCATGTAAGCCAGATACAAAATTACAATATCTTCTAGTCTCTCTTGAGAATGCCTGTTCATAGAGGAGGGTGGTCCCAAGCATAGGCCAGATGCTAAAGTTGTGTTAAATAGCATGTGCCCTGCCAAGTGGCATAGACCATACTGGGGAAGGGAGGAGGGTTAGTTTTATTAGTTAGAAGTCATCTTCCTTTCAAGCAACAGAAAGACTGCCTACTTTTACAAATGACTGGAGGGGGCTGGAGAGATTGCTTTGTGGTTAAGGCGCTTGCCCCTGAAGCCTAAGGACCCATGTTTGACTCTCCAGATCCTACATAAGCTAGACACACAGGTTATGCAAGTGTGCAAGGTTGTATATGTACACAAGCTGGCATGGACATCTGGAGTTCAATTATAGTGGCTGGAGGCCCTTATGTGCCAATTCTCTCTCTCTCTCTCATATGCACACTTGCTCTCAAAAAAAAAAAATTAAAAAATAAGAAATAAAAAAGGTCAGTTTGTTGGGCTTCCCTAAAAAAAAAGACTGGAAGGCCAACTATATCCCCTGAGCCACACTGTGGGCAGATCAGGAACTCCCAGAACAAGCCTCTGTCTTCTCGGTATGTGCACGCTCATGTATGTGCAGGCGTGTTCCATGTGCATGCTTGTGTGTTGTTTCTCAGGCACCGTCCTCCTCTTATGAGACAGTAATCTCTCACTGGCCTGGAGCTCATCAAGTAGGCTGGACTGGCGAGACAGCAAGCCCCAGGAGTTGGCCCGTCTGCTCCTCTCCAGTGCTGAGATCGCAAGCACATGCCACCAGCTTTTTTATGTGGGTTCTGGAGTTAGAAAATGAGATTCCTCAAGCTTGCAAAGTAAACACTTTACCAACTCAGCCATCACCCCAGCCCTAGGCCCTGTCTCTTGTCTGTCCCACATTGTGCCTTTGCTTTGCTGCAGACCAGGCTGGGACAGCCCCGAGGTGTCCTTCCTCCCAGCTCCCGCCAGCAGGCCAGACAGGCTCCTATCTTCTCTGACCCAAACCTCAACAGTGAGGTTCCGGCAAAGGACTCAGGTCGGCTCAGCTCAGGGTGATGGAAGGATGTGGAAGCATGCCAGGCAGGGGGGTGCTACCCTGTGAGAGAGCTGGGCAGACATGCATGGTCAACCCACCCAGGTTGGTGGTTACGGGCAGCATTAATGAGCACCCGGGAGGAAAGCCCAAAGCAGAGATGCTCAGAGGGTGATGTGCCTGGAGTTCAGATGTGATGCATGGTCGGAGCCAAGGGAGTTGTTTCCTTAGCCAGTGTTCACTGAGCACTTAATGTATGCCTCTGAGATGAGCCTAGGGGTATTTTCAACAGAGCTTAGGAAACAAAGATGGTGTAGAGTTTTTTTTTTTTCTCCCTGGGAGTAAATTGTGAGGAAGCGCCGATAATAATTCTTCCTTGACCTTCCTAAGGTGGGAGGCTGGAGTATGGCCCCGAGTCACGTCCAGCTGCCCAGGGCACTGGTTCTCAGGGTAGGTGAGTGTTACATTTACCTGGGTTCTATTGAATCAAGGTCATGTAGTAATCCCAGCTTGCCTGGAATTCACTGTGTAACCCAGTCTGGCCTTGAATTACAGGAGCCAGAATTCAGGGTCCAAGGGTCAGAGCTGCAATGACATGCAGGCTAGGTAGAGTACCACTGTGGCATTTATGTTCCCCTGGTGAAGGACAGGAGTGATCCCACAAGGGGTTGAACCTTGATATACAGTGGCAATTCCACTCCTGCTCTTACCTGGATTCTTTTTTTTTTTTTTAAGAGAGACAGAGAGAGAGATAGAGAATTGGTATGCCAGGATGCCAGGGCCTCAGCCACTGCACGCGAACTCTAGACATTTGCTCCACCTAGTGGGCATGTGCGACCTTGCACTTGCCTCACCTTTGTGTGTCTGGCTTACATGGGATCGGGAGAGTCGAACATGGGTCGTAAGCTTCCCAGGTAAGCGCCTTAACCGCTAAGCCATCTCTCCAGCCCCCACCCAGATTCTTCACACTATTTATATCTAGTTGGCCTCATGACTCCCCTATGCCCACCTCTTCATTCCTTTTAGTCTGAAGGCCATAGTCCTCTGCCCAGGGCTGTTGGGAGCTGCCACCCCAGCTCCAGCCTCACCTCTTCATCGTCTTCATCTCTAGAGGTGCAAGAAAGATGCCCTTTCTCTCCTCTGGGCCACCTGCACCCTGTGCTCTCCACCTTGGGTCATGTATGGTTATTTTAGTTTTCATTTTGCTTTTTTGATGTGGAGTCTCTGTGTAACCCAGCTAGGCTTCGAATTCATGGCAGTCCTTCTGCCCCCACCACATGTGTGAGACACTACATCCAGCTTCTCATTGGCTCTTTTATAAATTTTTTATGATTCATTTGGTGTGTGTGTGTGTGTGTGTGTGTGTGTGTGTGTGTTTGTGTGTCTGTGTGTCTGCATGATGCATGTGTGTTCACATGTTGAGTGCAGGTGAGCGTATGGTTCTCCTGTTTCTGACTCCCTTCTCACTGTGGATTACAGAAGTCCGCCACAACTTCCAGCTTTCGTGTGGGGTTTGGGGATCCGAACCCAGGCACTCCGAGTTGTGCAGCAAGCACTTTATCCCCGCCTCCTTGACTCTTACTGCATCCCTCCTCTCCAGGCTTCAGCTTGCATGTTATTGTCTCCTCCCACATAAGGACGTTTCCCACAAGTCCCTGTGGCCTCTTGCTGTCCCCACAACATCCTATGCTCCAGCTCAGCTTGAACTAAGCATTTATGTCACTGTGTAGAGTTTGTCCTTGGCATTTCTCACTTTTCTCTTTGCTATGACCAAATACCCAACAAAAAGCAACTGAGGAAGGCAAGGGATATCTTGGCTCGCAGTTCCATCATGACGGTGCACCCTAAGGGGAGGCATGACATTAGAGCCCAAGGTAGCCACTCACCTTGCATCTGAAGGCAGGAAACAGAGAGAAGGTAGAAGAGAGAGAGAATGAATAAATGGAGATGGGTGCCCAGCTTGCTTTCTCCCTTTTAACTCTATCCAGTCCATGATACTGAAACCTAATGTAGAAAGCCCCTCACAGACCAGCCCGGAGATTAGTCTCCCAGATGATTCCAGAGCCTGTCAAATCGACAAACAGCATGAATCATCTCACCCTCCTTCCCCTTGGGACCAGGTGCCCATTAAGACCAGGATCGTGTCCAACCACACTATAATCCCAAGTCTTTCCTAGAACAAACGTTTGTTCACTCGGGCTCAGAACACATGTGATGCCAGGGCAGGGAGCCACCCTGTGGTCATTAACCTGTCTTTCTCCAAACATTCCCTTTCAGTCACTTCCATGTCTCTGTTTCAACATAATGCTTGAAAAAGACACATTTGTGTGCAAGCCCGAAACGCCTGGCCCTGTCACTGGGGAGCCTCTTAGTCAGTGTCAGTGTGTCAGTCCCCTCCCCCTGGCTCCCACCCACCCACTGCACCCTGGGCTTGGCAAGTGGGGATCAGGGAAGAATGTTAGTGGATGCAGCTTCTTTCTGGGTGATGTAGAATTACCCAAGGGGCTCTCAGGTTCTTGACAGTTGTCAAGGGAGAGTTCCTGCCTGATTGGATGAAAAAGCCACTCATCCCGTGTGCGCTCACTGAAATGATCGATCATGCGTGCCCTTCATCTCTGTGCGTGCCCCCTTGTCACACTGAAATCAGATTTGGAGGAATCCTGTTCTTATTACCGAATTCTGGTTTGTTATGGTGAGTCGTGAAATGGTCCGGTTTTGTTCTTTGCGCCGGGTCGGTTTTCCTACCATCAGTATCTTCCACACTTCGGCTCAGGCAGGTTTTACTGCCTCCCTCTGTGCTGCATAAGCCCTGTTATGCTAACTCGTCCTTCATCTGCCCTCGGAGCTGCTCGCGGGTCCACGTAGCGTTTGTTGGTGTGGACAAAAGGCTGATCAGGTCTCAGCTACTAGCCCGCATGTCACCTGCTATCCCTCCTCTGTCCCTTCTCCACATGCCGTGTGTGCGACCTGCCACCCGAGGTCGTGTGCCGTCCAGGAAGAGGGCCGTAACTATTCACTACGGGTGATGGTTAATGTCGACGTGGGATCTAGAATCACCTAGGAGACAGATCCCTTGGCGTGTCTGTGACAGAGCTTCCAGATTAGGTTAGTTGAAATGGGGAGACCCGCCCTACGTGTGGGCAACGTCATTCCGTGGCCTGGGGTCCCAGACCCCAATTAACAGCAGCATTCATCTCTCTGACTGAGGACACCACGTGACCCGCCGCTTCAGGCTCCGGTCACCGTGCTACCTCCATCATGAGAGACTGTATCCCTTCAACAATAAGCCAAAACAAACCCTTCTTCTCTTGTCACTTTTATTAGATGTGGTCACAAGAAAAGTGGCTAATGTACCACTTTGGTATTTATTCATGTGAAAACATATGAAATTGATTCAGTTTGTTTAGCATCTGCTGTTTGCTAGGTGGTTTCTCCTTGGACCCAGATACCCCCTCCCCCCAAGATCTTTGTGGACATATATGGGTCCTGCCTTTATGGAGCATTCATTCTGTTAAGAGAGGAGGGAGCCTTGCTGAGCTATGTATAGGATGCTGCTCCCAACAGCTTTCCTTAAACACATACATACATAGATATATACATATGTATATATATGCATGATTTATATTGCATATGAGTTATATATATATATATATATATATACTGGCTACTATATTACTTCATTTTAATTCTGCCATTCTGTTTGTGGGTTTGTTTTAAAGTTCAAAAGTCACGGATGCTAATCATTTTAGGATGGTCTGTCCCTAAAAGGAAGAAGAGCAGAGAGAACTTGGATTTTGGGTAAAAACATTCTGTTCACTTTGTGAGGACCCTGCAAGTTTCTGGAAAAGTGGAGACCTGTCAAGCTGTCAGGGTGTGTCCTCTGTGGAAGTCTGACATGTAGCTGTCAGGTTGTCACACCTGCTGTCATTAAACTGACTCCTCTGAAGACAGCCTGGCCCCTAGTTCTGGCTGCCTGTCATCACCCCTCACCGTCTGCCCCCTGCAGTGTTTCCTTCAGACTGTGGTGGCCAGCCCTGGCAGCCTCTAGCCACTGCCTCACAGACTGTCACGTGCCCTGGAGACAGGCAATTTTTCTTTGGTTCTCACCTTCCAAACTGCAGCTCCTGTGGAGAGAGGAGCTGAGACCCTGCGGTGGGATGCCTGGTTTTCAGCAGCCAGGGCAGATGCAGTCAACAGGGGTGGCCTGTCCCCTGGAAGTCAGGGTGAGCGCTGTCCCAGAGGTGGTTGCTGGGAACGCTGAGGGGCTGCAGCCCACAGGTAGCTATTTGCTAAGATGGGCAGTAGATAGACAGGAAGCAGTGCTGAAACCCAGTAGCTCAAAGCTGCTCCCAGCTTGACCTCGGCTGTTCATGATGAAGCCACAGTATAGCCCTGGCAGACATGGACAGATGATGTCACTAAGACTCCTGACAGGTTGCCTCTTGTCAGGACAATTTCTGGATTATTACCTTAAATCTGACTCAGCATTAGGATTTGAATCCCACTGGAAAAGGAAGACCCTGTCCAATAGTGACAATAGCTAACTGCCCTAGTGCTGAGCACACTTCAAAGTGCTTTATATCTAGCAGCTCATTTACATATATCAGAATCATTTGCATACACGATACATTTACATATGCCAACTCATTTGCATACTTAATACTATTGCACACCAACTCATTACTATACATAGTACATTTACATACACCAGTGGATTTAGATATTCAACACCTCTATGTGCACCAGCTTATTTATCTATGTAATGCCTTTATACACCAATCATCATAAACAATACATCTATACAACCAGCCCATTTTCATACATGATACATTTACATACACCAACTCATTTATACACCTAACGTATTTACATGTGCTAAGTCTTTGCATGCATAATGCTTTTATTCACCTACTCCATTTATATACAGTGGCTTATTTACACGCAATACATTTTCATATCTTAATTCATTCAGATCATCGCTCCTACTGATGAGAAAATGGGTCACAGGGACATGCCACTCACACCGCCTCTGTCGGTTTAACTTGTCCATAGCGTGTCTGTGTGCCTATGACCAGTGAGTGTGATGGTGTCTGTGGTTTACTAGTAGTTTTGTCAGCCAGCCTACTTGGCCCAGAACATTCCTTCTAAGCCCTGTCTGGCTCACTGTCCTGGTTAGATGCTTTGCATAGCTCCGGCTGTCTTTTCAGGCACTGGATGGCCTAAGTCCACATTCCATTCCAATTCCAAAAATTGGCCTGGGGTATATGCTCAACAGCTAGCTCTATGCCCTTGCCTCATACATGCCAGGACAGGGTAGTTAAGAAGTCAGTGCATTGGAAAGTTCGAAGAAGAGAAGTAACATTTCTTTTTGTAAAAATAAATAAACAAATAAATAAGCCGGGTGTGGTGGCACACTCCTTTAACCCCAGCACTTGGGAGGCAGAGGTAGGAAGATCACCGTGAGTTCAAGTCTACCCAGAGACTACATAGTGAATAGGTCAGCCTGGACTAGTGTGAAACCCTACCTCAAAAAACCAAAACTAAATAAATAAAATAGCAAAGCACTCCAGCATGGGCAACTGTACTTGTTCATTTGGTGTCCGTTCATTCATTGACTATATCATCCACAGATTACCTTACTTCAGAAAATGTTTTATAGAGTAAGCACCATTGTCATCTGATTTACCGTTCGTCCGTGGGACTGTGAAGGAATAGAAGTTGGGGGAGAGCCTGGGGTTTTGAGGTTGGGGGGAGCACCTGGAAGCAATGCAGTGGGGGAAAGGCTGAGCTAGGAAGAAAAAAGGGCAGAGAAGCCACCTCCTGTGCTCCTGGGCTGCTGTGATGGGGAAAGGACACACTGACATCCGGTGGGGAATGCAAACATGATATGGCCCGAGCTTTGCTTCGGGTCTTCAAAAATACATTGGCCAGCTGTCCAGATGTGGCCAGCACACTGTGCCCTGACTTACTACACAGTGCAGGAGGCTGGTTCCTGTAGGACTCGAGAAGTGATGTCTCACCCCAACCAAATGCTGACATTATATACAGCCTCTAGATGTGTTAGCCAGCTTCCCATTACTGTAACAACATACCTGAGATAAATCAACTTGCAGAAAGAAAAGGTTTAATATTGGCTCATGGTTTCGGGGATGTCAGTCCATGGTCACACTGGCCAGTTGTTTTGGAGCCTGTGGCAAGGCAGTCCCTTACAGCAGGGGCATGTGGAAGAGCAAGCTGTTCATTATGTGACAGACAGGCAGAAAAGAGAGAGAAGGGGGGGGGTGTGGGGTTTGAATGAAATATCCTCTATAGATTCATTTGTAATATTTAATCCCTAGTTGGAGGTGCTGTCCAGGAAGGTTGTGGAAACTTTATGAGGTGGAGCCTAGCTGGAGGAAGTATGCTACTGGGGGCGGAACTTAAGAGGTGACATCCTGGCTCAGCTCACTGGTCTCTCTCTGCTTCCTCCCTGAAGACGTGACACTGGCTTCCTGCTCCCACCCTGTCTTCTAGAGCCACGAGCCATATTAACCCTTTTCCTTGCATAAGTTGCTTCCAGTTAGGTATTTTGTCCTAGCACAAGAAAATAATTGATACAAAGCAGTCAGAGAGATGGCTGTGTCCATCAAGTGCACACCTGAGTTCTGTCCCCAGAACCCACAAAAATGTAACGTGGCTCTGCCTCTCCACAGTGCTAGGAGAATCCCTGGCACTCCAGTCTAGCCTACTTGGTGAGTTCCAGGCCAGTGAGAGGCCCTATCTCAAAAGAAAAAAAAAAGAGGGGCCAGAGAGGTGACTTAGTGGTTAACATGCTTGCCTGCAAAGCCTAAGGACCCAGGTTCAGTTCCCCAGTACCCATGTAAGCCAGATGCATAAGGTGGTGAATGCATCTAGAGTTTGTTTGCAGTGGCTAGAGGCCCTAGTGCATTGTCTCTCTCTCTCTCTCTCTCTCTCTCTCTCTCTCTCTGCTTCCCTCTCTCAAATAAATAAATAATTAAACATTTTTTTACACACCCCTGACTTGAACATGCACACACATAAACATACCCACATAAGAGGGATGACAAAGGTCTCACAGTTTCCTTTGCTGAATTCAAAAGCATAAAAAGAAGCAGGGATGGGCTGGAGAGTTGGCTTAGTGGTTAAGGCATTTGCCTGCAAAGCTTAAGGACCCAGGATTGATTCCCCAGGACCCACGTAAGCCAGATGCACAAGGTGGAGCATGTGTCTAGAATTCATTTGCAGTGGCTGGATGCCCTAGCGTGCCCATTCTCTCTCTCTCTCTGTCCCTTCTCCCACCCTCTCTCTTTCTTTTTTTTCTCAAATAAATAAATAAAAATATTTTTTAAAAAAGAAGGGGGCAATCCAAGCAAGTGTTTCTCATTAGTCCAGAGCAGCAACCTCACTCGCTGGCCCCTGGAGTACTGTGATCTCATGGACATACCTTGAAGTGGTTCTTCAAAGTGACCATGGAACCGGGCGTGGTGGTGCACGCCTTTAATCCCAGCACTCAGGAGGCAGAGGTAGGAAGATCGCTGTGAGTTCAAGGCCACCCTGAGAGTACATAGTGAATTCCAGGTCAGCCTGAACTGGAGTAAGACCTTACCTCAAAAAAAAAAAAAAAAAATACTACCATGGCCATGGAGAATTTGTTTATTTTGCATGTGGCATGATCTGACTCTTCACTTAGTATCATTGCCTTTGGGTCAAGGATGTGGGGATAATAAAACCAAGACTCATGTCATCTCTGAGAGTTGTAATGCTTTCATCAAAGCAGACATGAGCTGAACCAGAATGGATACAAGAGGAAGGCAAAACAAGCAATTTTAAAACTACAGACCTGATTCTGTGAATTTCCTACTGTGAATAAGAGGGCATTAGAACCTTGGCAGGTTGAGGTGGAAAGGATTATTGGCTTTCCCTCATGCTCATCAGGCTCAGATGAGAAATGGGCTTAAGAGGCGTCAAAAGTTGTGTTTGGATGTATGGAAAATATTCCTTGATGTCAGGGAATAAATGTGACAGGCCATCATGGCAGATGCAGGGCACTGTCGCTGCGGCTGGATTGTGGGGTCAGAGGATCAGGAAGTGATGACATACTTTTCTTTGTTGTAAAGCTTCTTCAAGGTGTCGCTCTTCTTAAAGAGGATGGAAATGAAGAATCCAAACTGGGTTCCCTGAATCATCAGGACTTTGTTGATAGACCACAGTTCTCTTGACTTTTTATGAACACTCTGGTATAATCATTTCTCTTTTCCTCAAGGCTACCATGCCTGAAAGACAGACAGACAGTCCGAGTGTCCACTTTGTAGACAGGGAACTCCAAGTCAGGGATGTCAAGTGATGTCACGCAGGTTTGGAACTTCAGGGTCATTTTTGTATTCCTTCTCAGCCACATCCAGCCCATCCCCAAGTCTTGCTCTTTTTTTTAAAAAAAAAAAAAATTTATTCCTTCATACTACCTGCATCCACTGTCTTTACCTGGGGCTTTGGGCTATGATACTAGCTCCTGTATAACTTTTCAAAAACTGTGAGCTGCGGGTGTGTAAATGAGGAGGCACTGGGATGCGTGGACAAGAAGGCTTTGCAGAGCTTTCTGGACATGTGTGCATCCCCTGGGCCCCAATGCTAATCTGCACCAGCTCTTCAGCTCTGGGTTGTGTGTGGTGATCAGTTGCAAGAGGTCATGTAGCTCCTTCGGTGCTATATAGTCATGAAATGCCAGGTCATGAAAGTCAATTAAAGCCCAGACGGAAACTGGTGTGGTTTTCTGCTATGTGTTGCTATTACTTCTTGGAATGGAATTCACGGTCCAGATGAGTATTGGGGGTCTGTGTGCTGTTAGGACCACATGTTCTTGTTGGCAGTTTCATGTCCACACTACCTCCAAAATGTCTCTAGATCTCAGCACAGGTAATTTTTAGCCTCCCTGAGTTATAGCTAATAATTTAAAGCCTATCATAATAAGTTTTAAAAACTCTATACATTTAGGGGCTGGAGAGGTGGGTGTCTTAGCAGTTAAGGCTGTTGCCTACAAAGCCAGAGGACCTCAGTTTGACTCCCCAGGACCCGCATAAGCCAGATGCATAAGGTGGCACATGCATTTGGAGTTCATTTGCAGTGGCTGGAGGCCCTGGCATGCCCATTCTTTCTCTCTCTCTTTTTCTTTCTCTCTCTCTCTTTCTCACTCTGAAATAAGTAAATAAAAATAAAAAATATTTGGACTGGAGGGATGACTTAGTAGTTAACGTGTTTGCCTGCAAAGCCAAAGGACCCAGGTTCAATTCCCCAGGACCCACGTTAGCCAGATGCACAAGGGGGCGCACCCGTCTGGAGTTCGTTTGCAGTGGCTGGACGCCCTGGCGAGCCCATTCTCTCTCATCACCACCTTGATGAATGAGGTTCAGATTCAGACTAGTTTCCTTCTGGTCTCACCAGGACAGGGTGCTGTCTGCATTCTTTTGGGCCCATTCTTTTGAACCTCTCTCTCTCCCTCTTTCTCTATCAAATAAAATAATAAAATATTTTTTAAAAATTAAAAATCTATAGTTCACCTCTCACATTTTCACTGCAAGAAATAACAAAAATAACACATCGTATTGTTACTGATTTTCCAGGGTTAAGTTCATTATCGCAGGATTGTGATAAATGAGAACAGTTGAAGGATGAGCAAAATTTTTATTGAAAATGAAAGAGAAGGTAAGTTCTCCTGCACAGAGAGGGATCTCAGAAAAATGTGTGTGGCCAGCCAGCATTCTAGAATGGGATTTTTACATATTGAGAAGAAGTTTAACTGGTAGATGCCTATATGTAAATTAGGCATTGAGTTTTGAATGAGCTTCATTGGTTAAGTTTAAATGTGTATAGAGGATCTTGATTGGTTGGTGGGTTGGGGAAAAGAGTTCAGACTCAGAAAGAGTCTGCTGGTGGGGAAAATGCTTGCCAAAAAAAATCCTTAGAAGAGGGCTGGGGAGATGGCTTAGTGGTTAAGTCATTTGTCTGTAAAGCCAAAGGACCACAGTTCGATTCCCCAGGACCCATGTAAGCCAGATGCACAAGGTGGCAAATGTGTCTGGAGTTCGTTTTCAGTGGCTAGAGGCCCTGGTGCACCCATTCTATCTCTCTCTGTCTCTCTGTCTCTCTGTCTCTCTCTCTCTCTCTCTCTCTCTCTCTCTCTCTCTCTCTCTCTGTGTGTGTGTGTGTGTGTGTGTGTGTGTGTGTGTGTGTGTCTACCTCTTTTCCTGTCTTGCTCTCTCAAATAAATAAAATTAAAAATAAATTTAATCCTTAGAAGGAAGAATGAGGAAGTAAAGAGAACAGAGGACCAGGCCTGATCACCATCTTGATGAATTAGGTTTAGATTCAGACTAGTTTCCTTCTGGTCTCGCCAGGACAGGTTGCTGTCTGCATTCTTTTGGGCCCATGTCCCTAAGTAACTCCCTACCAAAGAGGGCTGCCTCACTCCTAATCTGTCAATATCACATCTCATTTCTGTCATATCCTCTTCCCCTGTGACATCATGAGAGTCAAGGTTCACTTAAGCCTTGCTTGTTCTTTGCTGGGTTCCTCAGCGACACACCTGCCAGTCCCCGCCCTCGACCCCCGGTGGCTGTCAAGGAGGCGTGGAGCTTGATAACTGTGATATATCAAAGGACTGTCCACTGAGGTGTGGTGACTGAATAGGGATCCTGGTCTCAGGTGGGGACTGACAAGAGATCTGCCCTGTTAAGAAATGTGATTTGTTCCCTGGATTGAGGAACACGGAGATCCGATTTCCAGCTAGAGTCAGCCTCTCTCACCCCAGCTTTACTGTTCCTTCCCGGGGGCAAACCGTCCCCACGGTTGCCCGTGCACTGGCTTTTTGGGAGAGCTGCGCATGTCTGTCGGCTTTGGGCGTGATTTTGTGAATCCGTGTCTGTGATCACATCAGTAATGTAGCTGAGTGGATGGCGCTACCCCCCAGATTTTAAAAAGTGATTCTGTGGCGCTACCCCCCAGATTTTAAAAAGTGATTCTGTGGTCTGCTGTGCTCTCCCGTGCCATTCTGTGCTGGTCAAAGTTAACCGGGCAGGGCTGGAGAGATGGCTTAGTGGTTAAAGCGCTTGCCTGTGAAGCCTAGGGACCCAGTTTTGATTCTCCAGGTCCCACGTAAGCCAGATGCACATGGTGGTGCATGCATCTGGAGTTTGTTTGCAGTGGCCAGAGGCCCTGGCGTGCCCATTCTCTCTCTCTCTTTCTCTGTGTAATAAATAAAAATAAATAAGTAAGGTAACAGGGCATCTGCAGTATATTGACACAGATCCCTTTGTGAACCTGCAGTTCACAACCTGTGAGGACATTCAGTCCTCCCTGCCCTTGAAGGAAGCAAGAAAGTGATCTCCTCATGAGCAATCAGGCACTGGTAAGAGCCAGGCTTTGAGTGAGGCGTCTCCTGTCAGAGGGGCTGATCATCCATCCAAATGACAGACACGCATGGCCGGTTTCCCTCTTCACACCACCAGGACTGAGACGAGCTGATCGGGCCACTGGACTCAGCAGAGAATTCTGTTAGAACCATATCCTTAGGGACTAGCTTTTTCTGTTAAGTTCAGCAAGTGTGGCAAGTGGTCACAAAGCAGGGATCACATGGCCTAGGGCCCAGGGACTTTGTCCCAGAGGCCGGGCTGACCCTTCCTCTGTCTGTGTGGGAGTGGCTTCCCTAGGATTTATTTACCTCTGCTCTTCCAGTCTGGCTATGGTGGTTATCAGTTTAGGAGGTGGGAGGAAGCAGCTCGCACTCTGGGGGTGTCGGGATTCTAGGAGATCTGTCACTTAGCTCTCCACTCCCCATGAAGACAGAGGTGCCACCATGCCAGATGTGGCTGCTGGGTGAGCCTCAAAGGAGGGGCTGGGCACACTTCCATTGTTTCTGGACCATTCTCAGAAACAGATGTTTGTATTGCTGGACCCGAGGCCGTTGCTAACAGGGCAGGATCTCCTCCCCACTGGGCCACCCCTCCCTGCCTCTATGCACCGGCATGGCGTCCCAGGGCAAGTGGGAATGTTGCCATAGCAGCTGTTTGGAAGTCCTTTAAATATTCATGCTCAACTAGAGCCACAGAGACAGAGAGTACATTAGTGGTTTTCAAAGGTCTGGGGGAGAAGCTTTGTGAGCCACTTCTCACAGGAGTTTCTTGGGGGAATATTCTAGAATTATTAGGTAGTGATGGTTATCCAACATTATAGCTATACTTTTAAAAACACTGATTTATACTTGTCAAAATGGCTAGGGTGGAAAATTTCTATGTTATATAACTGTTATTTCAGAAAAGTAAAAAGTAAAAACACCAAAACCTAAATATTCAGTCTCATCTCCTGGAAGGGTTTACTTAATTCCTCATTCCTCACACACATCAGGTCCTAATGCCCAATTTTATTTCAAGATAAAATACACAGCTTACCATATACCATGCTTTACTTATATTTAATATGACCCTATGAAATCCCCATCTGGCTGAAAGTTAATGAGGTTATCAGGCCCTTGTGTGGCTCAGATACCCAGGTGTCTACTGGGAAGGGCTCTTGTCTTAACAAGAAACAGAGAAGCAGGATCTCTGCTCCCTGACGCCTGCTCAGAACACTTTGGTTCTATAAAGTGACTGTCTTTTATAAATATACATATTGACAGAGTTCTTGACATTTTGCCCAGATCTGGGGAGGAATAAAACCTTTCTAACCAAAATGGAATATACACAGAATAAAAGGCAAAAACAAACAAACAAAAGCCCCCCCAAAAGTCCAAGGACACAGAAAGAGATAAGGAATCTGCTCCACATTGACCCACGATGGCACACATAGGACTCATAGGCATAGATATAACTAAATTAAAATATGAATTTTCTACATGAAAGCCTGAAAATTTGCCTAGATCACAATATATTTTTTTAAATTAATGAGTAAGAGCTAGGGAGATAGCTCAGAGGGTGTAGTGCTTGCCGTATTAGCATGAGGGGCTGAGTTCAGACCCCAGCACCCGTGTAAAAACTAAACGCCGTGGCACGAGCCTGTACTCGGTGCTGGGCAGGCGGCGGCTTGATAACTGACTGGCCTAGCAGAATCAGCGAACTGTGGGTTCAGTGTAAGAACCTGTCTGAGAAACAAGATGGAGAATGACTGAGGAAGATACCAATTGTTGACCTGGGGCCTCCCTGCTCCTTACACATGTGCATGCACACCCCTGACACAATTCACTCACACACAAGCGTACTTTATGATCACACGTGCACGCACTCGATGAACATCTGCAAAAATAACTACTGAAGGTTAGTTTTCCTCTAAAATCAGCTTCTATATGATCTCGCTGCTATTATTATTGTTGTTGTTGTTGTTGTTATTACTTCGTAACTCATTTGATATCTCCCCACGCAGGGGTATGCTTTTGCTTATTGAACACTGGATAAGGAAAAACCAGAGCATATCTTCTGAATGTCCTTTGGGCGAATGCAGAGTGACCTGTGTTGGTTTGGCCAGATTTAGAGCAGACCTCAGTGATTCTTTGAGACCATTCGGTTCAAATATGTCACCAAGCAAAGAGAGCTGCGGCTTGCAAGGTGATTCCCAGAGCAGCCCAAGAAGGAGCTTATGGGGTGACATGTTCCCTGCGAGGCTCTGAGCTCAGCCTAGGTTGGAGCTCACTTTACCTCTCTTATTTGTGGCAAGGCCATTTGTTGTTCATGCCCTCAGTTTGCAAAGGCCAAATGAAGCACCATCATTAAAAAAAAAAATTAGAGAGACAGAGAGAGATAAAGAGAGAATTGGTGTGCCAGGGCCTCAGCCACTACAATCGACCTCTGGATGCTTATGCCACCTAGTGGGCATGTGCGACCTTGCGATTGCCTCAACTTTGTGTGTCTGGCTAACGTGGGATCTGGAGAGTCAAACATGAGTCCTTCCTTAGGCTTCACAGGCAAGCACCTTCACCACTAAGCCATCTCTCCAGCCCAAGGCACCACCTTCTTCAAGCAGTATGGCTGTGACAGGGAACAGGGGTGCTTTTTCCACATTGTCACCCTTTTTTCCAAAGTATGGTAACACTAGGAATTGAGATTTTTGAGGAAGATTAACATTCTTATATATTCTCAAAGTACAAGATAAAAAATAAAAATAACTTCCTGTGCATGGTTAGGTAGAAATTAGATCTTTCTCACTGACATGTAGTTGGATTCTCTTTTCTTTCTTTCTTTTTTTTTTTTTTAATTGAGTTCTCTTTCTGCATTACAGCTCCCAGGTGTCTGGTTGTTGGAGTTGGTGAATGCACTAACTTCTAACTTCCCTAACTTTACCTCAGGGAATGGACTGTGACATGGTGGCTTGGTCACATGAGCAACAGTGTTGGATACTTTAAGATTTAAAATCCTGAGCTAGAGTAAGACCCTACCTCGAAATACCAAAAAAAAAAAAAAAAAAAAAAATTTAACTCCATAACATTATTAATACTATCAATATAATAATTTAATAAATGTTCCTAGCAGACTTTGAGAGCAGTCACCTTTTCTATTAATTTTCTCTTTGTGTGATCTTTTCTTTGAATGACCTCTGTTGAATTATGAAAATGTGATTGTCAGTGTGAATTTTCTTGTGTGTCACTTCCTTAATATTTGCCTGGGGTCACCCCTGGGGAGGTCTGAGATGTCTCTACAGAGATTCTCTCCCCAGCTCCATCCTATCCCCGCAAAACAGGGCACCCAAGCAAGGAGAGCTGTAGCCTGAGGTGCTGAGGGGGGTCTAACCTGCACTCTCTGCCGCTGCACAGTTTGAGAGCCAGGGTCAAGTTCACCACTGTGGTCTTGGGAACAGCTTCTCCAAACCATAGCAGTTGAAACATCCAGCCGTCTCTCGTATGCCCTATATTCTTCCAGCGTGAAAATTGTGAGGATGACACGTATAACTGAAGCCTTGGGGGATCCTAAGCATGAGGTGGATTTTGTTTCTGTTTCCTTGTGTTGTGTTGTGTTGTGTTGAGACGGGGTCGCATGGAGCCCTGGATAAGCTCATGCTTGCTAAGCAGCTGGCCTTGAACTCTGACCTTCCTGTCACTAGGTTGCACCCATGGGCTGGGATGGCAAGGGTGCTCTCACCCTTAGCCTGCGCCTTAGGCACAGATTGTCATTTGTAAGGTCAGCTCAGCATTTGTAAGTCATCTAGACCTTCCTTGTGCACAAGTTCTTGCCTTACAGGGTGTAACTTTCCATCTGTCCATGGAGCATCATTAATGCTGGGCTGGGTCCATCCTCTTCTCCCTCCCCGTTGTAATAAGACTTTTCCCTTTGTTGCCTTGGCCCATTACAGGATCCACCCCTATAAACATATTTTCCCACCCGTTTTTCTTTGTGAGGCTTTGTGGCTTGTGAGGGATAAATGCCAGTGGGGGGGGGGGTTCCCAAGAACTCCTGTGCTGTCAGACTTGATTCATGTGGCAGCCGAGTGAGGGGAATGTCCTCGGCCACACAGAAGTACCATGCCAAATGTCTTGCTCACAGCACCCGGTGGCCACCTCTGAGCCTTCACTATGTTGATGGCCAGCCAAGAGGATTTCCTGGTTTTCCAGGCCTATTCCAAGAGGATTTCCTGGTTTTCCAGACTATTCTGCCATGTTCCATGTTAGTCGCCCGGACTTATGTTTGGCTTGGGAATAGGGTCTTTTACGAAGCGCCTCCAACAACCCACTTCCACATCAATCACCCCTGGCTTTTTTTTTTTTTTTTTTTTTGAGGTAGGGTCTCACTTTGGCCCAGTCTGACCTAGAGTTAACTATGTAGTCTCAGGGTGGCCTCGAACTCACAGCGATCCTCCTACTTCTGCCTCCCGAGTGCTGGGATTAAAGGCATGCGCCACCATGCCTAGCTACCCCTGGCTTTTTTTTTTTTTTTTTTTTGGCATATTGTTTAGACAATGAAAAATGTATGCTTCTGGCCAGACTCTTCTAAGTTGAAACCTGGGATTTGGAACTTGGGTTGTCCTTCTAGCTCTTTAAATGAATGCCTTGTTGGAAACTGCGTTGGCATAGTACAATGTTTCAGGTCATGGCAACATAAGGAACTATCTGAGTCATAAGAACGCATTTGCTCATTATTGCTAGGAGCTGCTGTGAGTCCATTTATGTATTTGGGGGGATTAATTTTTGCTTCTCAGCATCAAGTTTGATGTAAAATTATATACTTTTCCTAATAGTTCATCTACATTTCAGAATTTAGCCTCTGAAAATGATTTTTTTTTTTAATGATGCAATTTAAAGCTTTCATTTCACGGATAAGAAAACCAGAAATCCAGGACAGAACTTGCAAGCATTGACACTGCTGATGTTCTGAGCCAGGCGATTGCATAGTGTGGGGGCCGCCTGGTGACTTATAGGTTGTTCAGTAGCGTGTCTGTCTTCTACCCTTCAGATGCCAGGATTCTATGAGTTGTGACAAAAGTGTCTCCAGATCTTGTCCCATGTCCCCTACTAAAGGAGCACTGGGATGGAGGGAAGGATCTCAGGATAAGTCATGACCAACTCTTGAGTAGGACCCAGAGCTGGCGCTCCCAGATCTCCCCTTTACAACTGAGCAACATAATTAAGCTGTCAGTCCTGCAGAACTCACCGTCATGGTCAAGTTCATCCCGGCAGCTCCTCTGAGGAAGAGATGTATGCTCAGGAAGAAAGGAGCCAAGAAGAACTCAGAAGTGGTCCCTGTATCCCATTCTAGCATCTAACTAAGAGAATCTGGCCAGTGGTAGAGTGCCTCAGCTTCTGTGGGTCATCTTCCCTTCTCATGAAATGCTTCTGAAATCCGCGAGGTGGATGCACAGGGTGAGCAGATACAGGGAAAATGATACAAGAGTCAGGGAAAGCTCACTCAGCGTCAGCCCTCTGCAAAGGCACCCTGAGCCGCTTCAGCCACAGTGACTCATTCTCGTCTCTACTCCATCCTCCGTGGAAGTCCTGATCTATATCTGAGCTGTGACACATTCCCGATTTATACAACGGCCCTCCTCTCTCTTCTCTCGCAGTGACCAGTTTAGAGGACACACAAAGTAGCAAGTGTGAGGAGCATGACACGTGATAAGTGCCCTGGGATGTTGCCACTTTCTCATTGACAATGACAATCATAGTCCTACTAAGGACTTCAGAGAAGGGACATTAGAAATTTTCATGCTAAGCATGATTCTGGGGCCAGTTGTGAATCTGTGTTTCCCTTGGGTAATGAAAAGAATATTCTACTATTGGTGCTCTGGGTGGAAGCCACCCTTAACACTTGTCTACCAAACCATGGAGGCTACAGAACTCTGGTAGGTTGGCCCCAGGTACCTTAGTGCCAACTCAACTCTCTGAGTCTTTTGTTCCAGAACTCCTGTAACAGAAACTGGACTTTTATGCCAAATTACTTTCAGGTAGAAAAAAAAAAAAAAAAAGCACTAGGAACAGAGTTAATGAACTGAGGGAAAATAGTTGCTAGAAACTGGGGTTTTATTTCAATAAATCATTGCTGTAGAGAAAGCCATTTCAAAACCTTTCCTGTCCTATTTCTTTTTTTTTTTTTTTAATTCTTTGAATGAACAGTATTCTCTGTGTTTCTGACTTATTTCTTTCCCAGCCACCTAGTCATAATCCAAAGGGAAAAACAAATTAGATTGATTCTGTGAGTGATATTTCATTGCCATGTGAATTCAATACTGTTTTCTGCCCGATTGGAGAGGAACATTCTGGAAATTTTCCACCAGAAAAAAAAAAGTAGGATTTATTTCTACAGTTGAAAATTTCTAGGAAAAATATACAGCAGCAAATTCAGAGGGAACAGGAAAGAATCTTGATGTTCACTAATACCAATGTGCATTTCTTTTTTTAAAAAAACAGAGTTGTGTGTCTGATGTGTGTTTTGTGCGTGTGTGCACACACATGCGCACACACTCCACGGATGTCATCTTCGTTCTTCATTCACCAGGCCAGCTGGCCTGCAAGACTCCAGGAAATGCTCCTGTCTGTACCTCTTATCTCACAGTCAGTTTGTGGGGATTGCAGGAGTCCACGGGGACTTGCATCTTCCGTGTGGAGTCTGGGGATCTGAAGTCAAGTACTCAGTCTTATGTGGCAAGTACTTTACGCACTGGGCCACGTCCCCGACCTCCCAGGTTGCACTGCAGAAGGCTGTTCTCCTATGGCAAGGGTTGGGGTGAGAGGTGCATCTGTCTGCCAAGGCACTGCTATGTGAGGGAAGGAGCTGGCACATTGGAGAAGCAGTATTCCCCGCCGGGTGCTCCTGTTACAACTGAGGCTTCCCCTGTCTCCTCTGCCTCCTCTCCCCATGCATCTTCAGATGGGCAGTGGGGATCATGTCAGCCACTGGCCATCACAGCAATGCTGTGAACAGTTGGAAAAGAGCTCTGTCTTAACCAAAAGAGCATCCTTCCTCCCAGGCCAGCTCCTCCTCAGCCTGGGCCCATGTCTCATCCATTGTCCCACTTCACCACCTATAGTCTTTCCCCCTCGCCGATGGCTGCCCCCTTGCCAACCCAAATTGAGAGCCTCCTCTTTTCCGTCTCCCACAGGCAGCCAGTGGCTGCAAACTGAGAAAATCCCACAGTGGGGGGGAGAGGAGAGATGCCACTTAGAAAGCAGGGGCATCCATCAGGATCCTGACAGGAAAAGATGTCACAGCCAAATTGGGTATTTTGGGAAAAATTTAATAAAAGGACAATTTACTAAAGCATGGATAGGGTGTTAAAAACAAACTAAAAGGGCTAGGATAGGAGCCCAGGGCCACTAATAGATCCCCACCACCCCCTTCCCAAGGAGAAGGGGAAGGGGTAGGGAGTGAGTCTGGAGGGCACAGAAGAAAATTGGTCCGCCCAGCTCAAAACAATCTTCACACAGCCCTCCCTCCTCCCTGGGTCTTCTGCGTCTCCTTGCCTACAACCCACTGTGCCGTCTCTCTTTGTCTTTGGAGAGAAATAGCAAACCTCACTGATCATCCGCCGCCCCCCACCCGCCGGGCTGTGGTCCAGCTAACTTGTTCTTCCATACTGTAATAACGGGCAGGAAAGCTACAGGCGATTTCAAATCATCTCTTTGGCTGCTGACAACATGAGGTTTGTTCTGCCATTAGCGTGACACAGGCCTGGAGGAGTGAGGCCCCCGAGTTCACCTCATTTCATCTGTTCTCCTCAGTGCAGACCATCTTTCTCAGCAGCCCTGGCCTGACAGTTCTGGCTACATGGGACAGAGTGCACAGTGACATCTTTGGCCCATGTGCCGGCCAGGTTGTTAAATACAGATTCCCTTTGGTGTGTAGAATGTCACCCTTTTTGATCCTTTGAGTAAATATTTGGAAAATCGTTTTGTCCGAAGCACTGCCAGTGCTAAGAGACCTCCAGGAGTCGATTCCACCCCAACGTTCTTCACCAGGCTCTCTATACATTCTGCCCCCCCACCCCGAATTCAAACCAGGAGGTATCAGAGCTTTTGCCTCTGATAAGAATAGCACTGGGTTGTGTTGCACATAAGCATCCTAAGGACAAAAGTAGCTAGTGCTTTCATCCCAGCATAGCCAGAGTCTTAGGTTCATTGCTTTCCACCTTTTAGAAAACAGGAAAGCATAAATCAGTAAAAGAAAGAGGGGGAAGAAATTTCCCAGCTTCTTTCTGCCTTACCTGTAGCAGTAACAGCAATTTATAGAGAAAATGAAACAAAATCTAGAGAGTATTTATATGTACATTTATCTGTGAGGTAAGTTATTAGGGCTGTGAGATCAGTCCCCTCCTGAGAGACAGCTCCTTGGCTGGTACTAGGTCTCAACCCCAGCATGGGGTTTCCGGGAGAAATCATAAGTCTTTACAGTTCATAGTTTTAGGATCCCTGTTATACCAGCACATAGCAGGCTAAAGAAAGAGAATTGAGAGTTTGAAGGTAGCTTGAATTACATTCAGAGGCCCTGTCTGGAAGGAAGGAAGGAAGGAAGGAAGGAAGGAAGGAAGGAAGGAAGGAAGGAAGGAAGGAAGGAAGGAAGGAAAAGGGAAAGGGAAGGAAAGGAAAGGAAGGGAAGAAGGAAGGGAGGGAAATGAAGGAAGGAAGGGAAGGAGGGAAAACCAATGAGAGAGGTTTGATTTGAAGAATGAGGTTTGTTTGCCTGAAGGCATCTACTCTTATACCCTGAAGAGTGTTCATTAGATAGCTTCTGTTTGTAAGATGGCCAACTGGGTTTCAGACTCTGCGGGTCAGGGTCCTTTGGGGAGCAGAGCTAGAATGAATGTGTTTGTTAGGTTGATTCATACAATATATGCCGGGCAGTCCAACCATGGCTGTCTATGCACTAGAGAGGCTGAGAACGCCGTAGCTTCTCAATCCACAATGCTAGATGCCTCAGCAATCCCAATCTGGAAGTGAAGGCCTAGAGGCTTCCTGGAGTGTTGCTGGTCTGCAGTCCATGTTGCAGGGCTGAAGAACCTGGGTTCTGTTGTGAGCCAAGAATGGCAGCCCCAGGGTAAGTATGCTGAGCAGCAAGGAGCAGATGCTGGCAGGCAGAAGCAGTGCTGCTTCTAGAACCCTCCGGACTCCTTTGTACCTATCTAGGCTGCTGCTAGAAGACACTGCTCACTCCCCTCTTGGGCCAGTTAATCCTTCCAGGATACACCCCCAGAGACCTGACTAAAGGCACACATCTCACTTGATTCCTGGTCTAGTCATTGACAGTTGAGATTAACCATACACAGTCCGTGTGGTCTTTTTCTGCCTCTTGGAGTCCACACTCACTGTTCCTGGAGGAGAGTCGTCTGAAGTAGAGGGTGTAAATGCAACACCGTCTTCAGCAATTGAACTGTTGAACTTGTGTATGTCCTAACTTTACCTCTTTGGGCCTCAAGTACCTTATCTATAAATAGCATGGAGCACTGGCTATTTTCCTGGAGAGCAATATGGAAAAGCTTAGCATTTTCCTGGTGCTAAAATACCAGTGGTCATACTTGTATCCAGCCTCTACTGAGACTTGAGCAGGGATCTTTATGGCCTTTAGAAGTCAGATCAATCAGACATACAAGGAAGCAGGATGGTGAATTTCATGTCACCACCATGCCAGCTCCAACTGCTAAGTGATTGAGTAGCCAGTCCTGTTTGCAGAGGGCTGCAAAAGTTGTGAATTAATGGTGCACCTACCAAGAGGGTCATTGTATTGTCAGCCTATCAATAAACCACACCACAGATTTTAATAATAGAGCAGAACAGTTGCAAAGGACTTGTTATAATCTATCAAGTCAATAATTTACAATTTTAGAAAAATCCCTAAATACAAATTTACACAATTTTGAGTTGTTTTACAGCTTATCCAACCATTAACATAAATTTTAAAAGTCCCTTATAATAATCTTAATCATACCCTGTGCTTTTTTTTTTCAAGGGCTAAAATATATTTTAGCATGCTGAGCCACAGCAGCATAGGCAAAAATGACTCCAGAGCATTTCATAAAACTTGCCAAGGCAACCATAAATATGTTCACTGTGAGGTCTGTCTGTGTACAATTTATATGCAATAGGTTGGACTTGTGCCAAAGGATTTATGTCCATTGTCTGCCTCATCTTCTCAGGTAGACAGCTGTGGGAAGAGGGGGAAATGCTTAGGACATAGACTCAGAGCTAGCTTTGAACCCCGTTTCTCATACCGTCTTAGTGAGGTCTTAGGGAGCCATGCCACTTCTGTGAACCTCTCTCCCAGCATGGTTACAATGCAGAGGTAAGCCATTCTTAACAAGTACATGGTGAACCTGTACCACCCACGCGAGCCCGAGACTGAGTGTGAGAATCCCCCACCTCTGCTGCCCCCTCTCCCAGGATCCAGCACTTACAACACGCCTTCCTTCACCTTTCCTGTAAATTCAAGTACCACCACCTTGCTCTCACCCAGCAAACCCGACTCTGTCCGTGTTGCCCAGCCTAAGAGATTCTAGAAGAAGGTTACCACCCAGAGTAGGTTGCTTGGAAAACACTTCCATCCTTTGCTCTGATTCATTGTTAGGTATAGAGCTCCTTTCCTCATTCTTCATCTCTCCCTTCATCTCCAGAATCTTCCCAGGAAAGAGCTCATTTCTGTATATTTCCATTTTTTCGATGTAACCCCCAACTTGAAAGCAGGATCTGCAGGATTGGGTGCCAATGGTGTGAATGCTGCTGCTGGTGATATTGGGGCTGTAAAGAGAAATAAGAGACAGGATTCTGCAAGGCGTCCAGTCTTAGCCTTTTGAAAATGAGGCTTTTTCTTACTGTTTTATCTGCCACATGTAATCTCTAAAACGGAACACCAGCCCATCTGAAAGCTTTGTTGTTATCATGAGCTGCGTGCCACCCAGATGCAGCCACCCTAACCTTCACCTTCTGGGGAAAATTCATTGCTGTCTCCGGACTCCATATTTAAGGGCAAATGTTTCTTATCATGAGTGAGACTTTATTAAATCAATTCTCCCTGAGTGGAGGTCACCAGAGCCCTCTTCAGTGCTTCCCGAGGGCTCCTTGCTGCCTGGACTGTGTCATACATGGGTGGATGGCGTCACAACAAGATCTCCAGTACCTGAGTGAACGTCGACGTGAATCTGTGTTACATCCTCCTCCTCATGTTTAGTGTGTCAAAACTAAACATACTAGCTGGAAGGTTGTCAGGGTTTGCCTGTCCAATAAAGCGTGGTTTTGTGTCATCTGTGTTTATGCTTTCAGTGGCAGGGTACATCAAATTCAAATGTCACTCTGGAACAACTGTGACCTAGTGAAATTATCTTGAGTCTCCTGCTTTTAAAAACTATTTCCCACATGAAATAAATATTGGCCACCTTACTCAACCATGCAGGTTTATTGATTCTATAAACTGTTAAATGAATACATTAGACATTACACTCAAACACACTCACTCTCATGCACTCCCATGCATATACTTAGGCATATACACAATCATGTACACATAAATGCATATATATATATATATATATACATATATATATTTACATATATATATACTTATTTTCATATACACATGTGTGTATGCAATCCTAATACTGTCATATGCACATGAACATACATACTTATTCATACATTCATGCATTCAAACTCACTTTCATGCACATATATACATTCATGTAAACACATACCATGTGTGTCTATATATGTCACCTCAATACCAGGACATTGTTCTTCAGAAGGAAAAATGGTCTCCAAACAATTGCTGTTTTCTTTTAATATTAATTTTCCAGTGAGTATAATTTTAGTAGAAATTCAAAAAAATGCCCATTCAAGGACAGAGAAATGACTCCACATGAAGAATTGGTTTGGATTCTATTGTGGGAAGTTTATATATCCATAATATGAAGAAAAGGGATAGGAGGGGGAAAAAGCTACCAACTAAATATACACAAAGGAATTGTACTGCTGTTGGAAAACAAGGTACTGCGTCTGATGGTCCTTCCAAAGGTGAGCACTGAGCCCGACTTCACGGTGGAACTCGAGAGTTTCCCTCTTGAGCTGCACAATAGTCAGAAGCCCCCTTGGTTGCTGTGGTCCTTTGCAGTGCTGGGGGAACCAGGGGTCATGCGCCTGCTAGGCAAACACTGGACCACTGAACCACACCCCCAGTCCTGCTACTTCTGTTTCAACAGCACAGAAAGGTTCTTTCCTGAGGTACCCGAATCTCAAAGAAAGCCATTGTTTTCCAGAATGTCACGCTCCCGCTCCTTGTGGTTTGGACTGGCGCTGGAGCTTGAGAGATTCCCTGAGAATGAGGCCAGCATTGCCTATGGGCAATAGCTCTCCCGATGTGATTCTTGGGCCAGCATCATCCACATTGGTGGAAAGTGGTTAGAAATGCCCGCTGTTGGGCTTCATCCCAGACCTGGATCAGAAACTGTGGGAGAGGAATACACGCTGTGTTCCATCGCAGAGGTTAAGTCTTAGGGAACTGAAACTAAAGAGCTGGAGAGATGGCTCAGCAGTTAAGTGTCCTCCTAGCGTAAGCACGAGGGCCTGAGACCTCCTGAGTTCGAGTCTCTAGAATGCAAGTAAACTGCTGGCTATGCCCATGCACATCTGCAACCCCAGCTGAGACTGGGAGCAGAGACTGGAGCATTGCTGGGGTTTGCAGACAGCAAGTTTCAGAATCAGTAAGAGACTCTATTGCAAGGAAAAGCGGGCGTGTGGGTGATGGAGGAAGATACTCAGAGTTCTCTGGATTATACATGGGGCAGCACATGCACCATGATCATATACCCTACCCACAGAAAGAAAGAAAGAGAGAGGGAGAGAGGGAAGGAGGGAGAGAGGGAGGAAGGAAGGAGGAGGGAGGGAAGGAGGGAGGGAAGAAGGAAGGAAGGAAGGAAGGAAAACTAAAAGGGAAGGAGGGAGAAGGGGAGGGAGGAAAAGAAGAGGGGAAGGAAGGAAAAGAAGAAAGGAAGGGAAGGAGAGAGAGAGGGAGGGAGGAAAAGAAGGGAAGGAAGGAAGGAAGGAAGGAAGGAAGGAAGGAAGGAAGGAAGGAAGGAAGGAAGGAAGGAAGGAAAACTATGATTAAGAAAACATATACTTCCCTTGTGTGCCTCTATGGAATCAGTTCCCTACAACCTATGGTTACATTCCAACAACAACAAGGACAAAATGTCCAGGAGTTCAGGTTGGGGGTCAGTTGCCTTCTGAAAGCTGACAGAATTAAGGATCTATCTTCTATCCCTTTTGTAACGAGAACTTGGTGCGTCAGTCAGGTTGGAGAAGCATCCTGTTGGTGTTGCCAGGATGGAGAAAGCCGGCTGTACTGACCCCTCCACTGGGGTAAAAGAAGGTTCCATCAGTCAGTTGGCTAGCTGCCACCCACACGTGCCACGCCGTGGTGAGAGCAGAGCCGCCTGTGTCCTGTGGATGTGCATGCTGTTCTGCGACAGGCTTTCCCCTGCGGGTTCTGAAGCAGCTCTGTCTTTGGTTCTTTCCCTTAATCTCAATATTGTCTCATACTTAGCTTTCCTAGGTAGAGAGTGTATTGCTCATCAGCATTTAAAATATTTGTCTCGCCAGGCATGGTGGCGCACGCCTTTAATCCCAGCACTCGGGAGGCAGAGGTAGGAGGATCGCCATGAGTTCGAGGCCACCCTGAGATGACAGAGTTAATTCCAGGTCAGCCTGGGCTAGAGTGAGACCCTACCTCGGAAAACCAAAAAAATAAAAATAAAATAGAATATTTGTCTTTCCATCGACTGCTTCGTTATCCCCCATGTCTAGTCACGTGGCCGCTGCTCACACCCGCACACGCACGTCTAGAGGACACAACTCTGCCGTCTCCTGGGACACCCTTACATCCAGCAGTCCACACACTCACACATACTGTGCCACGAAAGTGTAAGGTGCACACTTTCACCCTTAACTTCATGGCTCCCAAAGAAAAGAAGAAAGGGAAGGAGGGAGATGAGGGAGGGAGGGAGAGAGGAAGGAAGGAAGGAACGAAGGTAAAAAGGAAGGAAGAATGGAGAAAGGGAGCTAGCTGGCTGTTGGCCTTGTTAAGCATTGTTTGACAGGTGGAGAAATTGTGACAGCATTTACTGTCACACAGTCCTTCAGTGTCACTGGCAAGTTGGCTGTAATTTAGTATCACCCCACCCATGCTCATGCAAGCACCCCCTGATTGAACTCAGCAGGTCACAAAGGAACAGAAACAACAAAAGGCCCCTCCTAGGTATATTGCATTGTCTGCGTTGTTCATTAGCTATTCACTCACCTATTTCCCCGCCGCCTTCCCCCGCAGCTCCCCCAGCCCGGCCACCCTCCTGCCCTCACCTGCCGCCAGGCTCTTAGCCAAGAACTTCGTGTGTTTTCTCATTTGATCGTCCTGACCGCTCCTATGGCCCCAAGGTCCTGTTGCCACCTCCATTGTACTGAAAAGGATACTGAGGCAGAGAAATGGAGTGACCTGTCACAACGTGGGTGGGTGACTTGGACATTCCAAGAGGCCAGTCAGCCCTACTGCTTCCCGCCTTTGTGCATAGCCCTGTCCTGTCCCCTTGTCCTGTCCTTAGGGCCTGGCAGCCGCCATGCAGGTCTCATTCCTCATCATCTTCATGGATTCTCTCCTGGTCCCCACTGTTCCCTAGCACAGAATTCTTTTGTCCTACTCTGTTATGTTTTTTTTTTTTTTGTATTTTTTTAAGAATTGTTCTTTTTTGTTGTTTGTTTAGTTTTACTTATTTATTTGAGAGCGACAGAGAGAGAGAGAGAGGGAGAGAATGGGCGCACCAGGGCCTCCAGCCACAGCAAACGAACTCCAGACGCGTGCGCCCCCTTGTGCATCTGGCTAACGTGGGTCCTGGGGAATCGAGCCTCAAACCGGGGTCCTTAGACTTCACAGGCAAGCGCTTAACTGCTAAACCATCTCTCCAGCCCAAATATTTTATTATTTATTTATTTGACAGGGAAAGAGGGAGAGAGAGAGGGAGAGAATGGGCACACCAGAGCCTCCAGCCACTGCAAACAAACTTTAGATGCCTGTGTCCCCTTGTGCTTCTGGCTAACTTGGGTCCTGGGGAATCGAACCGGGCTCCTCTGGCTTTGCAGGCAAATGCCTTAACCGCTATGCCATCCCTCCAGCCCCCTATTCTATTATATTTTTAATTTTTTTGTGTGTGGGGGGGTAGGTGGACTCACCTGATAAACTGCAAGTCCCTGGGAGATTGCAATCTTTATTAAACTCTACAACCCCATGGCACATGGTCCAGATTAAGAGATTAATTACAAGGTAAAGATAGATTGCTGACCAGGATGTTTGCCTGCTAAAATAGTTTCAGGGGTGTTCAAGTGTCTGTCTGGGAGAGTCACTGGCCATTGTTCTGTCTCTCTCGACTACAATTTTTAAATCCAGGTAAGATGGACTGTGCCCAATGCTCCAATTAGAGGACATGCAAAAAAGGAAGTTTGGGAGTTTACCTAGAAGTCAAGATTTAAAAAAAAAAAAAAAACTCTATGTATGCCAGAGCCCAGGAGGGGCCACGATGGCACATCTTGTGGTCCTAGGCACCCAGTGACAGCACCATGATAAAGCTTCCATCGGCGTTCTAGTCTTTGAGGAAGCTGGTTGCATGCAGTGCAAAAGGGCCCACCAGCCAAGTTAGTGTCTCAGTTACAGCTGAAGACGGGGGGGGGGGGGGGCCCTCTCCACACAACGAACACTTGCTCCAGACCCAGCATGCGAGGAAGCCTTTCAGGTTCTCAAATCTAGGAGTCAACCTTTCTAATTAGGTGCCTTTCATCCAGGGCTTCCAAGGCCCCTTGGCCACCAAGGGAGGCTTCCCTCTGGGGCTCCTCTGAGGTCTCAGCCTCCAGCCAGAGGGTTGGCATGGTTGGAATGCAGACACAGGCTTTAATTTGATGCTGCTGGGGTGCGTTTTCCTTCTCACCAAATGCATATGATGAAGTCAGTGGCATATTCACATCTACTCGGCACTTGCCTCCCTGGCTGGAGCTGCTCCTCCGCTCACAGTTAAAGAAGACACAGGGGGAGAGCACCTTCTTAATGACCCTCTGCCCTGGAACCTGCCAGTCAGCCGCGACCTTGTCTCCTGCAGCCAGCAGGGGCCTCGCTGTCAAAGACTGAGGACAGTGGAGGGAATTATCGGGTCAGGAGCTGGTCCCTGGGGAGGTGGCAGGAGAGCTGCTGCCCCACTTGTTCCTTTCCTCTAGCTGGGCTTTCACTGAACCCCTCTTCTTACCAGCATGTCCCTGTCTCCCCGCAGGCTGTCTGTTCCCATCAGATGGCAACAGTAAGCTTGGGGCTCACTGGTACTACATGAAAATGGCACTGCCTCCTTGCTGTTTTGAATTTTTAATTTTTTTGTTACTTTTATTTATTGATTTGAGAACAACAGAGAGAGAAAGAGGCAGAGAGAGAGAGAGAGAGAGAGAGAGAGAGAAAGAGAGAGAGAGAGAGAGAGAGAGAGAGAGAGAGAGAGGGAGAATGGGTGCTCCAGGGCCTCCAACCACTGCAAACGAACTCCAGACGAGTGCGCCCCTTGTGGATCTGGCTAACGTGGGTCCTGGGGAATCGAGCCTTGAACCAGGGTGGTTAAGCTTCACAAGCAAGCGCTTAAGCCATCTCTCTGGCCCCTCCTTGCTGTTTTTTATGCAGACTCAACAGTGTCTCTGTCCTCTGGGCCTCCTTCCTATCCCTGTCCCTTATGGTCCTGGCACTGGTACTGGGCAGAATGTGTGACCAGCATAAGCTTAATGGATGAACATGTGCACTGGTGAATGGAGGGCCTTTTGGAGGCACCGATGGAGAAAGAATTGGGTTATTTATGGCTAGTTACTGGACTGGCTGTCTTTCACTTTCTTGTTGTGGAGATCGTAAGACTTGTTAAGGGACCAGATATTTGGGACCAAGACACAGGCATGAATGATTTCTTTGTTCTTTTTTCTTCCACTCCCTCTTCCTCTGTTTTTATGTGGGGTGGAATGGGAACACAGGTTAGTGCAGCCATCCATTAACTGTTTGTCAGGCTTCAAGTATAATTAAATTTATCTAGCACCTCAAGTTGTAGATGAAACTATTTCAGGTTCCAACCTCTTGACCCCAAGGCTCCATGTCATGCCTTTTCTATGCATGAGCTCCTAGAGAACTCTTCTTTTCTTCCTCCCTGGACTATGGCTGCACAGTTCCAGGCAGTAGAAATAGCCCAGTTCAGGGCTGGAGAGATGGCTTAGCGGTAAGTTGCTTGCCTGAGAAGCCTAAGAACCCAGGTTTGACTCCTCGGAACCCACATAAGCCAGGTGCACAAGGTCATGCGTGGGCACAAGGTCACACATGTGCTCAAAGTGGCACACACATCTGGAGTTCAATTGCAGTGGCTAAAGGCCCTGGCATGCCACTTCTCTCTCTCTCTCATAGAAAAAAAAGAAATAGAACAGTCCAGAAAAAAGAAAAAAGAAACATAAGCAGGGTGTGGTGGTGCATGCCTTTAATCCCAGCACTCGGGAGGCAGAGGTAGGAGGATCACCATGAGTTTGAGGCCACCCTGAGGGCTACCTAGTGAACTCCAGGTCAGCCTGAGCTAGATTAAGACCCTACCTCAAAAAAAAAAAAAAAAACAAAACAAAACAGAAAAAGAGAAAGAAAAATGAAGGAAGGAAGCACAGAAGGGAGGGAGGGAGGGAAGGAAGGGGGGAAGAGTGAGTACAGACTTCAGTAGTGTGCAGACCCCTCCCCTGGCTTTCTTAGGTAAGGCTCCCAAGCCTTTCTAGAATCCAGCCTCCCCAGTAGGTTCCGAGAAGGGCGTTTGCTGTCTCTCCAGCAGGCTAAAGATTGGTCGGCTGGGGAAGGCTTTATACTAGCTCTCCTGCCCTCTGTCCCCAGCAGCCGTGAAAGGCCCGCTCGTGCCGTCACCCCCTCTGGTTCTGTGCAGGGCTTACCCGTGCCTGCTATTTCAGGATCACAATTACTTCCTACGAGCTGCGCGTTTGATAGCACTTGGGAGCTGGCAAGGACAGGGTTCCCGTAAGGCACTTCTATGACTCAAGCGGACAGAAAGCACACATGCCTGAAAGAGTTACACCTAATTATTAGGGGTCATGGATGTCGCCCTCTTCATTTTTGATAACGAAGTTGTTTTCTTGGGGGTCTTTTGCCAGACTCCGTAGTGGACACGATAACAGACCAAGACACAGGCATGATTTCTTTGTCCTTTGTTCTAGTCCTGGGTTCTGTTTTAGCTAGGTCAAAGGCCAGAAGTAGGGAGATAGAAATTCCTGGAATTAGGAAGAACCCAGCAGTGAGGTACTGAAGACTGCAAAGCAAGCATCCTGCTGGGAGCTGGAGCCTCCTTTCTATGAGAAATCAGGCTCCAGAATCAAAAAGAGCTTTCTCCTTATTTTCTAAGCCAAACAGGGGCCCTTTGGTCTTGAGTCTCACTATGTAGCAACAGATCTGTTATTTAATTCCACAGTCATTATATGAGTGTGCCTTGTGGGAAATGAGCCCATTATTATAGTAAGTGGCATGCAGGAGAGATGACTTAGCACTTAAGACACTTGCCTGAACATCCTAAGGACCCAGGTTCAACTCCTCAGATCCCACATAAGCCAGACGCACAAGGTGACGTAAGCTCACAAAGTCACACATGGACACAAGGGGGCGCATGTGTCTGGAGTTCGACTACAGTGGCTGGAGGTCCTGGCATGCCAATTCTCACTTCTCTGTCTCTCTCACTAAAAAAAAAAGTCAGTCTGTTGGGCTTGCCTCAAGAAAAAAATAGTAAGTGCTAAAAATCCAAATGGAGTATGTCTAAAAGAATTATAACTTCGGAGTTACTGTAACTCTCAGAAGTTCCTTCAGTGCTGTTTTATGTCCAACTCCCACACCCCCATAATGAGGATCGACCCTTGGGCCTTGCTCATATGGACAAATATTCTACCATTGAGCTATATGCAAAACACTCATTTTACTTTTTTTTTTTTTTTTAGTTTGAAATGGGATCTTGCTAACTTGCTCATGCTGGCCTTGAACTTACTCTGAAACCCAAGTAGGCCTTGAATTTGCAATCCTGCTGAGGAGCTAAGATTAGGGAGCTGCACCACCAAGCCCACTTCCATTTTCTTTTGAATGGGAATTTCCTGTTTCTAACATAGCACCTTTCCTCCTCAGGATTCAGATCACCCCAACTGTCACCACCCAGTATTTACCAAAAATAAGTCAGTGGGATTGGAAACTGGAAGGTCATGGTTTAACCACTTGCTCCTATAAAAATTGAGTGACGTTGGCCAAGCATGGTCTGCCCCAAGTCACTGGGTAGGAGATAATTTAGAATACAGTGACTCCTAGATCAGGAGAGGAAGGGGGAAAAGGGGGAGAGGATCAGTGATCAGCTGTGAGGGTCCTTAGGCAATGGACTGGGTTCCATGTGACAGTAGCTATTGTTTTCTGAGGACCTGCCTGCGTCAAGTGCTTTGCTTGATAATCATGTAAATCCTTTAAGGTGACACGTGGCAAGGCCTTGCAGCGCAAGGTGCACAGAAACCAACAATATGTCCCCAGCTTGTGCAAAGAGAGAGGACCCCATTATGTAACTCACCTGGCAAGGAAGGTGGGAGCTGTTGGCTCCATCTGCCTCTCCATCAGTTGGTAGTAGACATGACAGGACTAGAGGAGAGAAGCTGCTTGCTAATTCGATGACCCAAAGCAGTTACGGGGACCTTCCGCACAAGTACAGGTGGGCATCGCGGTCCTCCCCATAGCACGGTCCGTTCCCAGGGCAGTTACCACACGCTGTGTGGAGTTTCTGATGTCACAAGCTGGCTGTTTCTGCACATGTCCATTCTTAAATTCATTTTATTTATTTATTTTACTTGAGACAGACAGAGAGAGAGAGAGAGGATGTGCACACCAGGGCCTCCAGCCACTGCAAATGAATTCCAGACACATGCGCCACCTTGTGCATCTTGCTTATGTGGGACCTGAAGAATCGAACCTGAGTCCTTAGGTTTCCCAGGCAGCGCCTTAACCGCTAAGGAATCTCTGCAGCCCTGCACATGTCCATTTTTGAAAAGCCAGTTCTAAGACTTTTCCTGAAAAACTTGGTTATTAGAGGAATATTTTAAAAAACAAACATTTTTATCTATTTGAGAGAGACAGAGTGAGTATGGGGGTGCCAGGGCCTCCGGCTACTGCAAAGGATGCATGAGCCAGTTGGTGTATCTGGGGAATCAAACCCTAGCTGTTAGGATTTGCAAGAAAGCACCTTTAACCCCTGAGCCATCTTTCCAGCCCCTATTTGAGGAATTCATGTCTGTGTTTATCTAGGCTTTAACTAGTTTAAAAAGGGTCATTTAGCTCCATTTTACAGACGAGGAGACCATGCTTCAACAACATGTTGCTGGTCACAGCGCCATCAAGAGCCAGGAGTAGACTTAGTTGCCTCAGTAATAACAATACAGTAATATAGCTAATGTTACAAGCACATCTTATATAGCAGGCACTATTGAAAGGCACAGTTGTCTGCTCTGTAATCATCACAGAAAGGCCAGCTAGGCCAGCAGCCTTCTTGTGAACAGTTTGAACATGTGGTGCAAAGAAGGTTAAATCCATAGACACACATTAGTGAATGATCCAGCCAGAACTCAAACTCAGGAACCCATCCCCAGAGCCTGGGCCCGCCCCCCACCCCCCAGGCATCTTGCCATGCTCCACCTAAGTCACAGACAAGAAACTGACACTGAATGTCACTGACACTGGAATGGATCTTCCAGGAATGCCTCAGAATCCCATAGCCCACTTCACGTCAGACCAAAGACACCTGTCTGAGGATGCCACAACACAAGCATATCCATTTGAAATAAGTTCTCTAACAGAATGAGCTAAGAGGTGGAATATCTTCTAAATAAGCCACTGCCAGAGTTCCAGTCCGGTCTGACAGACTGCCCCTGAGATGTGTCCGTCTGCATGCTCAGGGCCCGGCCAACTCTCTCCTAAGCCTGCTAATTGGGTGTGAGGGGCCCTGCTTCCATAGCTGCCTGCCATTTGCAGTGCCTCACAGGGAAGGGGTTTTTTCCCTCCCTATGTTTTGTGCTTTCTCTCTCCTTTTTCTAGCACGTTGGTCCTTGGCTGGACTTGGCTGGTGACAGATGCACTGTTGATGAAGAGCTTTAAGGAATCTTCTAACTCCCTTCTACTCCCCGAAGCACTTCTTTATTGCGCACATCTCATTACCAGGCTCCATTCTCTGGTCTTGCACATGCTCCCTCACCCTTAGCTTGATTATGCCACCACTTGTCACCTCTCCTAGCCTGCCTTTCAATAATGCAAATCTCCCCTCTGACGGAGGTGGCGGCGTGGCCGCTCATTATTTGCTGTCTGGCGCCACATGAACTCACCTACTGACACCATTGAGTCCTGTGTGCAGAAACTGACTCACCCACCTCGTGCCCTCAGCAGTGCCTGGTTTCCCTCCACCCCCGCCTCGGAACTGACTCACCCCACCTTGTGGCATCCTGGGTGCCCTCTCCCCCACCCCGAGAGAGAGCCTGGTCTAGACCACAGCCTGGCAATTGGCCTTGGAAGGTCACTGGAGTACCTGACCCTTGCATCCCAGGCTCCAGGTAGAGAGAATGATAGTTATGACAGTTGTGATCCTTTGACAGAGCAAGTGTAAGGAGACCAAATAGAAAACAGAAATGGGACATCCTTTGTAAGCTACAAGGGTGATAAAACATACTTGTAATGAACAAGATACGGTGGTAGTGCTGGTTGGCTGATCATGTGACCTTGTCAATAAACAACAGATACCAGGGATCTGGAGAGATGGCTTACTGTTTAAGGCACTTACCTGCAAAGCCAAAGGACCTAGGTTCAACTCCCCAGGACCCACGTAAGCCAGATGCACAAGGGGGCCCGTGCATCTGGAGTTTGTTCACAGTGGCTAGAGGCCCTGGCATGCCCATTCTCTCTCTCTCTCTCCCCCCCCCCCCTGCCTACTTCTCTTCCTCTTTCAAATAAATAAGGAAAAATAATTTTTTTAAAAAGAAAAGAACAGACACCGGGGAGCCAGTGGTGCACGCCTTTAATCCCAGCACTTGGGAGGCAGAGGCAGGAGGACCCCCGTGAGTTCGAGGCCACCCTGAGACTACATAGTGAACTCCAGGTCAGCCTGGGTTACAGTGAGACCTTACCTCAGAAAACCAAAAAAAAAAAAAAAAAAAAGAATAGACACTGGGGAGATGGTTTAGTGGGTAAAGTGTTTGCCATGCAAACATGAGGACCTAAGTTTGGCACCCCAGTACCCACATAGAATGTAATGCAAGGTGTGGTGGAGCATGCCTGTTATCCCAGCACTGGGAAGTTGGAGACAGAAAATCCCAGGGCCTCGCTGACCATCTAGCCTGGCTAAATCGGTGAGATCTAGGTTCAGTGAGAGACCCTGTCTCCAGGAATAAGATGGGGAGTGACTTAGAAAGACACTCAGCTTTGCCCTCTGGCCTCCACACACTCATACCCGCATGTGCCCATGCACATAGGACTGCACACGCCACACACACATTCATACAAGAACGGATACCGTCCTACAGCAGCCTTAAGTGCCTCTTAGTCTCTTGCCTTCAAACCTGTCACCAGGCTCTGGACTTTGTCCAGGTGAACAAGGCCCTTTGATTTTTCACTTTGTCATGTAAGATGATCCTGTGTTCTTATTTAAAGAAGCCCCATCCAGTTTGGGTTTGTCCTGTGACACACAGCTGAATTGCATTTACATCCTCAGGTGTGGGTCTGCAGTTCTGTAATTACAACCACAGCGGCGACTTTATGTGATATATTTAAAAGCTCCCTCAAAATTTAAGGATTACACTCCAGATGTCTTCCATGCATTTCCTGGCATTGGAGTTATTGAAACCTCCAAGGTTCTTGCTGTTTAGAAGGTGATCCTTGGGGTCTTCTAAAAGTCTCCTGGAACCTTTCAGTCCCGTGACATTGTGAAGATAGGCCTTCAGAAGGAATAACCTCATATCGTTTTGAGAAATTTAACCAGAAATATATACAAACTTTCTCCTTGTGTAAAATCTGACTTTAATTTAATGTCAGTGCCTGTCTTCTATCAGGCTAAGCAGGCACCTTGGGTAAATAAGAAGGGGAAAGGAAAGCCATCTTTATGAAATTCAGTGCTGTGGTGATGGGCTAGCACTATAATCTGTGTTCTGATATTTAAAGAGAAAGGGGCTCTTTAAGTAATGGCTGGGAAATTGCACCTTTAATCCCTTGCAGGGAGTCCTTAGGAAAGAGCCCTTCATCAGTCTTTTATGAGGCATTTGTTAGAACGTCCCAGCATAGATGGCTGTGGAGGGCTGCTCGATGTCCCTGTAGTGCAGGAAGCAGGGTGTTGAGAAGACCACACTGAGAAGTGTGCATTGCTTAGGTTTCTGGTCTCTCCACTCATCTAATTTTGAATAGTGGGGACTTCCCTGAAGTAAGAAATGTGCTGTAGGCAGATAGTGTGAACACATCTATCCCATTGCCTGATCAAGGCAGAGAAGAAAGGACTAGAACATGGAAACACCTCACTTAGCCTCCAGATACTCGAATCAAATTTTATATGGATTACTCACCTTTATGAAAAAGGTAAACCGACCATATATTCTTAGTTTTTGTACACAGAAGGAGAAAGCATTTGTTTTTGTCTTTCATCTATGTGTATGCTTAATTTTGCTGTGATTTACAGTGTTTAACCTAAGAAAAGCCTTTTGGTATTATCAATTTGTATAGGAAGTAATAGCAGTTGATCTGAGAAAAATGGATCTGTCTCTTCTCTCCCTTCCTTCTTCCTTCTCTCTTCTCTTCTCCGTCCTCCCCTCCTTTCCTTCTTTCCCTCCTAAGAGTACAGCCATCCCTCTGTACCCATGGCTCATGGATTCCAGTGACCCCAGTGTATTTCAAAATGTGGGTATGTGCAAGCCCCATGTCTAAGCTGGTAGAATATTTTCGAGCAACCTATACATATCCTCCTACACATCTGAAATCATGTCTGGATCACAGATAACATACAACGCAATGTAAATAGTTATCCTACTGTATCATATGGGGAAATATGACAGGGGGAAAAACAAGTCACTGCATGTTCAATACCAAAGCAGTTTTTCTAGGCCTTTCCAATCTGTGGTTGGTTGAATGTGCGAATATAGACCCTGTGTGTTTGGGAGGCTAAATGTGCTTCTTTCTGTGTGCTGCTCTATGGTCAGTTTTTTTAAATCTCTGTTCTTCACATCTATCCATCAAGCAAGCCCATTCATTATGCGGTGGTGGTGATGCCTGGATTAGAACCCAATCCTGGCTCCAAGTCCACTGCGTGGCCATCACAGCCTGAACCCTGTGAGGGGGGAGAGGTGCCTGTTAGGAACTAGGAACTCTTCAGGGATCCCTCCAGGTTTTCCTTTCTATAGCTAAATCCCACCCACATAGGCGGGAACCAGGAAAGGCCTCCTGATTGGGCAGTATGCTCCTGCTTTTCTCTGCTGGTCTCCCCTCCCCTGTCAGGGTCTAGAACCTTTAACTCAGCATCTCAGCCACATATGAGGCCCAGGCAGCCTGAGCAGTGTCTCTGTGACCCATACTCACCATGGGGCTGAGGTATCCCAGCATCCCATTGCCCCATCACTGCCAAGGTAGAAAGGAAACCAGGTCTTAGGGTGGCGTTAGATACCACTTAGCAGCTGGTTTGGTGGCATTGTCTCATCTGAAGATGAAGATGGATGTGTGTTGTGTGTGTTGTACACTTGATGGTGCCCCACTCATGCAGGGCAAACGCTTTGCCACTGAGATACCCAGCTCTTCCTTTCTTTGGTTTTTGTCTTTGTGTGTGTGTGTGTGTGTGTGTGTGTGTGACAGGGTCTCACTGTGTAGCCCTGGCTGGCCTCAAACCTGCACTGATCTTGCTGCCTGTGCTCCTGAATCCTAGAAGCACAACAGTCATGGGCCACCATGCCTGGCTCCTCTATCTTACTGCATCCTGTGGACCTTAGAGAACAGTTCCTGGGCATCTTTCAGGGACGTGAAAATAGATTTGGAAGGCTTAAAGACAACTCTGTCTTGCTGGGTTTAAGACCAAAATGATGCCAAATGGCACAACCAGATAGGCTGCTCCACCTGCACCTTGATCAGTTTCCACTGAACTAATTCTTACACATGAGGGCAAAGAGATATCAGATATGGAGCCATAAAGGAGCTGAAAGATACAGTAGCTCACTAAGCCTATATCATCTTATGGAGGTGGCCAGGCTACACAATAGCCTATGTATATGTGTCTGTGTGTGTGTGTATACATATATATATATATCAATTATATATGCCATGTGGCATATAAGATATATATGATATATAGCCATATATATCCTTTGCTATGACTTTCCATGCAAGAAGCTTCAACAAAGCTCAGAAATGAGCGTGAATGTGAGAGTTCTCTCTCTCCCACTCCTGTCATTCAACTTCTGTAGTCTTTTCTGGTTGGTGAGGTATCCCTTGAATGGTCAGTGCGCCCAAAGCCCTGCTGAGGATTAGGGCAGAACCAAATCCCCCAGCCCAAGAGCTTCTGGGGGAGAGAAGCAGTCAAGGGAGAATCTCGCTCGGTCCGCACCACGTGGCTGTGCTCTGTGACCGCAGCAGGGCGGCCGTGTGCTGGACTGTGGAGCCTCGGCGGTGAGCGATGGGAGGAGCCACTCCTCATTAGCCTTCAATAAAGCAGGGTGGCCGGCGGTGATCACCTCCGCGTTGATGGAGGGTCTGTGCGGCTCTGGAGTGACACTCAGCCCCTCTCAGTGAGTCTCGCAGTCCCTTTCTTCCTGTGACTCTGGATGCCATCCACAAGGAAGTGCTGAAGTGATTAATGAGCAGGACACAGAGACAACTGCTGCCCTAAGCAACAGCTGTCTTGCACCAGCCACTGAGTAATTAGACAAATGAGGCAAAGAGGGTTGTAACCAGTGGGGACTTCCGTGCAGATGGTACTAGTCTCCCCTTGCTCCAGAGTGCCAGGCCCTCCTTGTCTCTACGCCTACCGTCCCTTTAATGGTCTGGTGTTTGGTCCCCCTGGTCTACACTTGGAAGGTCACCCTGCCTTGGGATCCCGTGAGAGCTGGGGTAGGCTGTTCTTGTGAGTGACTGTGGGACCCTCTACAAGGAGCAGGAGGGAGGGTTGAAGAAGTTCCAAGAACCTATCAGGGTTTGTAACAAAAGCAAGGCTCCTGGCAAGCAGTCCTAGGAACTTTCTTGATCATAAGTGGTATCTCCTTAAGCTCTTTAATTACATAGGATTAAGCAGGAGGCGGACTGCGGGACAAAAAGAAAGTGAAGCAGAAAAACCCAATTTCCTTCCAGTAACGGGGTGGGGGTGGGGGAAACACCTCTATTTATTTAAATGAACTACAGAAAAAAAGAATGAAGTCTGGCCTTGCCCCCAGCCCTGAAATCAGTGGAATTGTAAGGAACTGTGCGTCTCCTCTCTTTAGCAGGCACAGGCCTCTGGTCAGATGGCTGGTTGATTCAGCCCTTTCCCCATCCTTCTCGCTTCTCCACGTGGGCTTCTGCCTGGCCTGGCTCCTATTTGATATTCAGCCCCTCTAGTGACTTAGAAATGGCATGCAAAATTGTGAAGTAGGAAAGCAGTGGGCCATGTGGCTCCATCAGTTCTGCCCGGCATCGCAGCATCCCTGATGGTCCTGCAGTCCATGGCTAGGTGGGGAGCCGGGGGCGGGGGGTGAGAAACACTCACAGAAAGCCTAGAGGCCCAGTCACCCACCAGAGGCTGCAGTGAAAATGCCTGTTTACAGCACACGTACACTTGCTGTGGAACTGGGGCAAACCTATAAACTAGTGAAGTTAAAATCAGGCCATAAGAGGGTCACAGGGAACAAGAAAATGGAACGCAGTTAAGTCTAGAGGCCGCAGCCTGGCACACTGTGGATGTGGCACTGTAAGGTACTATACCCCCTAGGAGCCTCATCAGAGCCTGTGCCAGCCTGGTCTCTAGTGGTCCACCTTGGGGGTCCCTTCCTTGTAGGTTCTGGTATCCAGAGCCCAGGACAAGATGTTGTATAGCTTGGTCTTAACATAACCCTTGGCTGTCATGGTCCAGAGGAAGACAAGGAAAGAGAAAGTGCCGAAGACAACCAGGAATTGAACACCACATGTGCTCAACACCTCACATATCAGTTTATGGAGTTCTTACACTCATCCCCCTAGGCAGGCATTGCTGTTTTGCAGATGGGGGTGGGGGATGGAAGCCCCAGCAAGTAGCTGGTCTGTGGTGGGCAGCAGTTGGCATAAAGGGGAAAGCGTGGGCTCTGAGGGCAAATCAGGTTCAGCCTTACCGCCCACAGGTTCAGTGACCTGGGCCAAGTCGTATGACATCCGCTTTCTCCTTTGTAAAATCTGGAGAAGTATGCACATGCTCTGGATCACTGGGAGGACAACATGAGGTGATAGTTGATAGCAGGGCTGGAGGGATGGCTTAGTGGTGAAGGTGCTTGCCTGCAAAGCCAAAGGACCCAGGTTCCATTCCCCATGACCCACATAAGCCAGATGCACAAGGTGGCACGTGCGTCTGGGATTTGTCTGCAGTGGCTAGAGGCCCCGGTATGCCCATTCTCTCCCCTTCCACCTTTCTCTCTGTGTCTGCCTCTCTGTCTCTCAAATAAATAAAAATAAATAAACTAGTTGATAGCACAGGCCTAGCATATAACACAGCCTCCTAGAAGAGCAGGAATAACTCTGTGACCTCACATGGAAGAACCAAAATTGGAAGCGAAGCCCAAGAGGCTGCCAAGAACCCAACTTTGTGTTCCTCCAAGCATAACACCTCGCCTCCAATACACGCTGAGGTACTGTGATCAACTCCTATGGACGGCTAGGGCACAGCACTGGACATGTGACAAGCCCCTTGGAATTCTTTATATCTCAGCTTGTACACTGCAATTTAGTCCCCAGGCCCAGTGAACACAGCTGAGATGGACCAGCGGATGGCCTCACTCCCCGGTACCCAGCATGTATCACTCTGAACATGTCTATCTGCTTGAAATGTTTTGTGAAAAAAAAAATCACATCCATGGTCTTCTCCAAAAATGCATGATGAAGAAGAGTTCATCATACTTGGCCACTAATTATCCCAAGAGGACAAGAGTGTAACATCTTTGGGGACTGCAGAATGGCTCTGCAGTTCAAGGTGCTTGCTTGCAAAGGCTGACGGGCTGGGTTCAATATCTCAGTGCCAACACAAAGCCAGACACACAAAGTGGTATCTGCATCTGGAGTTGCTATGCAGAGAAGCAGGGAACCCTGACATGGGTCCTGACATGCCTGTATACACACACTCTCTCTCTCTCCCTCCATATTAGCTGTCTGTGCAGCTGTCTGACATGCTACCCAATATATGTGCATCACTTATGCCTAGAACATTACCAGGCACATAGGTACTCAAAGGAAGTGCCCATCACATGCCAGTCCAAATCCATACCAGCAACACAGAGCTGGAGAGCAGGCTAAGCTCAGGACTCTAGCTCCGAACCTGCTGTTACCTTCAGCCTGATTGGTGCCTACTGTACAATTCCACCACAGGCGGTCCCTTTCTGTGAGGGTGGAGCTGGGCTGGCTACAAGCACTAGACACGTTCATGTTCCATGACTCAGAAGGTGGGCTAGAGGGCACTGCCACCTGATTCCACCGGAGATGTGCTTTCATTCCCGAAAATGCCAACTTCTCCACGATCACTTAATGGGATCCCAAATAACATGTTGCAAACCAATCTTTTACCACACTTGCCCCTTGGAACACATTTCAAATGCTGGTCATTAAAAACAGGCCATTTCACGGGGCTCTAATGATGACACTAATAACTGTGGATTTTTGTCTCCCAGAGCCCCGATGAGCCGAGCTGGGGAGTAAATTACAGAGCTAACTTTTATGTGCATGGTTTATTGATCTGTGAGCTTCAAGGGAACTACACCAAGCCCCTATAGCCTGACAGTCCAGATTAGCTTTTCATCTATGTAATTGGGCCACCAGGGCACAGTTAAATTTTAATTTATATTAATAGGAAGACAAAGAGCTTAGTGTGCCTTCTCTGCATTAAAGTAATGGACATATCAAAATATTCTACCTGGTAATTATAAATAAATCATCTCTCCCACGACCTGGTGAGGATTCGCTTGCTAATTCACTGTGCATTTCATGGTGATGCATCCACGGGAAAGTCCTCTGGCGCCATGAATATTTATACCATCAGAGTACATAGGGGCTTCTCGGCAAGCAGCCGGCTCTTTTGATCCGCCTTGTTCCTCATCTTTGTTTTTCCAAACAGGTCAAAGTCATGCTGCGGATCTGTTCCACGTTGGCCCGCGATACCTCGGAGTCCAGCTCTTTCTTAAAGGTGGATCCCCGGAAGAAGCAGATCACCTTGTATGATCCCCTGACTTGTGGCGGTCAGAATGCCTTCCAGAAGAGAAGCAACCAGGTTCCTCCTAAGATGTTTGCCTTTGATGCCGTTTTCCCCCAAGACGCTTCTCAGGTGGGTGAAAGCCTCCCCCCTTGGGCTCAGGCAGTATTGACTCAAGGAAGGAGAACCGGGAGGGCATCTTCTGGAGCACCTTGATGGACTAATCTCTCTGCTCAAACCCTGCTTTGAGAAGAACCACCCAACAGCTCCACTGAATGTCCCCGTTCTTCTGAGGTGCCCTTGGGCAGGACCACTCTTCTGGGCTCTCAGCAGAAAACATCCTTGGGGAACCAAGCCAGTCCTCAAGTTATAAGAGGACAACAAGCAGACTCGGAGGTTATAGGGACAGACGCAGCAAGGTGTTGGTGACTGGTCTCTAGTCCAGCCCACGCTACTGAGAGCTGGTGCAACAACGGAGAAACTGTTTTGGTGACACAGATTCAAATCAGGCAATATAGGGTGGGGGAGATGACTCAGTCAGAAAGGCATGTATCATGTAAGGGTGAGGACCTGGGTTTGGACACCCAGTACCCACATAAGTGCCGAGTAGGGGGTGACATCCTGCCTTTAATCCCAGCACTTGGGAGGAAAAAGTTGGGATGCCTGGGCAAGCTGGCTGGCTAGAGGAACAGACTCCTCAAGCTCTTTGTTTGAGTGTGAGGCCTCCCCTCACCATGTAAAGTGGAGAGCCATTGAGGAAGACAGCCGATGTCAATCTCTGGCCTCCACACACATGAACACAAGTGCAGTACATCTATATTCAAACATACATGCACACACACACACACACACACACACCCTCGGGTTAATGTCCCAAACCCATTAGAGTGGAGGCAGGTCTATAGTCCCAATAAGGAACTGAGTGCTTAGCAGGGAAACTGAAGTTGACATACATCTTATGGCCAAGGTCAGTGGAGCAAGTGTGGAATAAACTGGCTTAGGGACAGCTGTGATTGTCAGTTGGCTGTTGCTGCATGCCAAGTTTACATTCCATGTTTAATCCAGATGAGCAGCATGTTGCCACTGGCTTAGCTCACTTACACGTCACTTACATGTATGTCTGTGATAGGCTGTGAGTTAGGCAGCCAGGTCTTAGGATCCTGGCTAGATGCTCTCACATGTTTGTGGGCTGGTTAACTTTAGGCTGGTCTAGAATGGCCTTGGACAAATCAGTTGGTCTTTTTTTCCATAGTCTAGGAGGCTATGGTGGGCTTGTTGTCATGGCAATGTCTTTTGAGGCCTGGGCTCAGAACTGATGCAACATAACTTAAGCTGCATTCTATCGGCCCTGATTCAAGGGTTGGGGAAGTGACTCCTTTTGATTGCACAGGCAATGAAGTCGCTTTGCAAGGAGCATGCACATAGGGCGTGATGGCTAACTGGGGCCATGTAGGTTTTTTTCCCCCTAACTAATTTACTACCATTATGATGTGGGGGTACATGGTGACAAGATTTCTAGACTTCCTATAAGCCAAAGAATTGCAGATCCTCTCTGGTAGCAAACAGAAGCTTCCTGTAGATATCTGTTCACATTGTCTTTGACTCCTGGAGCTTTGGTGATGTGAGCTTCTCATATTTTAGTCTGTGGCAAACAATATCAGTTCCTCCAAGGAGGTTTGGAGGTTACATGAGTCTAGGACTAATTAATTGTAGAAATCGGGAAATAACCCGGTGCTAGGAATGTGACAGCGGCAAAATGTGCTTACCGTATACAAGGCCTTAGGTTCAACTCCCAGCACCAAAATTATATAAATACATACATCAACTAGGTCACAGGTATGCAGTGGTCAGTTTTGCCTGCACTGTGGCGTCAGGCACCTGCACGCTTCTGATACATTTCTAATACTTTCCAGGCCATATGCAGAACTCGGCATAACATGGTAATCAGTAATCTACCATTGAACCTGAGAACCACAGAGCTTATAGTTACCATTTGTAGCTGTTAATTTCCTCCATGTTGAATCTGAGTATGGGAAGCAATGAGGTTCACACAGGCTCCTGTATCCCAACACAGGCACACAGCACATGCTATAGGCACCATTGATTGGGAAGTTGAGCCTGTGGTTTCCCCAGAGACTTTTGCCATAAGAAGATAAGGTTTTTTTCATGATTATTAAGTTCCACAGAATCTCTGTTCATTTCAGTTGCTGTGTTGTACCACCCAATGGGTTCAGTAATTTCAGCCTGACATTGAGTCTAATGAATGGCCTGCACGTAATTTAATTAACACAATTAAAACTTTTCAGAAGCTAATCTCGGTAAGTTGTAAGCATTCCGGAGCACACCCTAAATTAAGCATGGACCATTAATGAGGTTTAGATTTATGCCGGAGAAAAAGGAGCCATTTTTAATCACGTCTTTGCCTACGTTTCTCGCTTGGTGCCTAAGTTCGGGATGCTCAGGGCTGCAGTGTCAATGTCGGTTTCAACTTGCTCAGATGTCTAATATTATACATTACATTTACGTGTAAAGTTGCAATTCTCAAGAAGGTTCATATATATTTACCCTTTTGACTCTCCCTTGAATTCTGTCAGGTGGGAAAAGATGGCTGTGTTGACTAGAGACTAATAATTTCTATCATGTAGGCCTCACAGCCTCCCAGCCCCTACCTCCCTTCATTCCCAAAGAAGGCAGGTTCATTGGAGTAAGTTTCCCCTGCTCTACAGAGGAACCTCTAGCAAATTCCAGGAAAATGCTGCCACCTTGATCTCAGGGTTTTCTGCTGGGGGATCTTGTTGGCCCTGCCCTGAGGGGTTATATAAGAAGATCCTAGGGTTGGCAGACAGCCCCACTCCACCATCCCCTTGGTCCAGGAGAAGCCCCACGAAGCTGTAGAGGCGACCACCCTTGAACAATTGTCAATTGTTGGGAGTGTGGTTTTACAATTTCAGTTTGGGAGAGAAAATTGATTTCCAAATACTTAGGTTCATTGTGCTGCTGAACCCTACAGATGAATAACTACATTCACGGCAGAGGTTGCTGCCTTCCAGATTCCCACCGGGAGGCACATTGCTCTGATGCCTGCAGAATCTCAGTGTCTGCCTGGCTCCCCACGCCTCTGCGACTTCCCACACCGGCCCTGAGACAGGAATGAGGCCAATAAGACAGGGGATAATTTTGTCCCCCGCTGCTGTGAATTCTCAGATGCTAACCAGAGAGATTTCCCAGATCGCCAAGGTGGCCCACAGAATTGACCGCATGTTCTGTCACTTGCAGCATGCTCTATTGCCAATATCAGTAGGGAAATTAAAAACAAAATGTGACCAAGAGTCAGATCCCTGTCTAAATATTCAATCATCACTTTACTGATGAGACACATCCAGACTAAAGAACACCCAAAGCAACACACCAACAAGTGGCCATTGATACTGTATAAGTTGAGCATATGTGTAGAGGGAAGAAAGAAATGGCTAATTTGGAAAAGAAGACATGGATGAAGAAAAGAAGAGAGCGATGGAAAGAGAAAGCAGATATACACAGCTAACTTCCTCATGATAGTAGCACCAAAATGTTTCTCAAGGTTGTTGCTCCACAATGACAGGTCACCTAATATGACTGGATGTTTCATGGACCGTGTGTGTGTGTGTATGTGTGTGTGTGTGTGTGTGTGTCCACGTGTGAAGGATGTTTCCAGTGAGCGGAATGTCAATGGGAAGGAGAGGGAACTGAATGCAACCCAGGAACCCATCCATGCCCTCACTGCAGCTGGTGCTTGTTGCTATATGGATGTGACTGAAGTGCACCACCAGTCAGCTCAAGGGAGTTTGCAGTCACTGGGTGCTATGCTTAGGCTTCCAAGGGGCGGAGGGTTTCCCAAAGGCTCTGAGTTTCTCTGGAGTTCCATGGCAGAGGCTGGCCCATCTGGGAATGTGCTGGTCCAGAGTCCAGGAAGGTGGACTCACTTCCTTGTCATCCGAGTGCCCCATGGTGCCGCGTGGTGCACACTCACTGCCCGCAACTCCTTTTGTGTCTTCCAGGCTGAGGTATGTGCTGGGACAGTGGCCGAAGTAATCCAGTCTGTAGTGAATGGGGCGGATGGCTGTGTGTTCTGTTTCGGCCACGCCAAGCTGGGTGAGTGAGAGATTGACTTCTTGCGCTGCTCATCAGGTTTCCTATGACCCCATCCAACCCCGCTTCAACATTGGTCCCAGAGTCCCCGGATGAGAGATGGGACTAAGTTTCCTTTAAGTGCTGAGCTGAGTAGTCAGGCCTGCCTTTAAAGGGGGTGCTTTGTCCTGAGTGGACACCCATTCATGTAGGACACCATCAAGTCCAAGAAGTAGTGGAGGGAGTAACAAGATTATTCCCTCTTGGTCACTGCCAAGCAGGAAGGTGTGCATGTCCTGAACAGAGACTGACTAGAAAGCAGTTAGGAGCCTCCACCTGCTCCCCAAGAGGATTCGGGTGAGTGGAGCCAACGGCAAACCCACAGGAGCCATTTCCGAGCAGAGCCAACATGTGTGGGACCTGAAACCAGCCTTGCCTCCAACATCCTTGCCCCTAGCATTAAGCCCTGTGGGGATCCACCCTTGCTGAGCCACGTGGGGAGAGGAGGCATTGCGCCACACACAGGGTTTGAGTCCATCTCCTCTGCTATTTCTCCCCAGCTCTGCCCTGTGGACATCTGTGTTCCCAGACCTTGCACAACCTCCCTGATAAGTTAGGGATTTGAGAAACTCCACAAAGGGTCCCCTGGTAGAGAGGGCCCAGGAGGCCTTGCAGAAGGGCAGGGAGACAGCCAGCAAGCGGCCCCTGCAGACAGCAAGCGTGTTGATTCTCCCCCGCCTTGCCTGTTCTTGATCCCAGATCAAAGCAGGGGGCCAGACTTTAATGGAATTTGCTCACGCTATAAAAATATACACAGCATTTAACTTGAGGAAGGATATAAAGCGTGTGTACGTGCATTTAATCTGTGGGGTGGCTATAAAAAGGACTGTCGTCTCGTGATGAAAAGCCCTGCCTTCCCACTTTATGTAAAACAATGGCAGAGAAACTGGATAGCCAGTGAAATTTGGGACCCTCTGCAAGGGACATGGTGACTTCATCCTGTCATTTGTTTGGACTCTCACATTCTTTTGTAGTCCTTTCATCACCAGCTTGCTATTTTCCTTGCCTTTTTCAATCCTTTTCTTAACTTTTTCCCCACTCCCCCATGCTTCCCTTCTGTGCCCTCGACATGTGTTTTTGGGGGGCTCTGTAGGGCTGTGTCTGGCCACTTCTTACTGTTTCTCTTTTTCTCTCTCTCTGCTCTCACAGGGAAATCCTACACCATGATTGGAAGGGATGACTCCATGCAGAACCTGGGTATCATTCCCTGCGCCATTTCTTGGCTGTTCAAGCTAATCAATGAGCGCAAAGAGAAGACCGGAGCCCGTTTCTCTGTGCGGATCTCAGCGGTAGAGGTGTGGGGAAAAGAGGAGAACCTTCGAGACCTGCTATCTGAGGTGGCCACGGGCAGCCTGCAGGATGGCCAGTCCCCGGGCGTGTACCTCTGTGAGGACCCTATCTGTGGCACACAGGTGACCGCTTTCGAAGCCTAGTTCGCCCCGGGGTGGTTGGTCCCCACCTGGGAGGCTGGGGTACATCAGTCCAGGAATCACCACCCTGCAAACTGGGAGGCTTCTAAGTGTTTACTTTAAAAGTGGACTGGAACTTTATGGCCTGCAGCTGCGGGGCCATCTGCTCGCCCAACCTAAATATTTGTACCTTGCATCTAATTGACAATGAGCAGGGACTACAATTGTCATAGGTTTGGGGTGGGGGGGGGATTGAATCCACCTTCTTTACTCCTTTCCAAAGGGAGGGGAAAACGTACAATCTTTCTTTTGTTTAACAACAAACTGAAATATTTACTGCTCTGCACAAATAGCTTCAGCCATTACTGGGGCTGTTTATGGCTCTATAAACTGTGTTTCTGGCACTGGTTTACAGCCGGATTAGCACTGCTGTAGGAAAAACTAATAACCACTTTCTAATTAGAACCATGATATAATTACTAGAAGTATGGAAGCCAAGAGAAGCCCCGGTTTGCCTTGTCAGGATGCCATGCTTGTGACGAGGGTCTCCCCCTTACTGTTTGACGATAGATGTAGGAATGACTCCAGGGCCCCCCCTGGTTCATAACCAGGACGATCCATCCTGCCAGTCTCCTGCAGGAGGCTTTGTTGCCAAGTTTTCCCAGATGCCTTCTACTTGGGGATCGGGTGTGGGTGGGAATGCCCCGCGGCCTTGATTACACTCATCCATCCAGGCCTGATCCTGCTCTGCCTGTGCTTAAAGCCCTCCACATCCTTCCCTTCTCTTTGGAGTCCTCTTTAGTCTGCAGCGCAGTCACATGGAGGATTTGCTAACACTGCAGGCTCCTCCCCCAAGGGTTGTCTAATTCCCTCGAGGTAAATGCCCACTCTCCACCAATTTCTTTAAAAAAAAAAAATTCTATTTATTTCAGAACGAGAGAGAGAGAGAAGAGGCAGATAGAGAAGGAGAATGCGCACGCAGGGCCTCTGGTCACTGCAAATGAACTACAGGCCCATGCGCCTCCATGTGCATCTGGTTTATGTTGCTGCTGGGGAATGGAATTCACAGACAAGCGCTTTCACCACTAAGCCATTTCTCCAGCCCCAATTTCTTTCTTTCTCTCTCTCTCTTTCTTTTTCTTTTCTTTTTGCGTTTGTTTTGCTTTTTGAGGTAGGGTCTCACTCTGGTCCAGGCTGACCTGGAATTCACTATATAATCTCAGGGTGGCCTTGAACTCACAGCAATCCTCCTATCTCTGCCTCCTGAGTGCTGGGATTACAGGCATGCATCACCACCGTCAGTTTGAGGCCACCGAGACTACATAGTGAATTCCAGGTCAGCCTGGACGACAGTGAGACCCTACCTCGAAAAGCAAAACAAAACAAACAAACAAAAATTTACTTATTTGCAAGCAGAGAGAAAGAGAGAGAGAGAGAGAGTTGGGGCAGGGAGAATGGGCATACCAGGGCGGCTAACTCCTGCAAACAAATTCCAAATGCCTGGACTAGTTTGTACATCTAGCTTTAGGAGGGAAACTAAAGAATCAAACCTAGGTCATTAGACTTTGCAGGCAAGTACCTTTAACAGCTGAACCATCTCTCCAGTGCAAGTTTCCCTATGATGCTGCTGGTCTAGGGGTCACAGTTTGAGAACTGCTGTTCTGAAGCCCGATGTACTCAGGCAGAATCTACACGGCCCTTGACCAATACTTCTGCACCAGGACTCAAGTAGACCTTGAGTCTAATAGAAAAGGTCCTGGTTGGTGAAAATCTGATTAATTAAATGCAAACAAGATGACGAGATTAGCATTCTACTTATGTAAACTCTTCTTGTTGAAGTGTTCAATTCTTTGGATTACTTTCTATCGAAAGTTCAAAACCACAAACTCAGTGAAATCTCTTCGAAGTTCAGGATTTTTTTTAAATTTTTTATTTATTTGAGAGCGACAGACACAGAGAGAAAGACAGATAGAGGGAGAGAGAGAGAGAATGGGAGCGCCAGGGCTTCCAGCCTCTGCAAACGAACTCCAGATGCGTGCGCCCCCTTGTGCATCAGGCTAACGTGGGACCAGGGGAACTGAGCCTCGAACCGGAGTCCTTAGGCTTCACAGGTAAGCGCTTAACCGCTAAGCCATCTCTCCAGCCTGAAGTTCAGGATTTTTGATGGCCTCAGCTTGCAGATCGTGCCTGCACCATGCATTGGTTCTCACAGTTTGAAATGATAGGTAAGAATAATCCGAGTAGAAGATTGCCATGTGTATCTACCTAAAGACACACCACACATACAACTTGGAAAGAAGAGTTTCTTTACCAGGCACGATCATGCACACCTGTAATCCCAGAATTCAGAGGGCCAAGGCAAAAGGATCACGAGTTGGAGACCAGCCTGAGCTGCTACATGGCAAGACATTATCTTTAAAAAGGGAGGGTGGCTAGGGAGATGGTTCAACAGTTAAAAGCACTTCCTTTACAAGCGCAAGGCCTGAGAGACTGCTTGAGTTTGAGCCCCAGGACCCACTTAGACACCTGGGCATGGCCATGGGCATCTGTAACCCCAGTCCCATAGAGAAACAGAGACTTGAAAAGTGCCAACGCTCATGGGAGCAGGAGCTGGGGAGGGCCACAAGCTCTAAGATAAGCAAGGGACACCAGCTCAAGTAAGAAAGGGTGGAAGAGGGATGGAGCAGGACATGCAATTTTCTATTGCAGCCACTGCAGGCAAATGTACCCCACCACAGTTAAGCGTATGGGCCAGGGCACACGCATGGGCAGACATCATACACATACCATATTACACACACACACACATATACACACAAGCAAAAAAGAAATAAGAGTCTTCTTTGCTATTACAAAAAGGATTGCTGGTCTTCAGGCCAAGGATTCTCATAGGATTTAAACACATGGCACACTATGTTTTCTCCAATCACTCACTGAGCATGCCAGAAATATGAATCCAGGAACCAAGGGGAAAAATAGGTCACTCTTAAATACAGATGAGAACTTCAAGTGTCTGGGGTGTTCCGCTGTGCATTTTTCAAGTCCTCATAGTTCATAGCTATGCTAGCAATCGTGGCCTAAAATAAGCTTTTGCTAAATAATGGAAAAACTAGAAGTGACTGCTAGTCATTTTTTTCCCCTTCTTTGGAATACTAGCGGAGTCTGGTATAAATTTCACATGTTGCAGCCAACTGTCTCCAAACGCTCTAATCTCTTCAATCAAGACTCAGTCACATCCCTCATTGTTTCCTTAGGGAGATGGATGGCCCAAGGTATTGGCTTTCTGCTCTCTGCAGAGATGTGACGGGCCTGGGCTCCCACTGATCTCTCAGACTCCGGCATTGGCTTTCCACACCTGCCCTTTACAGGGCCCACGTAAGCTGTGAAGTAGGCGAAAAAAATTGCATCCAATCCGTGTGCCCAGTATTCATCCTCAGGAACAAATGAACCTTGGTCCACGAGCAAGTGGGGCTGGCTGTGGATGGGCTTTTTGGCTTTTGAGGGGTGTGTGGCTAGTGGAACGGAGCCTGGACCCCCAGGCACGAGGGACAGGCCTCCCTTCGCAGCCTGCAGCATGCAGCCTCATTCCTGACCGTCTTGTCTTGCAGCTGCAGAACCTGAGTGAGCTGCGGGCCCCCACGGCGGAGAAAGCGGCCTTCTTCCTGGACGCCGCCCTCGCCTCGCGCCGGAGCAGCCAGCAGGACTGCGGGGACGAAGACCACCGCAACTCGCACACGCTCTTCACCCTGCACATCTACCAGTACCGCATGGAGAAGAGCGGCAAAGGCGGAAGTAAGTTGGCCTCTCCAGCCGGCGCCCCTCGCCCTCCTTGGCAAAGCGCAGTTCCGCCCTCGCGGAGCTCCGGGATCCGGACGGCAAGATGATTGCAGTGGCTAGGATCCAGTTCGCTTCTGAACTGTCCGGCAGAGAAAGGGTGGCTTTGGTAAAGAGAAACTACGAATGGGATTGCCGTGGGCATGTATGTGAAAGGATGAGTTTACAAAAGAAAAGCTACTCCTGAATAATTTCTCTCTGTTTACTAAACCCCCAAAGGGGCTCATCAGCAAAGACCAGCATTCAGCGGCCAGAGCTTGTACCTGACAATATGCCGCTCATCATTAGCATGAGGCCACTGTCCTGGGAAAACAGTCAATTTTTTTTTTTTTTTTTTGAGTAGTCTATAAATTTTAGTGCTTGCCTGCAAGGCCAAAGAATGCAGGTTCGATTCCCCAGGACCCACATTAGCCAGATGTACAAGGTGGTGCGTGCATCTGGAGTTCTGTTTGCAGTGGCTAGAGGCCCTGGTGCACCCATTCTCTCTCTCTCTCTCTCTCTCTCTCTCTCTCTCTCTCTCTCTCTCTGCCTCTCTCAAATAAATAAATGAAGTTCATAAGTCAGACTTTGGAAGGACTAACCAGATGCTGGCTGATCCCCTCTTGCAGTGCCAACAGTGAAGTTTCACTGTATAAATGCAGACACAATTCCTGTTCTGTGAGCGCTGCGTTGCCAGGAGTTGCGTTCACAGCCTCGCCCCCCACGGCCCCACGCCCTTGGCTCCTGAAGCAGCATTGACCTTGGTGCTATTCTCCATCCTCATCTGTCCACAGTATCTACTCCAAGCCCAACAAAGTTGGGTACAAGTGTTCCTGGGCCAGGTTGACCTCAGTGAACTTTGTAAGGCAAGAGATAGACCACAGGACAGGGCTAGTGAGGCAATGGCTTGTGTGACTCTTAAGTGTATCTTGGTAGGAGTTTGAAAACCCACACAACTGGCCCCCAGTACTTCCAGAGTGATTCTGTCAAGGACCCGCCGTATGCTGTAAAGGAAAAGACTTTCAGATAGGAGAGGAGCCCTGGCTTGGGGTTGGACTGAAGCAGAGGCAATCAACAACCCTGCTCTGGGACCTATGGAGAGGGGGATGGTCCCTTCCACCCCTGCAAGTTTCTCCCTCAGTGTCATTATTTCCCCCAAAGACTTAGAAAGCAGTATTTCTGGAGGTGCTCCTAGGAGCTTCTAGTGTTCCTAAACGGAAGATCTCCTCTCTCATCTCAGCCTTCTCCATTGACCTGACTTCTGCCACTGTTCCTACTCCTCAGCTGTTTGGGGGTTCGGTTCCTTTACTTGCCCACTTTTTATTGTTTTGTTTTGATTTTCTGAGACAAGTCCTCACTATGCAGCCTGGGCTGGTTTTAAACACAAGATCCTCCTGCCTCAGCCTCCAGAGGTCTAGGATTACAGCTATGTGCCACCATATGTGGTTTATCTGTTTTATTTTATTTTTTCCTTCAGGTTTACTGATATGTAATTGACATCCCCTTCTGTGTTTTCAGATAAGTTTTGTTAAATCCATACCATCATGTAACCACCACTACACAAGGGCATGTCAGTACTCTGGGAAGGTTTTCTCTTCCCTGTTGTTACCCTTAGCAGCCACTGATAGTGTTTTTGTTCTCACAGTTTGGCCTTTATCCAGAGTAGCTAGTGAATGGAACCCTGTGGTCTACATGTGTCTTTTTTTGTTTGTTTGTTTGTTTGTTTTTGTTTTCTGAGGTAGGGTCTTGCTGTAGCCCAGGCTGACCTGGAATTCACTATGTAGTCTCAGGGTGGCCTCGAACTCACAACAATTCTCCTACCTCCGCCTCCCGAGTGCTGGGATTAAAGGTGTGCGCCACCTACATGTGTCCTTTTGCACCTAATTTCTTTCATCTAGTGTAATGCACTTGAGATGTGTCCCTGTTGCTGAGTTTGTACACTTACCTTCCTTCCTCCGTTAGTTTTCACTAACGAAAGTATCCTTGCCTGGGGCTGGGGTTCCACTAGCCAAGACCATCTGTGTAGCTCTGGAGATCAGCTGAAGCAGTGACGGCTGCCCTAGAAATCTAGGGACCCTGGCTGTCACTCGGGGTGCAGTTGATGACCAGAGAAGGGTCCTGTTAGCAGAAACCCAGGCCTCTCTGGACAACCTGTGATGGTGAGAGCGTTTGACTGGGGAAGAGCAGTGTATATCGGATGGGACTCTTTCAGAGGGATTAATTCTCGAAAGGGAGTTCACATCATGTCAAGCACTTCCTTTCAGAATAACATTCTTAAGTCCGGAAACAGGGCTCAGAACAGGGATAAGAAGGCCCTGACCTTGGAAATCCACAACTGAACTGTAAGCACATTTCTCCCACCAGTCTGGGAAGCGGCTATAAATCCCACCCGCACTACATTTTCTGGGTAATGTCTTAGCAGAGTGGATGTGAGAGTCTGAACACTGTTTGTTTTATTCTTCTAAACAGCTGTCAATAATAATAGTAATTATAGCCTGTGGTGAGTCCTTGTAAGTTCGCTAAAGGGAACTCAATAGATCTGAGCCTTGAGCCAAGTGGCTCCCAAGTGCAGCAAAACCAGGGGATGGGAAGATGTTTTCCTTCTGGGGTGCAAACCAAGCTGACACCTCTTTTCCAGGTTTTCAACTTTTCTGTCTTGGTTCTGCTTTCCAGCTGGAATTGGAAGGCAGGGACAAGCCTTAAAAGTACTTCAACTCTGAGAACCTGAACTTCCGCTTGCACAAAAGGTTAGGAGAAGACATTTCCAAAAACAGAAGACCCACTCCCCCAACTCAATCCTTACTGAATCACTGGGCACATATTAAGTATTTAACATCAAGCTAATCTTCCTATTTTTATATTGTGCAAGCGAATTGCTTTTAAATAATAAATTTGGGTTAAAGGGAAAAACAAATGCCAGCAGTGGTTTCCAAAACCTCTCTTCAATGTTGTCTGATGTCTCAGCAGAGCAGATGAGAGCAAGGCAGGACCCAGGCTGCTAAGGACAAACCCTCGTACCCGTGAGAGCCTTGGCTTCTCGAGGGCCAGAAAATGCCCAGCCCAGGGCTAGCTTGACTTCTGTGAATTTATATGGTTAACCCATAATGAGAAGATCTGGAGTGTTGTTTAAAATGGAAATTTTGTTTACTTCTATATAAGTCATAATCCCTGTGGACTTGGCAGCCAGAACTCAATTAAGGAAAAGTTTATTAATTAGTCACCCTGCAGGGAAACAGGAATGAACACTGTTAACCAGCTGGGAGAGGCATACCCTGATGATGGATTCAGGGATTTCTGCTGCAAGAACTGAACGCAGTGCGGGTTAGACACCCGAATCCTAGGCCCACCTGTGCATTTTACGCATGCCTATATGTACACAAGTCAACTGACAGGCATTTTAAACACCCTAGTTAAGATAGAAAAGAATATTCTTTGTTGATATGTCGCGGTTTTCCAGACAGTTCCAGGTTGGACTTAAAATAGCTCCCCAGTTTCCAAGATTTTTGGACTTTTGGTGGTTCTCCCCCATCATCTAAGAAATCTGAAAGGGCTTTTGAGCTACTTGGGGTTTCCAGCATGGGGACGAGACCTCTGATGTGCAGAACCCTGCTCCTCATCATAATGGTGCATTAGGCACCCAGAGCGGAATGGTGAGTACCCTGTCTCCTCAAGGTGAAGTGCCACTGAAGCAGATCTCATGAAGACAGTCTTTAAAAGCATCACTTTGACGAATGAGCTCGCAGGCAACGAGCACCCAGAGCCCAGGCTGGCACTGGGACTCCGACGTCTCCATTCTCCTCTCTGTCTGCAGGGGGAGCCGGCACGGGCTGGGCAGGCTGCGCACACGCGCTAATCAGTGTGCGTCTACTGCCTACTCTGACCTGTTTACAAGTCTGGTCAAGCTGTTTCCCTCATCCTGGTTTTCCTGCTGACAGTGACCTATGCTCTCATAACAGATGTCACTGTGTCAGCCAGGGTTCTCTGCAGGAAAAGAACTGATAGAATGAGTGCGTAATATAAGGAGATTTATTGGGTTAGCTTACAAGATTCAGGCTGGGCGGTTCGACAATAGCTGTCTGCAGGCTGGAGAGTCAGAGAGCGTCCAGGAGCTGCTCCGTCCACCAGGCTGGATGTCTCAGCAGTCCCAATCTGGCATGAAAGCCTGGAGGATTCATAGAGAGCCACTTGTCTTTAGTCCACATTGGAACTCTGACAGAGCTGGCTTTCAACATCCACAAAGGACAGCAGCGACAGGGAGGACGGAGCATGGGCAGCCTTTAGGCAGAAGGCCCTGTGAGTTCTCTTTCAACTTCTTTACACATAGACCACTCCCAGAAGGGCTGCCCACTTCCAGGGAAGGTCTTCCTCCCTCATCCAATCCTTTCTAGGAGCTTCCTAACAGGTCTGCCCAAAAGGCATGTCACTTACCGCCTGTTGATTCCTAACTGAGCAAGTTGGCGATAGAATTTGAGTCCCAGTCTTGGGATGGCTGAAGTCAGCCATGTCCTTGCCCCTTCCCAAAGCTATGTCGTGCATGTAAGTCTAGCAATGCATTGTTTGTGGGCAGTAGATGTGGGGAAAGGAGTGGAGGGCAGAGCTCAGCTTTTTAAAAAAAAAAAATTTTGTTGTCGTTGTTTATTTATTTATTTATTTATTTTTTGTTTTTGTTTTTCGAGGTAGGGTCTCACTCTGGCCCAGGCTGACCTGGAATTCACTCTGTCATCTCAGGGTGGCCTTGAACTCACGGTGATCCTCCTACCTCTGCCTCCCGAGTGCTGGGATTAAAGGCTCGTTGTTTATTTATTTGAGAGCGACAGAGAGAGACAGAGAGAGAGAGAGAGAGAGGGAGGGAGGGAGAGAGAGAATGGGTGCACCAGGGCCTCCAGCCACTGCAAACGAACTCCAGACGCCTGCAGCCCCTTGTGCATCTGGCTAACGTGGGTCCTGGGGAATTGAGCCTCGAACCGGGGTCCTTCGGTTTCACAGGCAAGCGCTTAACCACTAAGCCATTTCTCCAGC